>NC_133658.1:592519957-592858541 GCF_037893015.1 Macrotis lagotis
GTTAGGAATTTAGAAGAGAATAGGAAAATTTTCATTTGTGATAATACCATAGACAATATCCTTCCAGTCACATGACTATCTTCAAAGTGCAATAAATACAAAATTCCACTGCACTTATTCATTGAACACAAAGAAACTTTGTAGAGCAAGGTACTATCTTAGGTGGGTCCTCCAACAAAACATCTCACTAGTATATGTCAAAATTATGCCTGGATCCTTGAAAAACATAACAACTGAAATAATTTTATTGATATTAATGATGAAACATTGATTTTACATAAGAAATAACATTATTTACTGCTATCATGGAGGAAATTCAGTGAAAACCCCAGCCATAGAGGAATACTCAAGAGACTGCAAAATCTCCCAGATCCTCCTATTTGTGAATGAGAACTATGAGAACTACAATCAGTCAAATGCATTTACTCTAACCATTCATTCACACAAGAGACACTAAACAGAAATTCCTCTTTCCAAGTCTGAGATTCTGTAAGAATTCTGTGAAGAATGTGTATTGTTGGGAGCAGCTAGGTGGCACAGTGGATAGAGCACCGGCCCTGGAGTCAAGAGTACCTGAGTTCAAATCCAGCCTCAGACACTTAATAATTGCCTAGCTGTATGGCCTTGGGCAAGTCACTTAACCCCATTGTCTTGCAAAAAAACCCCTAAAATAAAAGAAAAATGTGTATTGTTTGGATCTAGCATATGCAGTTGGATGTTTGTATAATCCTCTTTTCTATTAATTTTAATAGTTGGTTATTCTCTTCCGTTACAAGTTTGGATTGCAATTTTTTGTACTAGATGTTATTATTGAAGCTAAAAAATGCCATCTCGGAACTCAAACCAGACCCATAGTGCCATTCCAGCTTTTGGAAACATTTTTAATTTGTGATTTCAAGGTTTTCTTTCTTTGGAAACTTCACACATTGTACAATTGGTTTTCTGATACTTTGATTTAGCTCATATATTTTGCCTGGATCAGATATGACTAGCTTTTAGGCATTCTATAGCATGCACAAGTCAAATCTTTGATAATTTTCCCCAAAAAAAGACATAAATTAATCTCTGATTTGTGGTACTATGATGTTTCTGTAGTGTAAGAAATCCATATTAAATACTATCTTGGTGTGAAGAATCTTTTTCTAATTTAAGCAGATCTATGTTTCTATTCACAAATCTCTGTGAATGAAAACTTCCAGTTTTTAAATTAACTCCTCTTTATAGGGCAGTTTAGAGATAAGCTTTCAAATAATATCCTCTGTTTTCATTTTTTGTGCTTTCTTTTAGGAATCTACAGTTTGGTGATCAACAAGATGGGAATTGATTAGTTTATTCTGGTTTTATCCTGCTATTCATCATTTTACATTTCACCAACTTTGTTCAGCTCTTATTAACAATTTAAAAATATCCTTATTCTCACACTCAGGATTTGTTCCTAAGATCAAGGACTTTTGTATGTTTTCACATCTATTAATTCACAATGTTTATTAGATTTATCAACTTAAATTTTTTCAAATATTGGTAAAAATTATATTTCAGGAGTCATCTTAAATTAATTAATATGCTTTCAGTAACAATGAAACACAATAATGTGATATATATATATATATATATATCAAAATATATGATAAAAGAACTAAAGTTATGGTATTACCTAGCAGTATAACAGACACTTCATAATTAATTAAGATGCTATAAATTTCAATGGGTTTATAATGGGAGAGAAAAAGATATATTGAAAAGAAAAAATATTCAAGAATCCTAGATGAACCCCAATGTGTAACTGGCAGAAGGGATGAAATTTCGATGCATAGCTAGCAGGAGGTTAAATGGATTGTGCTTTGAGCTATTATAGTCAATAACCACATCAAATCCTTCCCACTCAACATTATACTTATCCCAGTTTCTAAGGCAATCAAAGATATGCTATGAAATTTCCTCAGAAATTAACAGAATATGCAATTTTACCCATTTGTTGCTCTGAGATGCCATCACAGTTTATTAAGTAAGCCAAAAAAAATCCTTTTTCCCATAAATTTTTATTTGTCTTTCTCTCTCTCTCAGTATCCATTCCTCTCATATCTTAAAGTGAAATGGACAGTTCTGCTGATACAATTTATTACAATAAAATAAATAAAATAAAGATATTAAATAATTATTTATAATATATCAGTAGAAAACTCAGGACTACAGTGACCTCTAATCCATCAACTGAAATTCTTTATTGGAACTATGTGGAAACATAGTATCACCTCTCTCAGAATAGCATTTTTTTCAAGAATTTTCTTTATAATGTTTCTTTGCAAGATAAGAATTAACTCAGTTTTTCAGAAAAGAAATTTTCTTAGTCCTTTCTTTCTGCACTTTAAGTAATCTCTTTTCAACCAATCTCTTCCCAGATAACAGTCATTGTCATTCTCCTCAAGATTCAATTTCCTCTAGAAGATATAATAAAAATCATAGTCTCTGTAGAAGGGGCTATTAAAATCAGGGTTACACATGTACATGCGTGTATCTATATGCACATTTATATACACATATATGCATCCATACACATGTGTATGAATATCTGTATAGGTACTCAGATATGTGTATATACATTCAAACAGTGGTTGAATTATATTAGAGTTGTTCAGCTGAAGAGGAGAACTAATAATTTCCACCTTTACACCCACACTTTTTCCTAGATCTTCCCTTCCCTAAGACCAATGTCTCTAAAAGAAACAATTTTATTTCTATATTTACCAAATTGTCTTCCCCTTAAGCAAAACTGACTCATTTTCCTTTGTTCATGGAATCCAGGATTATTCGAATTTAATTTTTTCCTTACTTTTAGGGATCCTTAATAATAGATTTTGATAAAATGTCATTGATTCATCGTGAATCCCTCCCCCACTAAATCTGGTAATCCCAGAAAATTAAGATATTCTCCTTCTCTTCCTCTGTGTAGCCTACCATAGCACTCTGAGCTACTCTTAAACTAAGGAAATATATCTGATCATTAGCCATAGCTTTATCTTAATTCTGAGTCATAGATTAGATGAAGAGGAATGGAAAATAAACTTTTAAAAGTGATAAGCTATAAAATGGGCACATGTATTTCTAGGAGGAGAAGAAAGGAGGGTGGAACAGGAGAGGTACCACCACTATCATTCTCAGAAAAAGTACAACTATAAGATTTTTGCAATGACTCCTTGTGGCTTCACATCTTTCACATAGCTGCTTTCTGGACATTTGATCTCTGGCCAGTAAAGTCAATAAGTAGTAGCAGTTGTACTGAGTACCTACATAGCACAATACTTTTCTATCATCTCTTTTTTTTCTGAATCATACACAGGGGGGAGTTCACATCCTCTCACTTCTAATCATCCTCTGTGATTGAAGCCTCTTGACAAACACGTTGTATCATTATGGTTAAAGTCAGACAAAGAGACAGAAAATTCCCTTACCTCCAAATGTTGACTTGACTGTGACTTCTCCCCTTTGTTGATGTGGCCCCGAAATATTGTATCCTTAATTAGTTTTTAGTGTGCTTGCCCACTTCTTTCCTCTTGAGGATTTCAGCCCTTCCTTTTCTCCAAGATAAGGGGAGAGTTGATTTATCTTTTCCTGGATTAGTCTGAGCCTCCAATGACTCTCAGATCAGGATATGCTGATGAGTGTTATCCTTTTTGGAAGGCATCCATCTCATCTGTTTCTAAATACGTGTGTGTGTGTGTGTGTGTGTGTGTGTGTGTGTGTGTTGTGTGTGTGTGTGTAATGCATATATATGTCTAGATGGATCTTTGTATATGTATATGTGTTTGGGAAGTAAGAAAGAAAAAGACAGAGGAGGAGGAGGAAGAGATGGAGAGGAAGAGGAGGAGAGAGAGAGAAAGAGAGGAGAAGAGAGACAGAGACAGAGAACTGACTCTGCAACAGAGCATAGGGGTTTGAATTAATTTTAGGAATTTTAAAAAAATGACCTAACGTTTTCCTTTGGAGAAAAGTATATTTATTTAATACCAAATTTATTCTGATGAAGTGGTATGGCTAATAGATATGGAGCACTCAAGTTTTAAAAGTTTAAAATTACCCAAAGGGCATGCCTGACATAAGTAGACAGTAGTACATTGCAAACACGGAATAACATGGGAAGGATGGTAAAAAAAAAAAAATGTCATCTGTGCAGAAGACCAATCTTGAATTTGCATGAATTTCAAATGAAAGATGTTAACTGCTTTTACATATTGTTGAGGTGGTGGCTCTTCCTTCCCTCTTCCGCTCCCTTGGATCATCTATTTAGAGACTAGAGGAAAGGAAAGGACATAGAAATGGAAGTCCTAAAAGATATCTGTTAACTTAAATTGAACACAGAATACTCCAAATAATTTTTCTACTTTTTTAAATGGACCTATGATTTCATTGGTGCAGTGTACACTTGGGAAGAAAAAAAATCTCTCTATATGATAACTGTTCGATAATTTTTGGTCTTAGCTGCCAGAGTAAAGAAATTTTAAAAGACATTCTTTTAGTCACATGCACAATATTTATCAGAGGTGAGCTTGGAAGTCTTGTCTTACTAACTCTGAGGACAATCCTTATACCAACTGCCCATTTCTCCACTATTATTAACAAAGTATTGTTGACTTGGTTTTCATATACTATTTATATTCCTGACATTCTCGCACATTAAGTCCTCTCTAGTCACAAAGTTAAGTGAAACTAGAAGGGAAAAAACTGACAAAGCAGCCTCTATAGCATTTGACCTTGATAGTCTCCCACTTTTCTTTCAGGAAGAAATAGATGTATTTCATCATCTATTCTCTGGAAGGACACCTTTTATCAACTGTCCCTCGATATAATTATTTACATGATTACACTTATAATGTGCATTATTCTCTTGGTTCTACTTTCTTTTCTCTGCCTCACTTCATGAAAAGTCTTTCCTTCATTCAATGAATTCTTTGCATTTATCAATTCTCACAGTTCTTCACAATTTAAAAAAAGAAACTAAAGACATATTGTGGGTTTGTGCAGAATCAACATAGAACTGACTATAATGGAGCAATGGTAAATGTTAAGAATTTTTTGCCTCCTATGCCAAAACATCTGGCTGAATAACTGCATTTCTCACTTTTTTACCCAGATATTTTGGCATCTCTTAGATACAGTCAAAGAGAAAGTTATTAATAGGCTTACTTGGGGAATTCACCATTTTAAAATTCATTTTTACCCCAGCAACTTAGAATAATGGGGACTGCAGGACATAACAATTAAATGATATTAATCCTCCAAAGACCATTTGTTCTATTTTATAATTCTCCTTCTGTCCTGCTACAACTAACTGTACTTGGTACTATGGTTCTTGCTTCTGGTTTGCTTAATTATGTTTCCTTTAAGAAATCCATTGCTACTGCTTCCAACATGGTTCGTTTGGGAAGTCTAATGATTTTCAAAAGTATCCATGGACAGGTTCCTAGAAACACATTTGGTTTCAGTTAAAGACAATGTGAATAAAATTTTTTCAGTAGATATCTTTCTGTGTCACCAAAGCCCTGAATTTGAGAGACTTGAAATGAATGCCTACCTCTTGTGGTATCATCAGATCTGGAATGGACATATATGATTTGAATTTAAAATTATTTCATCTGGGCAAGTGATTTAGAGTCAGTAAAATAGCTCAGAGCATGGGGTGCTGGGCCTGGAATTAGAAAGATTCAAGTTCAATTATTAGCTGTGTTACCTTAAGAAATCACTTAATCCTGTTTGTCTTAATCCACTAGAAATTTTGTAGCTGTTTAGTTATTTCAGTTGTGTCTGACTCTTTGTAACCCTCTTTGGGGTTTTCTTTTTTCTTTTTTTTAAATTTTTTTAAGGCAATGGGGTTTAACTGACTTGCCCAAGGCCACATAGCTAGGCAATTAAGTTTCTGAGGCTGAATATGAACTTGGGTCCTCCTGACTACAGGGCTAGTGCTCTAACCACTGTGCAACTTAGCTGCCCCTGGGGCTTTCTTGGCAAAGATACTGAAGTGGTTTCTGCCATATCCTTCTCCAGCTCATTTTCCAGTTGTGAAAACTGAGGCAAATAGAGTTAAGTGACTTGCCCAGGGTCACATAGCTAGAAAATTTCTGAGGCTGGATTTGAACTCATGAAGATGAATCTTCCTGACTCCAAGCCTGGTGCACTAACTACTCTACCAACTAATTGCCCTAAATAGCAAGCTACTTCTTTATCATTGCTAAGAAAATCTCATGGATAGCATTGGCATGTTATGGTTTATGGGGTCAGGAAGTGGTACACATAACTGGATTACTGAACAGCACCAATAAGTGACAATTTCTTTCCTCATCTATCAAACAACTTACATTGATGAAGTGTTTTCAGCTTTATACAAAACATCTCATTTGATGCTCACAATGACCCTGTGAATTAGATCCTGTTATATCCCTTTTATAAGTGGGAAAACTAAGAGAGGTTTAGTGACTCATCCAAGGTCACACAGCAAGTGAATTTCTGAGGCAAGAGTCAAACCAGATCTTCTTGACATTGAGCAAAATATTCTATTCACTATGACAAGATTTCTCTACAGTAGCTGAATTTATATACTGGCCTATGTTTTGAAAAATACTTCATCTAAATTATCTTGGAAAAGAAGTCTTACCCAACTCATCTGCTTTAAAGGGTTGTCATTAAAATGAGGTAATGTCCATGAAAGCACTTTGTAGTCTTCAAAATGATACCACTTCCTGTTATCTTTATTATCATCTTCATGACCACCAAGAAAATTTAAGTAACAGCCAGTCAATTTAAACCTTTGCCTTCAAACTGTTGTAGGAAGAACTTTGTACATCTATAGATTAATCCCTACATGTAAATTACAAAAGTGATACAGACTCAGTGTGCTAGATTATAGTAGGCAGAGTTTGCTTTCTGTATTTTTCTTTCCCCCAAATAATCATCCAACCTGTCCCTCTCCTCTTCCCAAGGCAGTTTGGGACTTAGCTACTGACCTGTGGTCTTTTACACTCAGTAGAAGAGAGAAATCTCAAACCTCTTTAAAATTCAAACAGAAACAGATACCTGATAGTCACAGATTGACCTGGAAAACAACAAATCAACATTATGCTGCATTGTATTTTATATGTTTTGTCAAACATTTCTCAATCACATTTTAATTTGATTGTTTTGCAGTTTTTTTTCCAGACAGCATGTTTTTTATATTTCTGAAGGTATCATACATAAACAAAAAAGGCAATAGCAAAATATCATGTTGTATCTTTTCCTCTGTTTCAATTAAATTTAATCTAGTTTAATTCAACAGGGATTTATAGAGTCAGACACTATGCTAGGTGCTATGGATAAATAACAAAACCCAAATAATACCTTACCTAAAGAACCTTTCATTCCTTTGGATTTCAAGGGTATAAGTTGTTTCTCTGAAATTAGAATTAAATAGGAGACTGCCTTCTTTTCTGTACCATAGTGCTTATCATTGGGCTGGACAAGCAGCACAGTAGGTGTTCCAGATATTCCTTTGAAGCATGTGCTGTGGGCATGATGCTAGATCTTAATACAAAAAGAAAGATGAAACTACTATATTGCTTACATTTTGTTGGATTTCAATCTACTCTCTACTAAGGATTTAGACATAAAGTGAAAATATGGACATATCCATAAGAATTTCCAACATTTGGATTGTCAAATTCAAGAGCCCTGAAAACATGAGAGGGACTTTTTGATGGGGGGGGGAGGGGAGCTTGAGTTTAGAAAGACAGAGGAACAAAATCAATATATTTTCCATAAAGCATGGGAGGTAGCATGGAGAGTAGAAGGGAGTACTTTCTCTCAAGGATATTGGTTCAGATTCTGCTTCCTAAAAATAGTGTGTGAGTTTTTAAAACACTAAATAGATTATATTCTACCTGAGCTGTGATTTCCTCATGCATGTAGCCAGTGAAACATGAATATCTTAATATATTCATCCACTGCAGTCCTTTCCAGTTCTAAATTGATGATGCTTTGATGCTATAACTAGGGTACTCTTTACATTTTTGGATGTCTGTGTGTGTGTGTGTGTGTGTGTGTGTGTGTGTCTGTGTCTGTGTCTGTGTCTGTGTGTCTGTGTGTAGAGGGGGGAGGGTTTGAATATGTACTGGCTCTACCCCCTTTGCTCTCATTTACAGAGTGAATTATTTTTGGTAACTTGAAAAACTAAATTTAAAAAAAAAAAATAATCACAGACCATGATTTCCTCAATGAAGCTATTTTAACCTATTAGGTTAAAGTCTATTAGGACACAGACTATGGAAGCTGTATGCCTCAATGTCTATGTCACTGAAACCAAATGTGTGCTCTTTAAGATCTAAGATTTTTGAAGAAATTATTTGTGATTTCTTTCTAAGATTAAAGGATAAGATACTCTGGGAGTTCAACTTTCTTTTGATAGCTTAACTTAAGGACAGTGCAAAAAACTGGAATGAAGTCTCTTCTTTGATATCCAAGCAATGGCAGACAACACTTTTGGTAGACAACACACTGCTGGTGAAACATGGAAATTCATTCCCTTTTATTTCTTAGTTATGTATTTCTTTTTAGAAACAACCATAGAACAAGATCTGATAGATTTTCATCTGCTCATTTAGTTTAGTCAATGGCACTATGTCAATAATATCAATGCAAATTTCTATCCTACTCTTAAATTTTAAAAATACAATTCAAAATAATCCTGTGGGGAAGAGAAAACATGAAAATTATTTATTACCCCACATTTTTGTAGTTAAGGAAACTAAAGCTTGGAGATGCTCAGTGACTATTCATATTCATCCATTAATAAATTTTAGAGATGGGATTTGAAATCAGACCTCCTAAAACTAAACCCACCATTCTTTTTGTTTTTCTTAGATTTTTGCAAGGCAGATGGGGTTAAGTGACTTATCCAAGACCACACAGCTAGGTAATTATTAAGTGTCTGAATCTGGATTTGAACTCAGGTACTCCTGACTCCAGCACTGGTGCTCTATCCACTGCACCACCTAGCTGCCCCTAAACCCACCATTCTTTCCATCCCTCTGAAATCTAACCATACTTATACTGCCAATTCTTTAGCTTTCTTCTTTAAAAATTTATTTTTAATTTAATATAAACAAAATTTTAAAACATTTTTTTAAAATTATGAGTTCCAAATTTCTTTCTTTCTCCCTGAGAAGGCAAACAATTTAATATGGATTATATGTGTGCAGCCATGCAAAAGATTTCTACATCAGCCAGGCTACCAAAAACAAAAACAAAGATCAAAACCCCAAAATAAAAAAAAAACAAAGCATGAATAATAAAGATATACTCCAATCTAAAATTCTATCTCTGATGGTGAATACCATTTTTCATGATAAGTTCTTTGGAATTATATGTATATATATAAATATATATATATATATATATATATATATATATACATATGTATCTTTATATACACATACACACAAGCATATTGTGAATGTGCATATGTGTATACATTAATGTGTATATGTACGTTATATATGTATTATATTCTATAATGTGTATATATTCTTACAGGTATAGATATACACACATACATCTGGTTTGATGAGAATGATGGGGAAATACAGAAATTGCTAAATGAAAAATGAGAACTCCACAGGGTTTACCAGCAGGTTGGTTCATACATTTCTAAGAAGGCAGAATTTAATTTCATCAAAAGTAAAGTACAAGCGAATCTTAGAGAGATCAGACTCTTGGCTCAGTAAGAAGGCAGATGAAATTCAATTTTATGCAGAGAGTGACAAACCAAAATGCTTTTATGATGCTCTGAAAGTTATTTATGGGCTAAAGACCTAGAGTGTGTCTCAATTGCTCAGTACTGATGGAGCCACATTGATTAACAATAAGGACATGATCCTAGAGAGATGGACTGAACACTTCCATAGTGTTCTTAACAGACCATAGACCATCATCAATCAATGGGGAAACCACTGACCCTCTACCTTGAGTTGAAGTTAATCAGTATCTAACAATTGGAAAATTGAAGATGAGGTTTTGAATGCCATTAGGCTCCTTTCAAGTGGCAAAGCATCTGGTGCTGATTCTATTCCAGCTGAGATCTACTGGGGGGCGGGGTGGTCCTTTGCTCATCCAAAAATTGACTAAAATTTTCCAGGTTATATGGCATGAAGAGGTTATCCACCAAGAATTCAAGGATGCTTCCTATCATCCATCTCTATAAAGGGAAAGGAAATAGATTGTCCTGTGACAATCACAGAGGTATTTCTCATTTAGTTATTGCTGGTAAGATTTTTTGCCAGAGTCCTTCTCAACAGACTGATCCTTCACCTGGAAGATGATCATCTCCTTGAGAACCAGTATGGCTTCATAAAAGGTCAAGAAAAAGTCTATATAGTATTTGCTGCCTGACAACTCCAGTAAAAATGCCAGGAAATGTACAGAGGTCTGTATACAACAATTGTAGATCTGACCAAGGCCTTTGATACCATCAGTTGTAAGCATTTATGAAAAAGTATTTCAAAATTTGGTTGTATGGAAAATTTCATTAGTATCATACACCAGCTTCATGACGGCATGCATGTACAGGTTCTGGATAGTGGACAATGCTCTCGAGATTTCTCAGTCAATAATGGAACGAAACAAGAATGTGTCCTTGCTCACATACTTTTTAACATGTTTTCAGCCGTTATTAAATGCCTTCACTGAGGATTAACCTGACCTCAAGGTCAGCTGCCACACTGATGGCAAATTCTTCAACTTGAAAAGTCTTCAGACAAAGACTAAAGTCAAGGGAATGTTGGTACATAATCTTTATTTGTAAATGATTGTGATCTCATTGCAGTCTCAGAAGCTGAGATGCAACAAACTATGGCTCTATTCTCTGCTGCTTGTGCTCATTTTGGTCTAAAAATTAACACCAAGAAAACACAGGGGCTCCATCAGCCAATACCACAACATCCATATGTGGAACCATTGATTACAGCAAATGGAGAAGTTTTAAGTACTGTGGATAAGTTCATTTACCTTGGCAATGTTCTTTCAAGGAGGTACACATTGACAATGAGGTTGATATATATATTGTCAGAGCTAGGTAGTATTTGGGAGGGTATGAAATAAAATAAAGGGAGAGAAGAGGTATTAGATTGACTACCAAGGACTACAGAGCTGTTGTGCTGACCTCATTACTGAATGTCTGTGAAATCTAGACAGTATACCAGCGCTAGGTCAGGAAACTGAATGAAGATACTGGGATACCAGAAAGGTCTCTCTTAAGAATTTTGGAATTGATTGATACAGGATAGTCCAGCATAGTGTGCCCTTATCAGGGTGGATGTTGCTCTTTTTTTTTTTTTTTAGTTTTTTTTGCAAGGAAAATGGGGTTAAGTGGCTTGCCCAAGGCCACACAGCTAGGTAATTATTAAGTGTCTGAGACCGGATTTGAACCCAGGTACTCCTGACTCCAAGGCCGGTGCTTTATCCACTACGCCACCTAGCCGCCCTGATGTTGCACTCTTTAAGGAAGGCAGAATTGAAGTATCTCAAAGGAAATATGTCATACATAAGTTTAAGGGTAAGCACTCAAGGTGTCACATGGACTCTTCGTGCACATTCTGTGATAGAGTATTCTGAGCTCATATTGGTCTAATCAGCCACAGTCGGGCACACTGTAATTTGCTCAAAAACAGTGATGTAATTTTGATCTTCTTTGATAATGAAGGACAAAACCCAACAAATATGTACACACCACACTCATACACACATACATGCATACATACATATACATATATGTATATACCTATACATACACATACATATATATCTAGATATATACCTTGTGCTGTGCTTGCCAGCAACAGTGTCAAAAATGAAGCATTTTATTGAGCTCGGCAATAAGGACAAGAAACTATCAGAAAATCTTTGGTTTCCAGGAAACCACCTTATTGCCATTAAGGTAGGCACAAGCTCCTAATGGATTCCAATCTGCTCCCTACTAATTGCTCAGATGCAAAGTACAAATATGGACACACCCATAAGGATTATCAATATTTGGTTGACTTAAATTCATGTCCCCCCCTGGTAAGGGACATTATCCAAAATTTCCCATATTGTTTTATCTCAACATTTTGTCAGTAATTGCTTTATTTTCAAGGCCATAATATTCTGCATTTTGTCATTTGAGAACCATTTTGTTTTGGATCATGTTCTTTTCTACCAAATCCATTTCTTTTCAGAAGTCCAGTTTCATTGGATTATTTCAAACTTTGAGCAGATTTCTGTGAGAAAAATCACTTTGAAAATTCATTAAAATTATCTTCAGACTTCTGGCCAAGATGGCAGAGAGAAGACAGGTACTATTCTAAGGTCTCCTGGCTTTCCCTCAGAACTAATATGAATCAAGATGCTTAACAAAATTCAAATCCAGAAAATTCAGAAAAAGTAAAGGAGAAGAACATATACCAACAAGGTCTGTCTCAGGGGAACATGGGTAAGCAGGGGCAGAGAGCAGAGAGCCCACACAGGGTGAGATCTGAGACTAACTCCAGAACAGCCATGGAAGCTTTTGGTTTTCTAAGGAGGCAGGGGAACTCCAGCGCAGTGGGCTAAACATCAATCTGGGTAACTTTGTTGGCCTGGAAGACCAGGGTCACTTGCCCCATACTTTGGGAGGAGTCCCTGTGTTTCCAGTTGAGTCACCCCCCCATACCACCCCCTCATGAGAGAAAGGGACCAAGACCAGAACAAAGACAGTACTAACCTCAACCCTGCCCCCAACCCCAGGCTCAGGTTTCAGCAACAGATCCTTCTCATTACTGAGTGAATAATGAGATTATATAGCCCAAGGGCACAGCACACATTGTTCAAGGATAATTCAGACCCTGCTGCCCCTCCCCAGTCCCCAGGCCTAGAGAGTGGGACACAAATTAAGGTCACAGACATTCCAAAGAAAGCCTCTAGCATCTCCTATTGGTTGACCCACTTGCCAGTGAGGCTAGGGTTTTCAAAACCAAAGGTCTGTGAACCAGCCCCCCTCCCAAACACATGATCCTAAGAAAATAAAGAAAGGCCAGTGAAAAGGGGAGTCAATTGAAAGCTACCTTGAAGACAAAGACCCTAAATCAGGGGGAGCCAGAACTTTTGAAGATAATATGAATTGGTCTTCATCCCAGAAAAGCTTCTTAGAAGAGATCAGGAAGGAGTTTAAAAATTAATTGGAAAAACTGGGAAAAGAAATCCAAGAGAAAATGCCTTGCAACAACAACAACAATAAAATCCTTGGAAAATACAATTGGATAAGTGCAAAGAGAAAATAATTCTCTCAAAACCACAATTGGGCAAATGGAAAACAACAAAAAATATATATGACCAATTGGAAAAGGAGTTGCAAAAGGTAAATGAGGAATATTCTTCTTTAAAAACCAGAATGGAATCCGTGGAAACTAATAACTTCATGAGACACCAAGAATCTATTAAACAAAACCAAAAAAAATAGAAAAAATAGAAAAAAAACCTTAAAATACTTCATCATCAAAGCCAAAGACTTGGAGAATAGATCCAGAAGACACAATTTAAGAATCATTGGGCTGGGGGCAGCTAGGTGGCGTAGCGGATAAAGAACCAGCCCTGGAGTCAGGAGAACCTGGGTTCAAATGCGGTCTCAAACACTTAATAATTACCTAGCTGTGTGGACTTGGGCAAGCCACTTAACCCCATCTGTCTTGCAAAAAACTAAAAAAAATGAATAATCATTGGGCTTCCTGAACACATTGAGGATAAAAATGCTTGGATCAATATTTCAGGATTTTTTGAAGGAAAATTGTCCAGATATCATGGAACCAGAGATCAAAATAGTTATTGAAAGAATACATCAATTCCCTCCTGAAAGGATTCCCAAATCACCAAGGAATATTGTGGCCAAATTTCAGAACTATCAGATAAAAGAAAAAATTCTTCAAGGAGCCAGAAAGAAACAATTTAGATACTAAGGAGACACAGTAAGGATTACACAGGACCTGGCTACATCAAAATCAAGGGCTCAAAGGGCCTGGAATATGATATTCCAAAGAACAAGGGAGCTTGGAAAGAAGCCAAGAATTCATTATCCTGCAAAACTGAGTTTTATCTTACAGGGGAAAAGATGGACATTTAACAAGATAGGAGACTTCCAATTTTTCCTGATGAAAAGACAAGAGTTAAACAGAAAATTTGGAATTCAAAGAGGAGACTCAACGGGTGGCTAGGTGGCACAATAGATAGAGCACTGGTCTTGGAGTCAGGAGTACCTGACTTCAAATCTGGCCTCAGACACTTAATTACCTAGTTGTGTGGCCTTGGGCAAGCCACTTAACTCCATTGCCTTGAAAAATCTTAAAAAAAAACGGGAGACTCAAGAGACACATGAAAAAGTAAAAAAAAGGGAGAAGAAGCAAATTGCTATCGAATAAGATGAAACTGGCTATATTCCCAACTGGGAGAAAGATTCTCATAACTCTGTAGAATTGTAACTTTATTAGAGAGAAGATACTTAGCCAGAAGTAATGGACACTCATGACTTGTCCCTGACTCAGATAGAATGATTTAAAAACAATATCTCCTTAAAAAGGAGGGACATTAAAGAGATGGAAGGATGGAAGAGATGGAATGGAGTAAATCATATTACATGAACAGGTATAAAGGACCTATTGCCATGGGGGGGGGGGAAGGGAGGAGGACAGAACAACCTGAATCTTACTCTCATCAGATACGACTCAAAAAAGGATTAACATACACATGCTCAGTTAAGGTAAAAACCTTATCTTTCAAAAATTAAAAGGGGAAAGGCAGAGAGAGGAAGGAAAAGGGGAACTAACAGAAGGAAGGGAAGGAGAAAGGGAAAGGGGGAAAGATAAGGGAGGGGTGGTTATAAGGGGACAAATTCACTGAAGGGGTGATAATCAGAAACAAAATACTGGGGAATGTGGATAAAGTGAATAAAGGGGGGGATACAAACAGAGGGACCATATAAAGAGTTAGTAATTATAACTATGAATGTGAATGTGAATGGCATGAACTCTCCCATAAAATATAAGTGAATAGCAGACTGGATTAAAAACCAGAATCCTACAATATGCTGCTTACAAGAAACTCATTTGAAACACAGGGATACATTTAAAGGTAAAAGGTTGGAGCAAATTATATTTTGCTTCAGCTGAAGTGAAAAAGGCAGGGGTGACAATCCTTATCTCAGACAAAGCAGCTCCTAAAGTAGATATTAATAAAAGAAATAAGGAAGGAAACCATATCCTCTTAAAAGATAGCATAGACAATGAAGTAATTGCAATACTAATTATGTATGTTCCAAGTGGCAAAGCATCCAGATTCTTAGAGGATAAACTGAATAAGTTATAGGAAGACATAAACAGCAAAATTCTACTGGTGGGAGATCTCAAACTCTGTCTCTCAGATTTAGATACATCTAACCATAAAGTAAATAAGAAGTGAAGTTAAGGAAGTAAATAGAACAGTAGAAAAACTAGATATGATAGACTTTTGGAGAAAATTGGATGGGGATAGAAAGAAATATACATTTTTTTCTGTAATAGATGGTATTACACAAAAACTGAGTGTGGACTAGTGCGTAAAAATCTTATAATCAAATACAGAAAGGCAGAAGTAGTGAATACTTCCTTCTTGGATCCTAATGTAATAAAAATCACATGAAATAATAGGCCATGGAGAGATAGATCTAAAACTAAGTGGAGGGGCGGCTAGGTGGCATAGTGGATAAAGCACCGGCCTTGGAGTCAGGAGTACCTGGGTTCAAATCCAGTCTCAGACACTTAATAATTACCTAGCTGTGTGGCCTTGGGCAAGCCACTTAACCCCATTTGCCTTCCAAAAAAAAAACCAAACCTAAAAAAATAAATAAAACTAATTGGAAGCTAAATTACTTCATTTTAAAGAATGAGTGGATCAAACAACAAAATATGGATAGAATTAATGATTTCATCCTAGATAATGACAATAATGAGACAATATACCCAAATTTATGGCATATAGTCAAGGTAGTTTATTAGTGGATATATTAAATAATTAATTGCTCACATGAATAAATTAGAGAAGGAAATCAATGAACTAAACATGCAACTAAAAATATAGAGAAAGAACAAATCAAACCCCCCAATTAAATATTGAATTAAAAATTCTAAAAATTAAAGGAGAAATTAATAAAATTGAAAGCAAAAACACTATTGCACTAATAAACAAAACTAAGGATTGGGTTTATGAAAAAATTAATAAGATTGATTAATCATTGATTAATTTGATTTAAAAAAGAAAGAAGAAAACAAAATTACTAGTATCATAAATAAAAAAGGGAATTCACCACCAATGGGGAGGAAATTAAAATAATAATTCAGAATTATTATGGCCAATGGCATGCCAATAATTTGAGAATCTAAGTAAAGTGGATGAATATGTATGAAAATAAAAGTTGTGGGGGATGGCACCAAGATGGCTGACAGGAGAAGAGTCTCTCTTAGGTGCTCTTTCTCTCAAAACTTATAAAATAAGGACTCTTAGCTAAATTTTTGAGAGACAGAACCCACAGAGGGATACAGGGAGGCATTTGTCCAGCCCAAGGTAACCTGGAAAATAGTGGAAAGGCTCCACTCCATGGGGTTAGAGGGGCAACCCACCAGCGTGAAGGAATTTCAGCCTCCCAGAGGCAGCCCAGGATGCTGGGAGCCATGGTTCACAGCAACAGGGGCAGTTTCCTGACCTACACCCCAGGGAGCACAGAGCACAACTTAGAAGATCAGCTCAGGTCACTCAGCAAGCAGTGTGGCCAAGGCAGCCCAGATCCAGGAACTGGAAGCAGGTGCCCCCAGGCAACTCAGTCTTGAGTACTCAGTCACATAGGGAAGTAGAGAGAGACTTCCAAGGTCAGTCCTCTGTCCCTGGAACAGGACTCCATCTCTGACCACATTCAGATCCTGATCACAGTCTAAGCCCCACATAGAACAACAGGCCCCCCCCCACCTCAGCCTGGAAAGAGATTCAAAAACAACAACTCCCAGGAATATTATAGCCAAGTTCCAGAACTCCCAAGTCAAAGAGAAAATATTACAGTCAGAAAGACACGATTCAAATATACTGAAGCTGAAGTCAGGATCACACAGGACTTAGCAGCAACTACCTTAAAGGCTCATAGGGTTTGGAATATAATATTCTGGAAGACAAAAAAAAGCTTGAAATGCAACTGAGAATCAATTACCCAGCAAAACTGAATGTCCTCTTCCAGGGAAAAAGATGGACTTTTAATGAACCAGAGGAATTTCAAATGCTCCTGCTGGAATGGCCAGAGCTCAACAGAAAGTTTGATCTTCAGGTACAGGACTCAGGTGAAGCATAGAGAGGGGAGGAGAAGGGTAAAATATGAGGGACTTAATGATGATGAACTACATGTATTCTGGCATAGAAAAATGATACTGATAATATTCATAGGAAACTTCTCATTTAATAGAGCAGGTAGAAGGAGCTTTTATGGATGAAGCAAAGGAGAGATTGTAAACATGGAGTCAGTGGCTAAAAGGGAAATGTAATGGGAGTAAGAGAAAGGAGAGGTGGAATAGGCTAAGATATTTCATATAATAAGATTTTTTTATTACAATGAGCTATTGCAATAATATGGAAGGGGGATGTGAGGGGG
Organism: Macrotis lagotis; assembly: GCF_037893015.1. Lineage (NCBI taxonomy): Eukaryota > Metazoa > Chordata > Mammalia > Peramelemorphia > Peramelidae > Macrotis > Macrotis lagotis. The sequence goes on from NC_133658.1 coordinate 592,537,650, forward strand.
AATGAGGGAACCTTTGTTCTCATCAGAGTTGGCTCAGAGAGGAAACAGCATATATACTCAATGGGTTATAGACATCTAGAATAAGAAGGAGAGAAGAGGGATGGGGGATGGGGGATGTGAGTGATGGAGGAGAGGGTGGACTGTGGGGGAGAATGGTCAGATATAAGACATTTATTTTTTAACTTTTTGCAAGGGGCTGGGATTGGATGGCCAGTCTGGGACGACAGGGTCAGGTGGTTGCTGGGTTTTAGCGGTGGTAGGTGGGCTCACGGCGTCTTGGCCCCAGGACCAGTGATTAATCTGCTGGGCCACTCAGCTACCCTATAGCACATTGAAGAAGAAGAAGAAGGACAAAGTGAAAGGAGAAAGAAAATATAGTGTATGGTAGTGGGGAAGTAAGAATGGAGTGAGCTGTGATCAGCAATGGCAACAGTGGAAAATTATGGAAGCAGCTTTTGTGATGGACTTATCCTAAAGAATATGATCCACCCATGACAGCACTGGTGGTATTGGAACACAGACTGAAGCACATTTATTATTATTATTATTATTATTATTATTATTATTATTATTATTATTATTATTGTTGTTGTTGTTGTTATTTTGTAGGGGGGGGGTTGCAGGGCAGATGGGATTGGGTGGCTTGCCTGGGGTTGCACAGCTGGGTAATCATTGGTTGTCTGGGGCTGGATTTGGGCTCTGGTGCTCCTGACTCCAGGGCTGGTGCTCTGTCCAATGTGCCACTTATCTGTCCCTATTATTTATTGTTGTTGTTGTTGTTATTTAATTTTAATTTTTTTCCTCTTTACTTTATTGCTCATGAGGGTCTATATTTTTAGACAGGGGGGTATTATGTTTACTCTTAAACAAGAATATTTTAATAATGTATAAAAAACATCATTTTTACAAAAATAAAATAAATATTTTTAAAAAAGAAGATAAAAGTTGTCCAGGTTAAATGAAGAGGAAAATAAATGCCTAAATGAACCTATCTCAGAAAAAAAAATCAAGTTATCATTGAACTCCCTAAGAAAAAAATCTCCAGGGCCAGATGGATTCACAAGTGAACTCTATCAAGCATTTAAGGAACAATTGGTTACAATTTTATATAAACTCTTCAGAAAAACAGGTAAAGACAATATTCTGCCTAACTCCTTCTATGATTCCATTATGCTGCTCATAGCTAAACCAGGAAGAGTCAAAACAGAAAAAGAAAATTTCAGACCAATTTTCCTAATGAATATGGATGCAAAAATCTTAAATAAAATCTTAGCAAAGCGATTACAGCAAGTTATCACTAGGATATTTGACTGTGACCAAGCAGGATTTATCTGGAATGCAGGGTTAATTCAATATTAGGAAAATTGATACTATAATTGACTATATCAATAACAGAAATTATATGATTAAATAGATGCTGAAAAGGCTTTGACAAAATACAGCACCCATTCCTACTAAAAACACTAGAGAGCATAGGAATACATGGATTGTTCCTTAGCATATAAGCAATATCTATCTTTAACCATCAACAAGCATTATATGCAGTAGGGATAAGTTAGAGGAATTCTCAGTAAGATCAGGGGTGAAACAAGGATGCCTATTATCACTACCACTGTTCAATATTGTATTAGAAAACAATAATAGAAGAAAAAGAAATTGATGGAATTAGAATGGGGAAGGAAGAATCAAAACTCTCATTCTTTGCAGATGACATGTTGGTACACCTAGAGAACCCTAAAAAAATCATCTAAAATCTACTAAAAACAATTAGCAACTTTAACAAAGTTGCAAGATATAAAATAAACCCACATAAATCCTCAGCATTTGTATATATTACTAGCAAGATACAGCAGCCAGAGCTAGAAAGAGAAATTCCATTTAAAGTACCTTAAGACAATATAACATACTTGGGAGGCTACCTGCCAAGGAAGACTCAGAAACTCTATGAAAACAACTATAAAACACTTTACACAAAATCAGATTTAAATAACTTGGCAAATATCAACTGCTCATGAATAGGCAGGCTAATATAATAAAAATGGCAATTCTACCTAAATTAAATTGCTTGTTTAGTGACTTGCAATCAAACTTCTAAAAAATTACTTTAAATAATCCAGAAAAAATTAGAGCTAAATTCATATGGAAAAACATAAAGTCAAGAATATCAAGGGATTTAATGGGGGGGGGAAGTGCAAAAGAAGGTGGCTTAGCCTTACCAAATCTAAAATTATATTATAATGCATTGGTCATCAAAACTGTCTAGTATTGGTTAAGAAATAGAGTAGTGGATCAATGGAATATATTAGGTGCAAAAGAGACAGCAGGAGGCAATTATATTAATGTGCTGTTTTGTAAACCTAAAGAGTCCAGCTTCTGGGATAAAAACTCTCTCTTTGATAAAAAAAAAAAAAAACTGTTGGGAAGGGGAGCTAGGTAGAGCAGTGGATAGAGCACCAGCCCTGGAGTCAGGAGGACCAAAGTTCAAATCCGTCCCCAGATGCTTATTAAATACCTAGCTGTGTGACCTTGGGCAAGTCACTTAACCCCACTGCCATAAATAAATAAATTTTAAAAACTGTTGGGAAAATTGGAAGTTAGTATGGCAGAAACTTGGATTAGGCCAACATATGTCTAAATTCTGAACCTATTTTGATTTTATCTTGGTATAGGGTGTGAGATGTTGGCCTACTTTCAATTTTTTTTAAAGTGTTTCATGTACTACATAATTAAATTCTCTCTAATATTATATTTTATCCTCAAGGTTATGATTTCTCTCTCCACACATTCAATTTCAACCAACGTATAGCATGGATACAATGTAAAGATTATCAGACTGCCTTCTGTGGGGGATTCCCCTGCTGATCCTATGCTATTCCTGGTCATCTCAGGTGGTACATGCCATGTCAGGCAATGCATAGGGGGAGGGAAGGGAGCGTGGGGGACACGTTGTAAAATTCAAAACCTTACAAAAATGATAGGTAGAAACCACTATTGTATATAATTGGAAAACAAATCAAATATTAATTTTATAATGTTATCTTCTAGTCTTTTCACACTCCTCTTCTCATTAGAGAAAGTTTTACTCATTTCTGTTTCATGGGTTACCCAGGACCAAATAATTCATCCATGCTCCCACACTTCTGGTCATGAACTTTTCTGTATTTTTCAGAATCCTAGAATTTCAAAGCTAGAAAGGATCTCAATGGCTACCTAGTCTAACCCACATTGGGAAAAGAATCCTTCCTAACAGCTGCCCAGCAGGTAGATATCTGACCTGGACCTCTCCAATAAAGATCAAAGCATCATCATCTGAGGCAATTATCCCACTTTTAAATAGCTTTACATTTTAGAATGCTTTACATTCAATAAAGGTGAAATTGGTCTTTTTATAACTTCCACCTAGTTCTGCTCCAATGTCTGCCCTTTTGAATCACATACAATAAGTTTAATGCTTCCACATGATAGTCTTTGAAAACAATCATTTCCCCTATAAATAGTCCTCTTCAGGTTAAAAGATTTCAGATCTTGTAACTAATCTGCACATACCATTGCAGACATTATTTGTCATTGGGCGCTACTTAAATCCTAAACTGCTTGATAGAACTTTCCAGGTCTTTAAGACTTAAATTTTTTGTTTGTTTTTTTCTTTATTGTAAAGCAATGGGGTTAATTGACTTACCCAAGGTCACACAGCTATGTAATTATTAAGTGTCTGATGTCAAATTTGAACTCAGGTCCTCCTGGCTCCAGAGCCAATGCTGTATCCACTGTACTATCTAGCTGCCCAAGGCTTAAATTTTTTGAACAATTTAGGATTTAAGATTAGCCAAATCCATATCTGGTTTAGCCATATAGAGAGTGGATTGGACAAGCATGGATTCTGTGCATAAATTTGATCAATCAGACCTTTGCTTCAAACCTCTTTGGAGAAAACTATTCAGTAAAGGCATCTTCCTAATCTTCACTAATCAATGTTTCCAAAATAATGTCAATAAGAATCAAATAGTTTGATCATAATTGCAATGACGAATTTGTTTTCCCAAAAATCTCCATAAGACCTTGCCACTAAACATTTATTTGTTGTCTCATTTATAACACATAAAGATCAGCATTGGATATAGTTCACAATTTTTGGTTATAAATTACTTTTCTCATAGAAACCTCACTATTCTCATTTTTTAAGATATGAAAATTGAGGCACAGAGAGATTTGTCCTTTGACCTATCATAGCAAATGGTGAGGTCAATACTCAAATTCTGATTTTTAGATTTCTTATCAAGGGTTATTTTTAGGCCATTTTTCTAACATATGTATCTGCTTTTGCATAGACCTAGCTTTACTAAGGCTAAGGTCACAAGACTAGCATTAGAGATACCCCATTTAAGTCAGGACAGAAAAGTTAGAGGAGTAAAGTGAGAAATCAGTAAAGTGTACATGGACCCTTACTGTTAGGAAGGAGCCTAATCAAAATGTTTTAAAATGGAAGAAAACTTAGAGGTCACTTGGTCTAATCCCATTATTTTACAAATGAAGAAACTGTAACCCAGGGAGGTTAATAGACTTAGGCAATGTCACATAGGCAATATATGGTAGAGGTGGGTTATTCTCATACGTTCCTTCTTATCTTAGCACACAGAAGGCACTTGGTACAGATTTGCTGAATTATAAAGAAAATCTTAGTCACTTGTGAGTTATACCTTTGAGTAACTAACAGTTGAACATTTGGAAAGATATAAGTGAATAATGGTAGTTTTCACTTTCTAGCCAGATATTCATTGTGAAACAGCCATAGACTGAACTATCCAGAGACATAAATAGGAAATTTGGCACTGGGAATAAAATCATTTGAGTGGGTGGTAGATAACAGATGGAATCAAAGGTATGATCATTTCTTTGCATGACTAAGGTAGACTGAAGATAGCATTCGTAGAAATTTGAAGTTTGTGGAACTGGGAGACAGGGTTATTAAAAAGGAACAATGATTACATTTGGAGAAGACTATGAGATGAGGATTTAACTTATTAGGGAGGAGAGAGTATGATTAGATGTAGATGTTAAAAGAGGAGATATGGTTGTGCTGAATGCTGGAGTGGAGGAGAGAAAAACACAAAGAGAGAAAGAGACATAGAGAGACAAAGAGACAGAGAGAGAGAGACAAAGAAACAGAGAGAGAGAGAGAGAGAGAGAGAGACTCAAAGTGTTAGTAGGGAAGAAGAAGAAAGGAACATTTTAATTCATCTAAGAACTATGGGGGGGTAAGAGAGAAAGGAGTAACTAGCTTTGGGAAGGACACTAAGAGAGTCAATATCTTTAGGAAAAGGTTAGGTTTCAATAGATGGAAGGAATAGGAGAAGAAGCTGTTCAGAATAAAGAAGAATTCAGTAATAGTAGAGAATAGTGTCAGATATTAGAGTGGAAATGGAAATTAGCGATGGTTAGAGACTGTGGAGGGTTAGAGATGCATTTATTAAGGGGTCTGGTGACCATCACAACGCAATGGTGGTCAGTGCTCAGCCTTTGCCACTTTTCAATGTGGATCCCATGCTATTCCTAGTCATCTCAGGTGGTCATGTCATGTCAGGCAATGCCATGTCAGGCAATGAATAGGAGGCAGCCTATGTAGCAGAGTTCCAGCTCTGTTATACCAAATAATAGCACAACCATATCCATGGAAAATAGCTGAGATCATAGGACTATAATATGTGACCTCAGCAATTAATTTTGTATCCATATCAATTTATTGCATTTGGATACAGTGATCAGTACTTTATAGGTTTAGATGCAAAAGAGAAGCAGTGATTGACATATATAAGAACTAAAAGAACAAATTAATTTTATTTTCTATATGATTATGAATTTCAAAGTGTTATGTCAGATGCATTTTCCTTGTGGTTTCAACAGGATATAATGATTACCTGTATATTTTAAGATACAATCTGTCTTAGGTTCTTCATGAAGTCATTATTTTCATATAACTTAATTAGAACTGACAGACAGAGGTGATCTCTCTTTTCATAACATGAACTACATTTGCAGTCTGGCACCAAGAAATCTGGAATCTTTAAGTCAGGAATGGAGATTTTCTCCTTAGCAAAGGAAGTTTATAGTGGAGAACAAGAAGACCAAACATAACTGAATTTTTGAATTTGGAAATTTAATCCAGAAATCTAATTCTCCATCTTTTTTAAATATCCTTCATTAATTCATTTCACTGTTTATTAAATATTGTGCTATGTACCAAGTGGACACAAAATGAGTAAGATATAACCCCTATTCTCCAGAATCTTATAATCTAGCAAGGAAATTGTAGACACAAAGTTCAATAATTCATTTCATTAAGTATCTATTGAGTTTGACCATGTACAAGGCACTCTAGGTGTAGTTTTGTTGCTAGTGTTGGATTGTTTGGGGTGTTTGTGTGTGGGTGTGTGTGTGAGGGATGTGTTTGTGAGTGTATGACACAAAAGCAATAAAATTTTGTTTCTGCCCTTCTAGAGCTTCCAGTCTACTAGGAAGCTACTAGGCCCAGCAAATAACATGAAGTAAGTATGTCATAAACTAGGATTTTACAAATATAGGAAACAGGTAAAAAATAAACAGTCTAAGGAAGGGAAAATCATAGATTTAGAAGTGAAAAATGGGGTGGCTAGGTGGCGCAATGGATAGAGCACCGGTCCTGGAGTCAGGAGTACCTGAGTTCAAATCCAGCCTCAGACACTTAATATTTACCTAGCTGTGTGGCCTTGGGCAAGCCACTTAAACCCATTGCCTTGCAAAAAAACAAAAACAAAGTGAAAAATACCTCAAAGTCAGTATAGTCCTACCTCCCTTCATTTTACAAATGAGGGAATTGAGGATTAAGAAAGTAAAGTGCCTTCCCAAGGTACAGTAGATGATAGAACCAACATCTGAACCCAAGTCATTAATTATTCTTTCCCCTCTTCACACCTGAAGGGAAGAGAGGTTCAGAGAAAGACCCTAAAAAGGGATAGATGCTTGGTACTTCAGTTCAGTCTTGGGAGACAGTAAGAATGTATTTGAAAGCCTGGACATTCAGACTCTATATAACAACTAGCACATATTATATATAGCACAAGCAATGGCCAATGGTTACCAGACTTGGAAAATTTTTAATGATTTCTTTAATGATTCTAATCCACCATGGACCAACAAAGGAAAAAGAGCAAAGAAAAAAAAAAGACCAGAGAGTATGCACACACTTATATCCCACTTTCAGAAACATAAATTAGGTATCTGAGAAAGGTTTGGATTTTTTTGTTGGCTCCTTTAGTGCTGCCACACCTGTGCAAGTGTGTTCCATTAACAGTTGTCCCAGGTTTTTCTTCAGATATTTTTAGAAAAGAGATTCATGTGAATTCCATCTATTCTATTAAAAGCAGAATGTATCTGTTTTTATGGTCATTAAGGATTCCCTGTTCAATGTGTCCAACTCCACCCCACCTTGCAGGATAAGAAAAAACATTTATACCTCAGGTTGAGTGATGGTACCAATTCTATCAGTGGCCAGACCTAGATATAGTCAGTATAGGTGACTACTTCAGTAAGGTGGGGCAGTAGACTGAGTGCTAGCCCTGGAGTCAGGAACACCTGAGTTCAAATCTGGCATCAGACACTTACTAGCTATTTGACCCTGGACAAGTCAATTAATCCTGTTTGCCTCAAGTTCCTCATTTATAAAATGAACTGAGGGAAAAAAGGGCAAAGCACTCCCTTATCTTTGCCAAGAAAATCCCTAAGAATGGATCATAAAATATTTGGACACAGTTCAGCAACAGCAATGATCACGTAGTGAGATTTTAGAAGTGCTGTTAGGTCCTAAAATATCTTTCCCACTGACATATCTCAGGATTAAAAATTCTCACAATAAGTTATTCTTTGAATTAAGGTATTACAGGCCTATATGAAAATATTAGTTTAACTGGGAGAAGTAACAAATTAAATCCTGATTAGGTATCAAAAGCTATTTTGTAATCAGTTGATCTTGTTGGTCAGTCACTTAGAAATATTTTTTAGCATTAAAAAAATTCATTTTAATTCAACAAATGTATTTTTTTAATTTTTAATTTTTTTTAATTTTACATTCTCCCTCCAATCTCATTTCCCTCCCCCCACCCCCACAGAAGGCAGTCTTTACATTGTTTCCATGCTATACATTGATCAAAATTGAATGTGTTGAGACATCATACCCTTAAGGAAAAAATGAAATAGCAAAATTACATAATAAGATACTTTTTAAAAAAAATTAAAAGTAATAGTCTTTGGTCTTTGTTTAAACTCCACAATTCCTTCTTTGGATATAGATGGTATTCTCCATCCCGGATACCCTAAAATTGTCCCTGATTGTTGCACTGATGAAATGAGCAAGTCCATTAAGGTTGATCATCAACCCCATGTTGCTATTGGGTATACAATCTTCTGGTTCTGCTCATCCCGCTCAGCATCAGTTCATGCAAATCCTTTCCAACTTCTTTGAATTTCTATCCCTCCTGGTTTCTAATAGAACATAAAATACATATACCACAATTTGTTCAGTCATTCCCCAATTGATGGACATTCACTCCATTTCCAATGCTTTGCCAACACAAGCAGGGGTGCTATAAATATTTTCGTACAAGTGATGTTATTACCTCTTTTCATGATCTCTTCAGGGTATAGACCCAGGAATGGGTAGTGCTGGATCAAAGGGCATGTACATTTTTATTGCCCTTTGGGCATAATTCCAAATTGCTCTCCAGAAAGGTTGGATGAGTTCACAGCTCCACTAACAATGCATTAGTGTCCCAGATTTCTCACATGCTTTCAAACATTGATCATTTTCCTTTCTGGTCATTTTGGTCAATCTGAGAGGTGTGAGGTGGTGCTCAGAGATGCTCTAATCATTAATGATTTAGAGCGAATTTCCATACAACTGGATTGCTTTGGTTTCCTCATCTGTAAATTGCCTCTGCATATCCTTTGACCATTTGTCAGTTGGGAAATGGTTTTTTTAAAATAAATTTGAAGCAGTTCTCTATATATTTTAGAAATGAGTCCTTTGTCAGAAATACTAGTAAAAATTGTTTCCTAGTTTACTACATTTCTTTTGATTTTGGTTACAATAGTTTTGTCTGTGCAAAAGTTTTTTTTTAATTTAATGGAATCAAAATTATTCCGTTTGTTTTTCATGATGTTCTCCATCTCTTCCTTATTACTTCCCTTTCCATAGATCTGACAGGTAAACTATTCCTTTACCTCCTAATTTGCTTATAATATTGTCTTTTATGTCTAAATTCTGTATCCATTTTGATCTTATCTTGGTATATGGTGTGAGATGTTGCACTAAATCAAGTTTCTGCCATACTAACTTCCAATTATCCCCACAGTTTTTATCAAAAAGAGAGAGTTTATATCCCAGAAGCTAGACCTTTTCGGTTTATCAAACAGCAGATTACTATAATCATTTCCTGCTATCTCTTTTGTACCTACTCTATTCCACTGATCCACCACTCTATTTTTTAACCAATACCAGACAATTTTTATGACTGATGCTTTATAATATAATTTTCGATCTGGTAGAGCTATGCCATCTTCTTTTGCATGTTTTTTCATTAATTCCTTGGAAATTCTTGACTTTTTAATTCTCCATATGAATTTACTTACAATTTTTTCCAACTTATCAATGTAATTTTTTAGAAGGTTAATTGGTAGGGCAATAAATAAGTAGTTTAATTTAGGTAGGATTGTCATTTTTATTATATTTACTCAACCTATCCATGAGCAGTTGATTTTTGCCCAGTTTTTTTAAATCTTATTTTATTTGTGAAAGAAGTGTTTTGTAGTTGTTTTCATAGAGTTTCTAAGTCTGCCCTGGCAGGTAGACTACCAAGTATTTTATATTGTCTGAAGTTACTTTGAATGGGATTTCTCTTTCTGGCTCTTTCTGCTGCATCTTGCTAGTCAGATATATAGAAATGTTGAGGATTTATGAAGGTTTATTTTATACCCTGTGACTTTGCTAAAGTTGCTATTTATTTCTAGTAGTTTTTTTAGAAGTTTTTTGGGGGGATTCTCTAGGTATACCATCATTTCATCTGCAAAGAGTAAGAATTTTGTCTCTTCCTTCCCAATTCTAATTCATTCAATTTATTTTTCTTCTTTTATTGCTGAAGCTAACATTTCTAGTACAATATTGAATAATAGTGCTGATAATGGGCATCCTTGTTTCACCCCTGATCCTATTAAGAATGCCTCTAGCTGATCACCATTACATAAAATGCTTGTTGATGGTTTCAGAAAGATACTGCTTATCATTCTAAGGAACAATCCATTTATTCTTACACTCTCTAGGGTTTTTAGTAGGAATGAGTGCTATATTTTGTCAAAGGCTGTTTCAGCATCTATTGATATAATCACATGTTTTCTGATAGGTTTATTATTGATATAATTAATTAAACTAACAGCTTTCCTAATATTGACTCAACTTGGCATTCCTTGGAAAAATTCTGCTTGGTCATAATGTATAAACCTAGTAATAACTTGCTGTAATCACTTTGCTAAGATTTTAAGATTTTTGTATCTATATTAGGGATATAGGTCTATAATTTTCTTACTCTGTTTTGACTCTTCCTGGTTTAGGTATTAGAACCATATTGAAATCATGGAAAGTTAGGCAGTTCCATCCTCTCCTATTTTTCCAAAGGGTTTATATAGAATTGGAACCAATTATTCCTTAAATGTTTGATAGAATTCACCTGTGAATCCATCTGACCCTGGAGATTTTTTCTTAGGGAGTTCAGTAATGGCTTATTGAATTTCTTTTTCTGAGATAGGGTTATTTAAGTATTTAATTTCTTCTTCATTTAACCTGGGCAACTTATATTTTTGTAAATATTAATCCATTTCACTTAGATGATCAAACTTATCAGCATACAATTGGGCAAAATAATCCAGCAATGTTACTTTAATTTCCTCTACTTTGGTGATGACTTCACCTATTTCATTTATGATTCTGGTAATTTCATTTTCTCCTTTATTTTTTTAATAAAATTAGCCAGAGGTTTATCAATTTTATTTGGATTTTTCATAAAGCCAACTCTTGGTTTTATTTATTAGTTCAATAGTTTTCTTTCTTTCAATTTTATTAATTTCTCCTTTAATTTTTAGAATTTCTAATTTGGTATTTAATTGGGGGGTTTTAATTTGTTCTTTCTCTCATTTTTTTAGTTGCATATTTAGTTCATTGATTTCCTTTTTCTCCAATTTATTCATGTAAGCATGTAAAGATATACTATATCCCCTGAAAACTTCCTTGGCTGTATTCCCATGAGTTTTGGTATGTTGTCTTGTTATTGTCATTATCTAGGATGGAATTAATGATTGAAGGATGTATTCATTATTTATTTCTGCTTTTTCGTATTTGATTATTAGGTTTTTATGCCCTAATTAATTTGTATATGTGTGCCATGTACTGTTGAAAAAAAAAAGGATATTCCTTTCTATCCCCATTCAACTTTCTCCAAAGGTATATCATATTTAGGTTTTCTTACATTCTATTTACCTCCTTAACTTCCTTCTTGTTTATTTTATGTTTAGACTTATCTAAATCTGAGAGCAAGAGGTTGAGGTCTCCCACCAGTAGAGTTTTGCTGTCTATGTCTTCTTGTAACTCATTCAACTTCTCCTCTACAAATTTGGATACTATAGCACTTGATTCATACATATTTAGTATTGAAATTGCTTCACTGTCTATGGTACCTTTTAGGAGGATATAGTTTTCTTCCTTATCTCTATAATCTATTTTATAGCTTCTTTGTCTGAGATAAAGATTGCCACTCCTGCTGTTTTTACTTCAGCTAAAGCAAAATATATTTTGCTTCAACCCTTTACCTTTACTCTATATGTATCTCTCTGCTTCAGATGACTTTATTGTAAGCAGCATATCGTAGGATTCTGGTTTTGAATCTAATCTACTGTTTGCTTATGTTTTATGGGAGAGTTCATCACATTCACATTCAAAATTATAATTACTATCTTTTTTATTGCCCTCCTTGCTATCTTTCCTCTGTTAATATTTTAACCCCTTTTTTCACTTTATCCATATTCCCCAGTATTTCATTTCTGAATATCACCCCTTCAGTGTATTTGCCCTCTTGTATCCAACCCTCCTCCCTTTTCTTTCTCCTTTCCCTTCCTTCTGTTAATTCCTTTTTTACTCCCCCCCACCATCCCTTTTTAATACTTGAAAGGTAAGACAAGTTTCTCAACTTAACTGAGTTTGTGTATGTTAACTTTAGGCCTAATCTGATGAGAGTAAGATTCAGGTGGTTCTCACATCCTTCTTTCTTTCCCTCTATTGCAACAGGTCCTTTGTACCTCTTTATGTAATATGATTTACCCCATTCAATCTCCTCCATCCTCCCATCTCTTTACTGCCCCCACTTTTAAAGGAGATATTGTTTTTAAATCCTTCTATTAGAGTCACAGATAAGTCAGGAGTGTCTATTACCTCTGGCTAAGTATATTCTCTCTGATAGAGTTACAATTCTAGAGAGTTATGGAAATCTTTCTCCCAGGTGGCGTGATAGTCAGTTTCACCTTATTGGATAGCAGTTTTTTTTTTCTTTTACCACCTTTTTAAAAATATTTTTATGTGTCTCTTGAGTCTCCTGTTTGATGTCCAAATTTTCTATTTAGCTCTGATCTTTTCATCAGGAAAAGTTGGGAGTCTCCTATTTTGTTAAATGGGGAAAGGTTTAAAAACAGATTTAAAGAGGCTGATGTGTATAGACCACAATTAGTTTGATAATGATAAACTAATCACTTGACCATTATGTGAATGAGTTGTCTTTTCTCCTCAATGAGAATAGCCTGACCTTTTCTAATGTTTTCTTGTTCCTAGAATATATGATTTTAATTGGTAGCTGGTAATGAGTAGATGGGGACAGCATGAGATGACAAGCTTGGAAAATGAACTCATTGAAAATGGAGAACATCTCACCAAATATGGCTTCTGTGTAGAATAGTAAATATCTCATTATACTCAGAATAGGAAGCCTATGTCTGATGCAACTCACTCACTGGGACTCAGTTTCCTCTTTGAAATTAGAAGATTGAACTCCAAGATCCCTTTCATTCTAATACTTTGTCTTACACGGGATGCTTCAATTTTGAGGGTTTTTTTTTCCTAAGGCTCCTTCCAGTCTCAAAGATGAACTCACATTTAACAAGTGGATAAAATGACTAAAGATCTAATACCATCCCAATTTCTCTCTATGGATCTATATAAGAAATCTAACCAGAAAAGGTATCCCAAAAATAAAGAGAATGTCCCCACTAAATTCCACCCTTATGACAATGAGAGTTAGTAGACAACCCAGAAAAATCAAGATCTATTTAATAAAGAGAAAACACATCCCAGGAGGCATGATAAGACTTGCCTAAAGTCATACTCTTTAGTATATAACAGGTTTGAGTTTAGAATCTAGATCTCCTGACCCTTGATACAATGCTATGTGCTTTAGTAAAGACATTTTATTTTTCTTATAGTTCCATAGACATAATTGTTCCTTTGAAGTATGGATGAATACAGTAGATTTCTAATTGCTCTTCCTACTTATAGGGTCTTTTTTCTCAAATGCCTCTGTAAGACCATTGCTAATTCAATATTTCTAAAACATAGATGTGACAATAGAGAAAGCAAGTTTCCATTTCTCTCATTCAATTAAAACATTCTATAGTGGGGGGTGCAGCCAAGATGGTGTAGTAAAGGCAAGAAATCTGGGTAGCTCTCTCCAAGACCACTCCAAATGCCTTTTAATAATGACTGTAATCAAATTCTATAGTGGCGGAACGCATAGAAAGACTGAATGAAATAATTTCCCAACCCAAGGCAATTTGGAAGATTGGTGGGAAAGGTGTATTACACCAATGTTAGAAAGTATCATAGCACAATCTGGGCTGTGCTAGAGCAAACAGACACCAGACATCCAGAAACATCCCCTGGGGACACCTGGGTCTATGGCAGCAGTGGTGGTTTCCTGACCTCTTGGTCCAGAGATTGCCAAGGACAACTTGAAAGGTCATTGGAATAACTCTGCTACACCAGAGTGAGCATGGAACACAGTCCAGTGCAGGTTTCAGGACAGACTCAGCAACAGGGACCAGAATCAGTCCTTCAGAGTCACCCACAGTACTCAATCCACAGAAGAAAAGGGGGTCTAGGGAGACTGTAGATGTCTCTCTGCTATCTATCAACCTGAGGCAAGTGGTTTTGCCTGTGCTCTGATCCAGGCTACAATCTGAACCCCAGTCTCAGGAAAAGAAGCTTTACTGCCATGGTGGAGTGAAGACCCTCATCATGGCTCTAGGTCAGAGAGGAGTGCTTGTGGTCATCCACAGACCAGAAGATCAGTCAGAACCTCTCACAAGACATGGAAGGAATTGAGATCCCTGGGGGTGTCCTTCAAAATAGCCAAAAAATCCCTGAAAAGCTTGGGAAAGTATGTTCTCCACCCTGAAAGCAGAGCCCTACCTTAACAAAGACTTAAAATCAAGTCATAGGCCGGGGGCATTAGCAAGTAGGAGAAAAAAAATTCGACCCTAAGCAATTACTTTGGCCTTATGGAGGATGCGAAATACACACTCAATAAATAGCAAAGTCCAAGATTCTGTATCCAAAGCCTCCAAGAAAAATATGATTTTGTCTCAGGATATAGAAGAGCTCAAAAAATATTTTGAAAATCAAGTAAGTGAGGTAGAAGAAAAATTGGAAAGAAAAATGAGAGCAATGTGGGAAAATCATGAAAATGAAACCAGTATTTACGAAAATGACATCCTAAAAACCAGTTTATGTCAAATGAAAAAAGCAATCCAAAAGGTCAATGAGGAGAAGAATGTCTTAAAAAGCAGAGTTGGCCAGATGGAATAATAGATATAAAAGCTTTCTGCAGAAAACAATTCCTTCAAATGTAGAATGGAGCTAAGGGAAACTAATGGATTTGAAAGAAATCAAGAAACAATCAACTAAAAGCAAAAGAATGAAATAATAGAATATGTGCAAAATCTCATTGGAAAAACAACTGACCTGGAAAACAGATCCAGAAGAGATAATTTAGAAATTATTAGGCTACCTGAAAGTCATGACCAGGAAAGTGCCTAGACTTCATTTTTTTCAAGAAATAATGCAGTAAAATTTTCCTGTTATCCTAGAAGCAGAGGGAAAAATAGAAATTGAGGGAATCCACTGATCATCTCCTAAAAGAGATCCCAAAATGAAAACTCCCAGGAATTATTTTTTAAAATTTATTTATTTATTCTCATTTTGTACAAATAATGTTTTTTATGCATTAATAAAATATTCTTGTTTAAGAGTAAATGAAATAGCTCTTCCCCTATGAATATAGACTTGCTTGAGCGATAAAGTAAAGGGGAGAGAAAAAAATTAAAATTAAAAAATATAATAGTATTAATTGTAGGTATGGCCAGGTGGCACAGTGGACGGAGCACAAGCTCTGGAGCCAGGAGGACCCGAGCCCAAATCCAGCCCCATACACCCAACAATCACCTGGCTGTGTGACATGCAAGCCACCCCAACCCCACTGCTCTGCAAAAAACCCTCCAAAAAACAAACAAAAAAACAAAAAAAAGACTCAAAATAAAATAAAATAGTATTAATAGTAGCGGCAACCAGGTGGCAGACAGAGCACTGGGCCTTGAGCCAGGAGTACCTGGGTCCAAATCTGTCCTTGGACACCCAAGGATCACCCTGCTATGGGGCCCCAGGCAGGCCACCCAGCCCCATTTGCCCTGCACCTCCCCCAAATCATAACAACAATAATAATAAATGTGCTTCAGTCTGTGTTCCAACACCACCAACTCTGTCATGGGTAGATCACATTCTTTAGAAGTCCATCACAAAAGTTACTTCCATATTTTTCCTCTATTTCCATTGCTGATTGCAACTCCCTCCTTTCGTATTTCTCCACTGCCATGTACTATAGTTTCTCTCTACTTTCACTCTGACTCTGCTGTAGGGTAGCTGAGTGGTGCAGAATATAGATCCCTTGCACTGGGGTCGAGATGCCCCAAGTTCCAATACCACCCCTTAGGCCCAGCATCCACCTGGCCTTATGGTCCCCGACAGGCCATCCAATCACAGCCCCTTGCAAGAAGTAAGAAAGAAAATGTGTTATATCTGACCACTCTCCCTCCATGGTCCATCCTCTCCTCCATCACTCACATCCTCACCCCTTCCCCCTGTCCACCCACTCTCCTTCTTACTCCAGATGTCTATACTCCATTGAGTATATATGCTGTTTCTTGTCCTAGCCACCTCTGATGAGAGAGGATTCCCTCATTCCCCCATGCCTTCCCCCATTCTATATCATTGCAAAACTCATTGTAATAAAGAAAAATCTTATTATATAAAATATCTTGGCCTATTCCCCTTCTTTTTCTTTCTTCCATTACATTTCCTTTTTTCTATGCACTCCATTTTTATACCACATTTTATCTTCAAATTCAGCTTTCTCCTGTGCTTCATCTAGAAAATCTCCTTCTAGCTGCTATATTAACTGAGAAGGTTCATATGAGCATTATCAGTGTCATTTTTCTATACAGGAATACATGCAGTTCATCATCATTAAGTCCTTCATATTATCCCCTTCTCCTCCAATCTCTATGCTTCACCTGAGTCCTGCATTTGAAGATCATACCTTCTGTTCAGCTCTGGCCATTCCAACAGGAACATTTGAAATTCCCCTGGTTCATTGAAAGTCCATCTTTTTCCCTGGAAGAGGACATTCAGTTTTGCTGGGTAGTTGTTTCTTGGTTGCATTCTAAACTCTTTTACCTTCTGGTATATTATCTTCCAAGCCCTATGAGCTTTTAATGTAGTTGCTGCTAAGTCCTGTGTGATCCTGACTGCTGCTCCATCATATTTTAATAGTGTCTGGCTGCTTATAATATTTTCTCTTTGACTTGGGAATTCTGGAACTTGGCTATAATATTCCTGGGTTTTTTTTTTGGATCTCTTTCTCGGGGAGATCAGTGGATTCTCTACATTAATATTTTGCCCTCTGCTTCTAGGATATCAGGGCAATTTTCCTTAAGTAATTCTTTGAAAATGATGTCAAGGCTCTTTTCCTTATCATGACTTTCAGGTACTCCAATAATTGTTAAGTTATCTTTTCTAAATCTGTTTTCTATATAAGTTGTTTTTTCAATGAGATGTTTCACATTTTTTTCTAATTTTTCATTCTTTTGGTTTTGAAGTACTGAGCCCTGATTTCTTGTAAAATCAGCAATCTCCCTGAGTTCTATTCTTTGTCTGAAGGATTTGTTTGCCTCAGAGAGCTTTCTTATCTTTTTTTCCATGTGGGCAATTCTGCTTTTTAAAGCATTCTCCTCAGTAACTTTTTGAACTGTTTTATCCATTTGACCTAAGCTGGTTTTTAGCATCCTATTTTCTTCAGCATTTTTTTGGATCTCCTTGACTAAGCTGCTGACTTCATTTTCATGTTTTTTTCCTGCATCTCTCTCATTTCTTTTCCCAATTTTCCTTCTATCTCCCTCATTTTCTCTATCATAGCCTGAACCCAATTTCTGTTTGGTTTTTTTTTGCAGACTTTAGATACAGGAGCTTGGAATTCCTCTTCAAATTGAGCATTTTTGTCCTTCTTGGGCTCACAGGCAAAGTATTTCTCAATGATGTTCCTCTTTTTTCTCTGCTTACTCATTTTCCCAGCCTGAGCCTGGTTTTGGAGTGCTTCCTTAGCTTTTGGGACACCTCCACGAGGATCTCAGTGTGTGAGTCTCTGTCCTCCCTCCTGGTCTGTGAATGACTATAAGCGCCCCGCCTCTGCCATGGGGTTGAGGTGGGGGGCCTGCTGTTCTGTGGAGGGCCTAGACTGTGATCATTATGTGAATGTGCTCAGAACCCCAGAGCTCAGAGTCTGTTCCAGGGACAGAGGACAGAGCAAGGCAGTCTCTCTCTCTCTGCTCCCTCCCTAGGCTCAGCTCACTCATGCCCTGGGAGCTCCTGCTTACCGGCTTCTGCTTCCTGTTCCTGTATTTGGGCTGCTACCATGCTGCTCACTGTGTGCCCTGAGGACTGGGCTTCACGTGCTTGCTCTGGCAGAGGTCCCCCACTGTTCCCCCCCCAAGTTGTGCTTGGTGCTCCCCCGGGGTGGAAATCAGGAAACTCCCCTGCTGCTGTGAGCCACGGCTCCCAGCACCCTGGGGCTGCCTTCAGGAGGCTGAAGTTCCTTTACTCTGGCAGGCCACCCCTCTGGTAGGCCTCCCCTCCAACCCTGGGGAACAGAGCCTTTCTGCTCTTTTCCAGGTTACCTTGAGTTGGAGAACTGCCTCACTGGGTTCCTCTGTGGGTTCTATCTCTCAAAAATTTAGTTAGAGTCCTTAGTTTATAAGTTTTATGAGAGGGCACCTAAGAGACATCCTCTATTGTCACTATCTTGGCTCTGCCCCCTTCAACTCCCAGGAATATTACAGCCAAATTCCAGAATTCCCAAGTCAAGAAGAAAACATTACAAACATCATGGAGCTAAAGTCAGTATAACAAAAGATTTAGAAATTTCTACATTAAGGGCTTGTAGGGCTTGGAATATATTTCAGGAAGCAAAAGAGCCTAGATTACAACTAAGAATCAGCTATTCAGCAAAACTTAACA
The DNA here is from genome assembly GCF_037893015.1 of Macrotis lagotis. Classification (NCBI taxonomy): domain Eukaryota; kingdom Metazoa; phylum Chordata; class Mammalia; order Peramelemorphia; family Peramelidae; genus Macrotis; species Macrotis lagotis. The sequence continues at coordinate 592,556,335 of NC_133658.1, forward strand.
TCCTCTTTCAGAGGAAAAGATGGACATTCAATGAAATAGGGGACTTTCGAACTCTCCTATTGAAATGATCAGAGCAGAACGGAAAGTTTGATCTTCAAGTATAGGACTCAGGTGAAACAAAGATAAGGTGGATGGGAAGGGAAAATTATGATAGATTTAATGATATTGAACTGCTTGTATTCCTGTATGGGAAGACAATACTGTTTTTTGGGCATGTGTGTTTGTTTTTGCAAGGCATTGGGGTTAAGTGACTTGCCAAATGTCACAGAGCTAGGTAATTATTATCAGATTTGAACTCAGGTACTCCTGACTCCAGGGATGGTTTTCTATACACTGTGCCACCTAGCTTCCCCCTTGGAAGATGACAATGTTAACTCATAAGACTGTTCTCATTGAACTCTGCTACACCAGAATGAGTGTGTAATGAGGAATACCAGCCACAGAATCTGCAGCGAGAATCTGGGGGAAGCAGCCTGCACACCCAGAGACGGTAGGGGAAGTCTGCAGAGATTTTTCTGCTCTCCCTCATGGTAGGACTCTGCTGTGAGCCTACACTCAGATCCAGGGTGCAGTTTGGGCTTCCATAATAAGATAGCAGGATCCTCCTTATAGCCCCAGGGCAGAGGGAAGTACAGGGGCCATCTACATATCAAAGCACAAGCAAGAGAGCATAAGACCTTGGAGGAATAAAGGTCCCAGTGGGGTGTCCCCCCCCCAAAAAAAACCAAACCTTAGAAGTGCTGTAAATTAGTCTTGGGCTGAGGAAATGAGTAAACAATGGAAAAAGAAGAATCTGACCATAGAGAATTACTTTAGTCCCATGGAAGATAAAAACACATTCAGATGATGACAGAATCGAAGCTTCTGTATTCAAAACCTCCAAGAGAAATAGAAAATGGTCTCAGACTATGGATGAGCTTAAAAAGACTTTGAAAAGCAATTAAGGGAGGTAGAAAAAAATTAGGAGGAGAAATAAGAGTGATGCAGAAAAATGAAAACTAAATCAAAAGCTTGGTGAAAGATATACAAAAAAATACTGAAGAAAATAATATGTTAAAACAAGTTTAGGCCTAATGGAAAAAGCAAAATAAAAGACAAATGAGGAGAAGAATGCCTTAAAAAGCAGAATTGGCCAGCTGGAAAAGGAGATAAAAAAAGTTCTCTGAAGAAAATAACTCCTTCAAATGCAGAATGGAACTAAAGGAAGCTGAGGACTTTGCAAGAAATCAGGAAGAAATAAAACTCTTCCCCAAAAGTCAAAATTTAGAAGAAAATGTGAAATGTCTCAATGGAAAAACAACCGACCTTGAAAACAGACCCATAAGAAATAATTTGAAAATTATTGGGCTATCTGAAAGCCATGATCAGGAGAAGAGCCTAGACTTCATTTTTCAAGAAATAATACAGCAAAATGAAGCAGTGGGTAAAATAGAAATCAAGATAATTCACCAGTCACTTCCTGAAAGAGATCCCAAAAGAAAAACTTCCAGGAATATTACAGTCAAATTCCAAAACTCCCAAATCAAACAGGAAATTCTAAAAGTTGCCAGATACAAACAATTCAACTACCAAGGTTTCATAGTCAGGATCACACAGCTTCTGGCAGCATCTACATTAAGGGCTCGTAGGGATTGGAATATGATATTCTGGAAGGCAAAAAATCTTGGTTTACAACTGAGAATTAACTACTCGGCAAAACTGAACATCCTCTTTCAGGGGAAAAGATGGACTCTCAATGAAACGGGATTTTCAAACTTTTCTATTGAGACAACCAGAGCTGAACAGAAAGTTTGATCTCCAAGTACAAGACTTTGGTGAACCATAGAGGGAGTGGAAGAGAAGGACTAACATGAGGAACTTAATGATATTGAAGTGGTTGTATTCCTGCACAGGAAGAAGATATTGATAACTCATGAACTTTCTCATTTATAAGAGCTGTTACAAGGAGCATACATAGACAGAACATAGGAAGAAGTGGAATATAATGGTATAATATAGTAAAAAGATGGAATCAATGGAAGATAAAGGAAAGTACTGGGAGGAAGGGAAAGGAGATGAAGAAGAAGCCAAGAAATTTCTTGTAAGAGTCAAAAAAAAGCTTTTTCAATGGAGTGGAAAGGGGGAAGGCAAAGGGGAATGAGTAAGCCTTCATTCTCATCAGAAATGGCTCAGAGAGAATATAACATGCACACTTAAAAGGGTGAAGAAATTTATCTTACCCTAGAGAAAAATAAGAATAAAGGGATGGGATAAGGGGGAATGGGGGGGGGGGGGAAGGGAGCAATAGGTGATAGAAGAGAGGGAAGATTGAGGGAGAGGGTACTCAGATGCAACACATTTTTGGACAGGGCCAGGATGAAAGGAGAGAGACAGAATAGAATAAATGAGAGTGGGGATGAATAGAATGGAGGTACAGCTAGTAATACCAACTGTGGGAAAATATTGAAGCAACTTCTCTAGTGGACTTATGATAAAAAAAAAAAAAAAAGCAACTCACCCCAGAGACAGAGCCATTGAAATCTGAACACAGACTGAAGTACAATTTTTTTTCTCTCTCTCTCTATTCTTGAAGTTTCTCATCTTGTTGGGGGTGGGGGGCTTCATGTTTACTCTTAAATACATTCAATTTACATCAACATATAGCATGGAAACAATGTAGAGACTTATCAGACAGCCTTCTGTGGGGGGGAAGGGAGGGTGTGGGAAAAATTGTAAAATTCAAAACCTTAGAAAAAATGATAGGTACATATTACTATTGTATATAATTGAAAACCAATTAAAACATTAAAAGTCATAAAAGGAATGTTCTTATTTATTAGAGAAGATGGAAGGAGTATTGAAGGGAGCTGAAAAGGAAGGTATATTATATCTTAAATATAGTTAATGGGCAATAAAGGAATGTACAGAAAGGGCAAGGAAAAAAAGTGAAAGAAGAGGTAAAATGGGTTAAGTTATTTCACATATAGGAAGCAAGAAAAAGCTTTTACAATGGAGTGGAAGGGAGAAGGGGAGGAGGAGTGAGTGAACCTTCATCCTCATCAGAAGTGGCTCAGTGAGGCAATAACATACACACTCTATTGGATTAAGAAATCTATCTTTTAGAAAAAAATCTAAAAAATATATCTTTACAGGAAAGGAATGAGAGAAAGGGGATGGGGAAGAGTAGGGGGCAGTGTAGGGGATAGAAGAATGGAAAGAGTATGGATAAGGATAGTCAGATACAATACACTTTTGAGTAGGGACAGGGTGAAAGGAGAGAGAACAGAATAAATGGAAGGGGGAGGAATGTGAGGGAGGGAAATACAACTAGCAATGGTTGTTAGAAAAAATATTGAACCAATTTCTCTGATGTTCTTATGATAAAGAATGCTATACTTCTCAAAGACAGAGCTGATGATATCTGAATACAGACAGAAGAACACTTTTTCCCTCTCACTTTATTTTTCTCTTTTTAAATTTTTAAAATTTCTTTTATTTAAGGCAATAGGGTTAAATGACTTGTCCAAAGTCACACAGCTAGGCAATTATTAAATGCCTGAGATTGAATTTGAACTCAGGTCCTTCTGATTCCAGGGCTTAATCCACTGAACCACTTAGGTGCACCTCATTTCATTTTTCTTGAGGTTTCTCTTTCTTTGTTGGGGGGAGGCATGGTTATGTTTACTTTTACAACATGACTATTGTATTGTGAAAAACTTTTTAAAAAATGATTAAAAACATTTTAAAAAACTTTAATAGCTCCCTACTGCCTCTAAAATAAAACAAAAAATCCTTTAGATGCACTTTAATTTGGCTCTTCTTCCCAAAATCATTTTTTCAATTAGGAAAAATTTATTTTCTCCCTTTCCCTCTTTTTCTACCTCCACTACAAGAAAAAAGAAATACAAAATTCAAATAATAAATATTCACTAAGCAATATAAATTCTTATATTAATAATATCTGATATATATATATATATATATATATATATGTATATATATATCCTTCTGCATCCTTGGTCCATCACTTTTCAGTCAGGGAGCATGTTTCACATTGGTTCTCCAGAATCTCCCACCTTTCTTTTTCAGTCATTTCACATTATTACTCTTTAATTACTCTCCATTAAAAACTGACATTTACTATTCACACGTATTCCTCCATTCCTTTTTTCCCTTTTACATCTCCCTAATTTACTCACTATCTTATTCACCATAATGGCTTTTCCAAACCCTTTTACCCCTATTCAAACTTTTTCATCCCTCCCTCCCACCCTCTCAGATAAGAACATTGCCTCATATTCTGTGAGAAATAAATATTCTGTGAGAAAAACCCATTAGCAGTGGGAATAACACCTGTGAGCAGCTATTGTACTTCTGGAGGGGAGAGGCAGATGGGGAAAAAGGGAGAATCCATCTTTTGAAAAAGGTCATTTTATAAAATTGTTTACTTATCTCCAAGATAGTCAGACTAAAGTGAATTATCATTACCTTTCTAAATATTACCCTTCTCTGAATATAGTAAAGATCACATTAGCTTTCCTGGCAACTGTAACATACTTGACTCTGAACTTAGTTACATCCTCTCAGGTTTTTTTTCTCTCTACATAAACTGGTGTGAGAATAAAATGCAATTTGTCTATAAATGTCATTTATGGATTTCTTTATCACTTTCACTACTTTCATATTTTTCTCATTTAAAAAGGTGACCCTCTTTATCAAGGCAAACCCTTCTACATGTACAAGTGATCCCATTTCATCACATCCTATCCAATAGATTTCTCTCCCTATCATCCCCACTCGAACACTTATTTTCAATCTCTCCCTGTCTACTGGTTGCTTCCCTATTGATTATAAACATGCCTATGTCCTCCCATTCTCAACAAAACAAAACATCTCATTTAATCAATCTATCCCCACTAATTATCATTACATACTTTCCTTCCTTTTGTAGTTAAGTTGCTTGGAAAGATCATCTATAACAGTGCCTCCACTTTCTTTCCATCTATTTTCTTCTTAGTTCTCTACTTAGCTCTCTGGCTTCTTATTTCATCATTCAACCAAAATTGGTCTCTTCAAATTTACCAACAATTTCTTAGTTACAAATCTAATAGTCTTTTTTTCAATCCTCTGCCTTTTTGGCCTCACTGCACATCAACCCTGAAGATTATTTTCTCTTTGATGCTCTTTTCCATTTAAGATTTTGTGACACTACTCTCATCTTGTTCTTATAACGATTTTACTATTCATTCTCATTCTTCTTTGCTGCATCTTCAGCCAGGTCAGATCTCCCAACCAGAGGTGTTACCAGGGCTTAGTCCTGGGTCCTCTTTTCTTCTCTTTCTATGAGATTTCACTTGATGATTTCATGAGCTCTCATTGTGTCTATTACCATCCATCTTTATGCTGGTAATTCTCAGAACTACCTATATAGCCCTAATTTCTCTGCTGACCTCTGGTTTCCTATTTCCACTTTCCTATTGAACATCAAAAACCAGATGTGATATTTTAACATAGATATTTTAAACTCAGCACATTCAAAACTGAATAAATTCCTTTGCAGGCCATCATCATCCTTCAAGTCACCAAAACTCCCAACCTAGATGTCATCCTGTATTTAATTGGTTACCAAGACCTACTGATTTTACTTATGTAAGATCTTTATCTTCTCCCTTCTCTCCTCTGACATTGCCACCACAATGGTACAAATCCTCATCTTCTGAGCTATTACAATCTCCTGCTAGTTGGTCTTCCTGCCCTAGTCCATTCTACATTCAGTTGCCAAAGTGATCTTTTTTAAAGTATAAGTCTGACCAGATTGCCTCCACTATTTAACAAACTTCAATAGTCCCTTTACTTCCAGAATTAAGTATAAAATTCCTTGTTTAGATTCAATTCCTTCATAACCTTCCACTACCTTCCAATATTCTTATACCTTTCACCTTACCAAATCCTCTGTGATCTATGCTATTCCTTAGAAAATGCACTATATTTCCTGTTTTTTGGGTGTCCCATATGACCTGGAATGCTTCCCATCAAGCCCTGGCTAAAAGCTGACTTTTTACAGGGAAATCTGATTCCAGTGCCTTCCCTCTGTTAACTCCAATGGATCCTGTATATAACTTGTTTGTACATTGTCATTTGCATATTTTTTCCTCAATTAGATTGTGAGTTCCTTGAAAGCAGGGGCTGTTTTTACCTCTCATTGTAGTTCTAGCTTAACATAGTGCTGAGCAAATAGTAGACATGTTATAAATATATATTACCTGAAGTGATGCTCATGTATGAAATTTATACCCTCCTAACCTCTGTCATTTGGGCATTAATGATTCCTTAATTTCCTCTGAAATACAGTGGAGGTGGTTCATACCTAAGATCTTTCTACATCCCCATGTTGTTGATACTCTCACCCTCCTCAAATTATTTTGTATTTTTCTATAGATTTTGCATTTATTCATTTGTGCACAAGGGATACCCCTCCATTTCTGACAAGAATATAAGTTTCTCATGGGCAAGAACTGTTTCTTTTATTTTTTTGTCTTCGTATTCCCAGCTTACCTACAGTGCTTTACACATGGAAGATAGCTAATAAAAGAATTGTTCAATGCAATGGAAAAATTGAATTGAATTGAATTGAATTGAATTATTGGTCAGAGTTGAGATAGGGGGAGCAGGAAAGATGAGATATTCATCCATCCTTTTGGGAGAACTGCCAGAATCTATTTGGAGAACATTATTTTAAACAAATAAATAGCTCAGTTGTATTTATTTCTAAATCACTCAGCAGAAACAGAACATAAGGAATCATTTGCTAGCTGCAGTAGAGGTCTTTCTTTGTTCCAATGACATTATTCCTCAGAACTTTAATTTATAGATATCTCACCAATTTTTCTTCCTTTTCCCTCAAAAACACCCACCCCCCTACAGTTGTTTAGTCCTGGCTCTTTTCCCTCTTTCCTTAGGGCATTTGAGGAAGTTACTTGCTGTTACGAATATGGTTTTCTTTTTTTTTCCTTTTTCTTTTTTTAATTTATTATATATTCTGATTTTGTGCAAATATTTTTTACATTAATAAAATATTCTTGTTTACAAATAAACAAAATACCCCTCCCCCCATGAATATAGATAGACTTGAGTGGGAGAAAGAAGTAAAGGGGAGAGAAAAAATTAAAATAAAAAAAATAATAGTAATAATTGTAGGTATGGCCAGGTGACACAATGGATGAAGCACCAGCCCTGGAGCCACAAGCACCCGAGTCTATATCCAGCCTCATAAACCCAAAAATCAATCAGCCATGTGACATGCAAGCCACCTGATCCCCACTGTCCTGTAAAAACCAAAAAGAAGATAAAAAAAGACCCAAAATAAAATAAAATAGTAATAATAGTAGGGGTGGCTGGGTGGCAGACAGAGCATTGGCCCTTGAGCCAGGAGTACCTGGGTCCAAATCCAGCCCCAGACACCCAAAGATCACCCTGCTATGTGGCCCCAGGCAGGCCACCCAGCCCCACTTGCCCTGCACCCTCCCCCAAATAATAATAACAAAAAATGTGCTTCAGTCTTTGTTCCAACACCAACAACTCTGTCACGGGTGGATCACATTCATTATGATAAGTCAATCACAAAAGTTACTTCCATATTTTTCCACCATTGCCATTGCTGATTGCAACTCCATCCTTTCTTATTTCTTCACTACCATGTACTATATTTTCTCTCTCCTTTCACTCTGACTCTGCTGTAGGGTCGCTGAGTGGTGCAGCAGTCAGATCCCTGGTCCTGGGGCCAAGAAGCCCTGAGCCCCCATACCACCTCTTAGGCCCAGAATCCACCTGGCCCTATGGTCCTGGGCAGGCCTTCCAATCCCAGCCCCTTGCAAGAAGTAAAAAAGAAAATGTGTTATATCTGACCATTCTCCCCCCATGGTCCATCCTCTCCTCCTTTATTCACATCCCCACCCCTCCCCCCTGCCCCCCCTCCTTCTTACTCCAGATGTCTATACCCCATTGAGTATATTTGCTGTTTCATCTCCTAGCCATCTCTGATGAGAGTAAAGGTTCCCTCATTCCCCCTTGCCCTCCCCTTCCATATCATTGCAATAGCTCATTATAATAAAAAAAAATCTGATTATGTGAAATATCTTGGACTATTCCCCCTCTCCTTTTTCTTTCTCCCATTCCATTTCCCTTTTTTTCCTATTGACTCCATTTTATACCATATTTTATCTTCGAATTCAACTTTCTCCTGTGCTTCAACTATAAAAGCTCCCTCCACCTGCTCCACTAACTGAAATGGTTCATATGAATATTATCAGTATCATTTTTCTATACATGCAGTTCATCCTCATTAAGTCCCTCACATTTCCCCCCTCTCCTCCAGTCTCCATGCTTCACCCAAGTCCCATATCCGAAGATCAAACCCTCTGTTCAGCTCTGGCCATTCTAAAAGGAACACTTGAAATTCCCCTGGTTCATTGAAAGTCCATCTTTTTCCCTGGAAGAGGACGTTCAGCCTTGCTGGGTAATTCATTCTTGGCTTCATTCTAAGCTCTTTTGCCTTCCGGTATATTATATTCCAAGCCCTATGAGCTTCCAATGTAGTTGCTGCTAAGTCCTGTGTGATCCTGACTGCAGCTCCACGATATTTGAACTGTGTCCTTCTAGCTGCTTGTAATATTTTCTCTTTGACTTGGGAGTTCTGGAACATGGCTATAATATTCCTAGGGATTGGTTTTTGGGGATCTCTTTCTCGGGGGGATCGGTGGATTCTCTCCATTTCTATTTTGCCATCTGCTTCTAGGATATCAGGGCAATTTTCCTGTAGTAATTCTTTGAAAATGATGTCAAGGCTCTTTTCCTGATCATGACTTTCAGGTATTCCAATAATTTTTAAATTATCTTTCCTAAGTCTGTTTTCCATATCAGTTGCTTTTTCAATGAGATATTTCACATTTTCTTCTAATTTTTCATTTTTTTGGTTTTGAAGAATTGATTCCTGATTTCTGGTAAATTCATCAATCTCCCTGAATTCTATTCTTTGTCTGAAAGATTTGTTCTCCTCAGAGAGTTTTCTTATCTCTTTTCCCATCTGGCCAATTTTGCTTTTTAAAGCATTCTTCTCCTCAATAACTCTTTTTTTTTGCAAGGCAAATGGGGTTAAGTTGCTTGCCCAAGGCCACACAGCTAGGTAATTATTAAGTGTCTGAGACCAGATTTGAACCCAGGTACTCCTGACTCCAAGGCCAGTGCTTTATCCACTACGCCACCTAGCCGCCCCCTCAATAACTTTTTGAACTGTTTTATCCATTTGACCTAAGCTGGTTTTTAGCATGCTATTTTCTTCAGCATTTTTTTGGATTTCCTTGACTAAGCTGCTGACTTCATTTTCATGTTTTTCCTGCATCTCTCTCCTTTCTTTTCCCAGTTTTTCTTCCAACTCCCTCATTTGATTTTCAAAGTCTTTTTTGAGCTCTGTCATAGCCTGAGCCCAATTTCTGTTTTTCTTGGAGTCTTTAGATGCAGGAGCTTGTGCTTCCTCATCTTTAGACTGAGTATTTTGATCCTTCTTGGGCTCATTTGCAAAATATTTCTCAATAGTCTTTCTCTTGTTTCTTTGCTTGCTCATTTTCCCAGCCTAAGCCTGTTTTTTGGGGTGCTCCCTGAGCTTTTGGGACACTCCCACAAGTGTCCCAGTGTGTGAGGCTCTGTCCTCCCTCCTGGTCTGTGAATGACCATATGCACCCCCCTCTGCCCTGGGGCCGAGGTGGGGGGGGCCCTGTTGTTCTATGGGGGCCCTAGACTGGGACCAAGATCTGAATGTGGTCAGAGCCCCAGAGTCCTGTTCCAGGGGCAGAGGACAGAGCTCTGCAGTCTCTCTCTTCACTCCCCTCCCTCAGCTCAATGGGCTCATACCCTGGGGGCTCCTGCTTACAGGCTCAGCCTGCTTCTGTTTCCGGGTCTGGACTGCTGAAAGACCAAGCTGCTTGCTGTGTGCCCTTAGGGCTGGGCTCCACGTGTGCTCGCTCTGGCAGAGGTTCCCCGCTGTTCCCCCACTTTGTGCCTGGTGCTCCCCAGGGTGCAGTTCAGGAGACTCCCCCACTGCTGTGAGCCACGGCTCCCAGCGCCCTGGGGCTTACTCCGGGAGGCTGAAGTTCTTTCGTTGTGGCAGGCCACCCCTCTGGCAGGCCGCCTCTCCGACCCCGAGGAGCAGAGACTTTCTGCTCTTTTCCAGGTTACTTGGAGTAGGAGAACTGCCTCCCTGGGTCCCTTTGTGGATTCTGTCTCTGGCAAGTTTAGAGTCCTTAGCTGATGAGTTTTATCAGAGAGCTCCTAAGACTGGATCCCTTCTTGTCGCCATCTTGGCTCCGCCCCCCTGAATATGATTTTCAACAGTAAAACCTAAAGCTCACTATTACATGAAGGAGGACACTTTTGTAAGCTGTCAACCCTCCTTCAAAGATGAGCCTTTGGTGTGGATGGGGAGAGAGAGAGAAAAGTGCAGGATTTTCATGAGGATTTTTGGCTGTGTTTAAAGCTTTAACAGTTACGGTTTTAGGTATGATAAAAACAATCCATAAATGACATTTACAGGCAAATTGAATTTTATTCTCACAACAGTTTATGTAGAGAGGAAAAAAAAAACATCAACTGAGAGGATGTAACTAAGTTCAGAGTCAAGTATGTTACAGTTGCCGGGAAAGCTAATATGATCTTTACTACATTAAGAGAAGGGTAATATTTAGAAGTATAATGATAATTCCACTTTAGTCTATCTTGGAGATAAGTAAACCAATTCTAGAAAATGACGTTTTTTAAAAAGATTGATTCTTCCTCTTTCCCCATCCTCCCCCCCCCCCACCCCCCGCAGAAGTGCAAAAACTGCTCACAGGTGATATCCCAATGCTGATGGATTTTAACCTGCTCCGTTTTTGCAACCTGGATTAGTTCCCCCTTCCTTAGGCAACCCGGTGTACCTTCCTTCCCAGGAGCTTATCACATTAGTGCAAGATATTGCAGGACATTCTATTATGGCTCAAAGTTTCCAAAGTCAAGTGATCACCTAACTTCAGCCTCTGCAAAAGCATGGAGTACAAGTATGCATCAGCATACATAGGTAGGCAAAACTTTTTCAAAGAGTCTTTGACAAACTAGAACTCATCAAGAAGATGACCAGGAAGGAGGTCAGGGATGGGGTACCAGTATCCTGTCTTCATGAGAGTTTAAGTACAACTGGAAAAATTGAGAAAGTTTAATTCAGAAAACAAAACCTTACAGGCTCATGGTAGTTTCATTTATACAGACTTCAGGAAGGATTTATTAAGTTCCTTCTATATGCATATCACTGAGCCAGGCTCCCGGGAAAGATGAAAAATATCACAATCTCTGCCTTCAGGAACTTTACAACCTGATAGAAAGGACAGCTTTATAATTTTGATCGAATTACCTAAGCTCTCTGAACTTATCAGTACAAATGGAAAGAATGATCCCTGTCCTTTCTGACTCTTAGGGTTACTGAGAGAATTAAATGAGATAATGTTTATGGAAGCTTCTGGATTAAGACATTATCCCTATTCAATTTAATGCAACAGACATCCATTTAAGACAGTACTAGGTGCTGTGGATACAAAACCAAAAACCCAGAATTTACATTTTAGTCATATTGTGTCATGTACAACAAGCTACCCTAGAGTCCTGGGCAAAAATCACAAAATCTAAGAAGTTCATCATGTGGTTTCTTCCTACACACACACACACACACACACACACACACACACATATATATATCTGTCTCCTATCCTTTGGTGACCTAATTCTGGTTGTCTAAATCTCTCCTCTAAATCACCCATCTCTGTTTGATTCTAAGTTCTAATAGTACAAGTTCCAAAATTATCCTTATGTTACTTCTTTTAATCCAGTTCCAATCAAAATTTCAGTTTCTTCAATGAAGGTATAGATGATTATTTCATGTTATACTAAGACCTGATGAAGCAAAAAGAATGAAGCAAAAAGAAATATTTCTAGACTTCAAGGAGCTTACATTCTAAAGGGGAAAGACAATACATAAAAGAGATCATAGTGCCAAAGTATAGAGAATCAGAAACAAAATCAGGGGCAAAATTAAGGATGTCTGGTCAGACTTCTCTGTCGAGGAGAACTCACCATTAGAAAAAGCAAGCCAATGGATTGGAGGAATGTACCAAAGAGTTGAGACCATGGACACAGAGGGAACTTTCAGAAATAAAGAAGAAAATGAGGTTTGGTGCTCAAGTCTGGAGAGTCAGAAACAGAATTAGAAGATAAATGAAGAAGGTATTAAGAAGAAAGTGTTCCAATTACTATAGTAAAGTAGTTTTCACTGAACAGTGAATGATTGATAGCATTAACTCTTCTTAGAGTACTTGCATTTTTGAAAGGGAAATTATTAAACCAAATGAATCCCTAAAACTTAGACCATATGGTTATGTAGGAGGGGTATTTTTGAGGGATGATTTCCACCCCTAATTCGTCTCCACTACAGGAGACAGGCAGTTTGGATGGTTTTTGGAGTGACAGACCTGATATCTTTTAACTTTTTTCCTGCATTCTCTACCAGAGTGATGTAGGAGAAAAAATCCTGAATTTGCAGTCAAAGAAAGTGGGTTCAGATTCTGCCTCTTTTCAAGTAGCATATGTGACTGTGAACAATTGTTTAGACTCTTGGGTCTCTATATATGCAGCTGTAAAATGAGGTGTTTGTACTCAGTGACTTCAAAGGTCCTTTCCAGCTCTAAGCATAAAATTTCACTCATTCTCACTTCTTCATTTTTTTTCTCCCTGACCCCTTTGAGGTCATCCTTTGGAGGTATTTTGAGTTCATCATAACAGCCTTCTTTGGTTATATGGTGACTAAGGCAAAAAAGCATGGGATTCTGTCATCTCTGTTTTTGGAAACAGGATCAACAGGCAGAACAATATCTTTTTTCTTTGTCCTTTGGCAGCTGCAGGGGTCATTAGAATATCTCTTTTGCACAAGGTTCCTTCCTTTGGAATATGCATATGGCATATGAATTTTAAATGAACTAACAGCTAAGTGTCAAAAAACCTTAGGATTATTTGGTTACTATAGAATGGGTACAAGAGTTGATAAAAATAGAACCTCATAACCTGCCTTGCACTTTGTAATTAGCACCAGTGTGATCTTAGACATCTTTTATCCTCCCTGGGTCTCAGTTTCCTAATCTATAAATAAATTAGAAAACCTTTGACCTTTCTTCCAGATCCAAATCTATGATCTATGATATATTTTTTCATCCATTGCCTAAACTCCAGCTTTGCGGAACAGAAGCATATCTAGAAGTATTTCACCTGACAAACCATGGTCAAAGTATTCAGCATGAAAAGCAGCCTTACTGGGGAAGAAGATGGAGTGGGCATTACCACATGAAGAGGAGCCGAAAGGCTAGTGCGTTTTAAGGCTGCCATTGGGAAGACTCCCTGCAGGTCTCACTTCTGATCAGTTAGAGGGCCATTAGCTAACTTTACATTTAAACTGACCATTCTCAGTAGGTGTCTAAGAAGATAGGTAGGGGTTGAAAATGAGAAGTGGTAACCTTTATAGCAAACACATAAATGCTTTTGAGTAGGTCTTAGGAAGAGATTTAAGGCCAATTCTTTCACCCTAACCTTAAAGTAGAATTCTTAACCTAGGGTTTGTGGATGGGTTTCAGGGAGTCACTGAAATTGGATGGGAAAAAATACATTTTTATTTAACCTGACCTCTGACTTTTATTTAATTTGACCCAATCTTTATTAGGGGCAGCAAGGTGGCTCAGTAGATCATTTGATTTAATAATCTCCCTTTCAAAAATGCAAATACTCTAAGAGTTAATACTATGAGTCATTTGCAAATTACTGGATTTAAAATCAGGAAGACTGGAGTTCAAATCCTATATCAGACATTGGGCAAGTCACTTAAGTTCTGTTTGCCTTAATCCACTGAAGAAAGAAATGATCCATAAAGTTCTATAGATATCATTGGCATGTGATATAGTCCACAGGGGCATGAGGAATCAGACATGACTCAACAATAACCTTTATCATTGTCTTCAATTATAAATGTAGGCAATAGTCATGCTAAGAAGGGGATCCTCTAGACAAAGTGGTGGGGTGTTCATGGCAAACAAAAAAGGTTAAGAACCTTTGCCTTAAAGTATCAAGTTAGAACAATCCCTTGGGAATCATATTCTAACTTTTTACTTTTACAATGGAAGAAACTGAGGTCATCTTAGGACATTGATTTGCCCAAGGTCACAGAGGAAGGCTCATTCAACTCTATCGTGAAAGCTTGAAAACCTTCAAGGCTCCAAGGCTCAGGACTCCAATATACATTATGAGGAAGAGCAAGATATCCAAAAATAACTCAGCAGAAGATGGGAGGTAAAGCAAGATAGTTTTGTGAAGGGAAAAGTCACAAAAAAGGGGGCAGTCAGAGAGGATGGAAGCTGGTCAGTTTATTGGAGTGAAATAGGGTACCTAAAGTCTCCAGTGGCCTTTTATTCAGGGGTGGGAGCAGAGAATCTAGACAGGTCTGTGGGTTAAGGTTCTAGGGTTAGTAATGATTTATGCCTCAGAAATTAGAGGCTAGATGATAAACAAATTCCCCACAGGAGAGAAAAGGAATTTTTGACTTTTAATTCATGTCTTAGTTTTAGTAAATGTGACTAAGGAGATTTGAACCTCCCCATAGTTACAGACTCTTACTTGACAGGAGTCTAAGCTGAAATGAACTCACCTAAAACCATTTCTTAATCTCCTAGTTGATCAGAGCTAGGAAAAAAAAATCTTAGAGACTATGTGGTCTTACCCCACCTCCCCATTTTACAGAGAAGGAAACAGACCCAGAGTTAATGTCAGAGCAGGTCTGGAAACTATATCTCTTGACTCCCAGGTCAGCACTTTTCCCAAGCCAACAACTTGATTGATCAATTTGGCTTCCTTCAGGGGCAAGTGAGCACTGGTCCTTCCAGAGGTCCTGTTCTCATCTGCAACTGGAATCCTTATGTATATGTATTTTCTCTCCTCAGAGAATGTACACCCTTTGAGAGCAGAGACTGTCTTGCTGATGCAGAGAAAGGTGGGCATAGGGAGTGATGACATCAGTTGGAGACAAACTTTGTAAATCTTTTGTTTGCATTATAAAGGGAATCTTCCTTCCCTTATCATCTAATTTAGGCCACACCTAAGGACTTGACCTTCTACTTGGATTACATTGCTTTTCCAGCCAGGAAGCACAGGTCCTGGAAGATCACACAAAAGCACCCCTCCCCACAAGGCAAAAATCTCCAATGAGGGACTTGGGTCACTCCCAGGTCACCACCCCTTCTCTTGGACTATGGGAGAGAAGGGGGGAGGCAGCCTTTTTGACCTTTGAAGCTCCTGTGGAACCCTGGCCCACTGGCCCGACCAAAATTTAATCAGCAATCCACATGGTCTTCTCTTAAAACTCTAACTTTTCTATCCCTTTCTTAATATGCTGTAACTTCCTTTAATAAATTTGTTTTCTTTCTAAAATCTATATTCTTGAGTCTCATGGGGCAGAATTGAACCCCAGAAACAAATTAAAGGTGACATTACTATTCTGGTTGTTTGCAGACTCTTAGCCCAATACTATGAGCTTAGTGTGCCCTAAGTAAATTTTTTTCATTCATTCGTTAAAGACTTGGAACAAGGAGCAAAGTGGGGGGTGGGGTGGGGGGGAGCCTCTTGGTTCTTTGAACCCAAACTTTCCATCTCTTCCCAAAACTATCAGTTTGATATCTGAAGCTTCAGGAGAAAGAAAAGTGCTGGAGGTATGAGTTGCCAATGTTTAGTCATTTTCACTAAGATGTTTCATAATCCTTTTTAAGGTTTTCTGACAAAGATACTGGAGTCCTTTGCTATTTTTACAGATGAGGAAAACAGGGTTAACGTGATTTGCCCAGAATTATTTCAGCTTTTAAGTGTCTCAGACTGGATTTGAATTTCCTGACTCCAAACCTAGCATTCTATTGACCATGCCACCTATCTGCCTGAGAAATATAGAAAACAGAAGCATTTCTTCAGTCAGAACTCCTTTTTCAGCCTTAACTCACCTTCCCCTTTCCACAGGGCTGATCATAAGAAGCATTCCTGCCATCTCTAAAATGATACTCCTCTGGCCTCATAGGATAGCCTTCACCCCACCCCTCAGAAAACATCTCTAGGATTCTTGAAGTACCTCCCTTTCCCCTTGCAAGATGTCATTGATCTATAAAATGGAGAAAAAGAGTAAAATGTATATGGTAACATCAAGATTCAAATCCAACTCCAATGATTAAGAATTTAGCATACTTTTTTCCTCCATCCTATAATATCTATCCCGCCCCCTGCCCTGTCCCTCCCCACCAAATCTGAAGGCTGATTTTTGGTGGGGTGAGGATGTAACCTTCTAGTTCTTCAAGGAAATGACTGTTTGGACCAGGGTTAGGTTGTCCCTACATGCATAGTATTCTGGAGATCAAACCCCACTAGCCCCTAACTTTGTTGAGGAAATCTAGTGAGACAATCAATCTACTCACTGAGTTGAAGCCCATTCATGATTACTGTCTCAACATCTAATCATTAGTTACATCAGAGTCATAGTTTCAGTTTATCCCCAATATCAGATTTCTCCTCCCTATCTCTTTCCACCACCTTATCACCAGGCCTTCCTCTTTAAAGGATACAATCATTTGTCTATGACCCTTTAACTTTCTAGCCTTGGGGTAACGTCCCAGCTGTAGGGCAATTCCGTCAGCTAGAGAAGAAGGTTCTATTATCCATTTATAGTTATAATTTTGCTGCTGAGATAATCAGGGATGGATAGTTATTATTATTTCTATTTGACACATAAGTAGATCAAGACCTAGTAAGATTAAGTGAGTGGCCCAAGGTATATAGATCCTTAGTGTCAGAGTCTGGCCTAGAGTCCAAGTTTCATGAATTCTCACCTGTTTGTTTTCTATCTTCCAGACAATCTCTGCATGAGAATAACCCAACATAATCTATAGACTAATTGTAAGGATATGCCTTTGATTTGGAATTTTATAGTCTCAATTAGCTCCATTAATCTATAGACTCTGAATCCAAGAAACAGCTCAATTTGACAATGAAGTCAGTATCTCTACCTACATTAGATTGGGGTTAAAAATGGCATGATGTCACATTTTGCCATGCAACCTGGAATCAGATTCTTTAATGTCTTTCTGTCCCTCTGCTGGTAAATATAGTTTATCACTCTCCATCCACTCTGCATTGCTTTCTGACATTCCCAAATGTTTTAGAACACAATGTTATGAGGGTGATTTAATGTAGCCTGTCCCCTTCTGACACATGATTCACTGTACATAACCAAGGCAGCCTGGAAAAAATCTTCTTAAACACTGAGAAATTGAAGGGTATAAAATTTAAAATTTTCTTTACTCAAATGGTTTCCTATGAGCAATACAGGTCTGCTTGCCACCCCCAAACTGAAAACAATTTCCCTCTTAGATCATAGTCCATTCAGTGGTGGAGCTTCAATCTATGAAATGTGATCTCAAAGTAACATTTATTCTACTACTTCTGAATCAGGGCTTTCTGTGGAGTGTGATAGTCAGGCATGATTATTCAAACATTTGTCCTCATAGTGGACACAGACTGGAAGTAGACATGGTTTCTAGTCTTGTTCAGCTGATAAAACTGGCTATATAGCTTCTGGCAAGAAATATAGCCTTTGTTGGTGCTCAGTTTACTCATCTGTAAGATATAAGACCTGCATGCAGTATCAGGGAAAGGTGGGGGGGGCAGGGGAAGAAGAACAAGTGTTTATATACTATCATGTGATAGATAGTGTGCTGTGTTTTACAAGCAGCTCATTTGATCCTCACAAAACCCTGTGAGGTAGATATAATGATTAGTCTTATTTTACTACTGAGAAAACTGAGGCAGAGGTTAAGTGACTTGCCTAGAGACACACAGCTAATCAGTATCTGAGGCTGGATTTGGAGTCAGGACTTAGTGTCTGTGGACCCAACTTTCTAACCACTATGGATTTCACATGAAAACTGCAGGAAATGTGAATTTGCTCCAGTTTGCTAATGTTTTTCTGGATTTTGAAAGCAAGCAAAGACTAACATGTTAGCAAAGGTGCATCAATAAAAAATGTCAACAAAAATGCTCAAACATCTGGTTCTAGAACCAATAGTTCATCTAGATTTTCCCAATGACTGATTTATGTATCATGTAAGCCCAATCATGGGTGTATGTATATATGTATATGCACATATATGTGTGTGTATATTTATGTAGCTCTATATACATATATGTATGTATATTACTGGGTCAGATTAAGTTGTAGCTCTATATACATATATGTATGTATATTACTGGGTCAGATGAAGTTAGGATGTGATATCTTGCTTTTATATTTTTAGTCAAAGTTGTTGAACACTCTTATTTCATTTCCTTTGAAAGCCCCTGTTTTATTTTCTTCCTTAAAATATGTTTCCATATACATGTATAATTTATTTATTTTCTTCATTTATTTTATTTGAATTATTTAAGCATTGTGTTTTGGTACTTAATTGGGTAAGGCATTAACAACCCTGGTGCAAATGGGAAGGGACTGAAAATATTTATGCCTAGAATAATCCACTTAGATCCTATTCCCTGGATTGGCAAAGTTATTTATTTATTAAAAACTATTGACCTAGATAAATTGCCTGAGATCCATTATTACATTACTAGGTGAAGTATAAGACCTGGTGTTTAAACATCATCTTTTTCAAAGTTTTCCCTAGCACCTAGTTTTTAAAGAAACAACTTGAAAAACAGAATATAAATCTTTAAAGATGTCTCTATGCCAATGAATATATAGTCAATCCTTTAATAATGTAATTTTTATTTAGGAAGCAATATGACATTCAACTCAGTTGCCATCTTCTCAGTCATTGTCTTATATTCCTTGATGAAAGTGATCTTTTGCTTCTCAGACTTTCCTGGAATTATTCTTTGCCCTTATGGGAAAGCCTTTCCTAGTCCTTTTTAACTCTAATGACTTTCCTTTGTTATCTCCACTTTATCTTGTATATAACTATTTTATGCAGAGTTGTTTGCATGCTGTCTCCCCCATTAGATGGTGAGTGTATTGAGAGCAAGAACTGCTTTCATCCCTCCCTCCCTCCCTCCCTTCCTTCCTTCCTTCCTTCCTTCCTTCCTTCCTTCCTTCCTTCCTTCCTTCCTTCCTTCCTTCCTTCCTTTTTCCTTGGTCACACAGCTAGTAAGTGTCAGAGGCCAGAAGTCATGGAGATAGAAAGGATTCTAGAAGTGATCTGACACTTCATTTTTCAGCAAACTGAGGTCCAGAAAACTTAAATGATTTTCCCCAGGTCAAATAGACAATACATTAGAATTTTAACTCAGATTCACTGCCTCCACTATGCCATAGATTAGAATCAGTTTTCCCCAATTCCAAACCTAGATCATTACAAGCTTCATTACATTACCTGGAACATTGAAAGCATTTGATAAATTTCAGTTGAATTAAAAAGTAACACCAAAAGTGACTGCATGTTTGGGAGTTGAAGGGTAAAGGCTAGAATAACACATGTACCAAAGTCTTTTCACAACATCTAGATTCTCTAGAATAGAAAGAAAGGGGAGTGGTCATCTAGAAAATGACTTACATATATGTTATGATAGTCTTCTTCTTGCACACATAAACACACATGGTCTGTTTCATTTATTGGTATGATCCAGGACATTCAAAATAAATCCTAAATCTATCTCAAACTTTTGTCTGAATTAGCTATTTGAAAGAGGTTTTTGTTTGTTACTCCAATTTTTAATTCAAGAAAGAGTAAGGGACAGAAGCAGAGATAGAAAAGTAAAAAAATTAGAAGGCAAAGATTTAATAAAATGTAATCACAGTTAATTAAGCATAATTGAATCATTTCAAAGAACTGTTCAATAGCATAAAGAAACATTTGTCCTCTTATTGCTCTTTGTCAAATCAACTCTGCTCCATGGCTACAATTGGAATTTTTTTTTAAATAATGACATGGATTTATGAACATTATGATTAGAATTGTCAACACCACCTGGAATGTGCATAGAATGTAACTAGGGCTAGCCAATGGAACTTTACCCTCAAGATGCTGAAACTTAAACTGGCACTGATAATACTTTAAATCCTTTAGCATCATCAAAACCTGTGAATTTAATTAGCAAGATAAAATAGTAGAAATCTATGACATAACTAGTTTCTCCTCTTCCTCTTCCTACAATAACATAACAACAGTCCTCTAGAGCCCCCAGTTTTCAGTGTGAGCAATTACACTCATAAATATACTCAGAAATTAATAAATATTATAAATCGGGAATTGATTGTGTACATTTAAGAAAGTATGAAGAAAATGATGATAATACAAATTAAGCTTCTATTTGTGTTACATGTAAGGTTTACTTTTTTTCCCCTGGAGATCCAGTTGTTAAATATTTGCTACCTGCTGTTATACCCCTGGCAACTCAAAAGAGTTTCTCTCTGCCTGGCATCACTTCTCCCAGAATAATTGTTTTTCATCATTTAGGCATGCCTGCTATGTATACATATAACTAGAGATTTATATGATCTGGGGCTAGTATTTGTAGATTCTGAGAAGTTTTTTCACTATTCTTCAGCAATGATTCCCCAACTTTTATAACATTCATATGGATATCTATATGCAAATTTTTATGTCTACATCTATTTGTTTATATATATCTATTTCTGTCATGCTTAAGTTCATCTTCATGCTTATCACTTGAATTAAATAATTTCTTGTTTGTCAAAATATTAACATTTCTGAAATAGTTTAATAAATGGTAGTATCAAAGGGTGTGTGTATAAATGTGTATCTGAAATTGGGTCTGTCATAGAAAATCTGTATTGCCAGTCACTAAATTATAAGCTCCCAGATCACAGAGGCTATGATTTCTATTTCTTTTATTTTCCCAGTTAGCTATGCCTGCTTCTCCTCAAAAATCCTAGCTAAAGATTACTTGACTTTCCTAAGGTTTAGAAGGGGGTGGCCGGAAGAGAAAATAAGAAAACCCCAACATGAGTCACTGTGAGGCTCTTCTCTAGTGACAGATGGTGCTGAGTTGTATTTATTGAGTTTTCTGATCTACTTCACAGAGCCAGGACAAGGTGTTTGTGTGCCCTAGGCAAGGTTTGAAAATTGTGCCTCCTGTGTGTTACTCTCCTATGTAAGTTTGGAGCCTCCACTGTAACATATGCAACTGGACTTATCATAAAACAAAAACCTACCTGTCATGGATGGCAGACCTTTTTGGAACTAAAAATGTGTGCATTCGTAAGAAGTCATATTATAAAATGTCCCTCATTGTGCTTCTCTCTAAGCTACCTACCTCCATTTCTCCTTAAATCTCTGTTAATAGAGTGATTGAGTCTAGATATAATAAATATTCTAAGACTGGAGTCTGGAAGATCTGGATACAGCTTCAAACTCTGATATTTACTAACTTTGTGACCATTGATGAATCACTTAACCTTTCTGAGCCTCTATTTCCTCATCCATAAAATGAGGAGATGCATATCTTTAGCAGCAGCTGTTCAAAGTTACCGTGAGGATCAAATGAAATAATGTTTATAAAATACATTGCAGATGCTAAAGGGTCTCTGTCAATGCTTGTTAACATTACTATTTTTATTTTGCATGCTAAATTTTATTGTAAAAGGTCAGGACCTTTAAGACGGTCTGTGATGAAATTCAATAGGACAAAAATTAGAGGATACTCGGAATTAATCAAGCATATGGTGTGGTGAAAAGAATGCTACATTTGGTTTCAGGAGACTTGAGTCTGAATCCCAACTCTCTTGCTGTTCCTGGGCAACATTGGACAAATTTCCTAATCTCTGAGATTTAGTCCCCCATCTGTAAAATCAGCTGTAATTGGAATATTCCAAATAATATTGCTAACCAACCCAAAGAAGACAGTTATTTTAATGGCTTAGATTTTACATAATGATTTCTTATGATGATGATGTTTGTCCTTCATTCTCAAAAAATACCATGACATCAGGGGAGGTCAGGCCATGACAAGCATATAAATTAGATTTGAGTGAGGAAGTGCTGTGCTAAGTCATCAGCCTCACTTTCTCCTCCAGGGTCATCTGGATCCAGTGACCAGATATGAATCAGGAAGCCTGGAGATGACCATGGATATAAGGCAATCAAGGTTAAGTGATTTGCTCAAGGTCACACAGTTAGTAAATGTCTAGTGTCTGAGGCTGGATTTGAACTTCTGTTCTCCTGACTCCAAGGTCAATGCTCTATCCACTGTACCACCTAGATGCCCAATACTTTCTTATAACAATCCTATTAAAGAAGTATTAATAATTATAAATATTAATACTACTTTACACATGGACAAATGAGGTTCTGAGATATTGTTGACCTATCCGATGAAGAGGAAATGAAAAACTATAAACATCATTTACATTCAAACTTATAATTTCCTGCCATCTTACTTTTACTCACTATTTTCTTTCTCAGTCTCCCCTTTTACCCTATCTTTGTTACTTTAACTTCTCCCATTTTAATCACCTGTCCAAAAGTCCCCCACCTTTCTTTCCCCTCACCCTCCTAAATCTCAATCCATACACCTCTCCTTCACTCTGTCCCTCCATTTTCTTACCTTTCTACATGTTCAGAAGATATCTACCCTCTTCCAGATGTACACATTGTTTCCTAGGACATGCATCCAGCTCCTCTGGTTTCAAACATAAACAATCCTCATTCTACTACTTTAATTGTTTTCCAGTTTTATTTTTTCCCAGATCTGTAGAGGGATTTAGTAAGGCAAATGAAGTTGGGCGAATGACAAAGACTGTGGTAGAGGCTACATAAGAGAGAGTTGTTAGTATAATCTTTTAACATGGTTTGCTTTCTATTCCTGAATACACTTAAGGGACTTTATATCTACTTTCCCTGTTTAAGTAAGAAAGTAGTTTCCATCTCCAAAGAGGGGACATATGAAATCTAGTCTCTATATCTCTGAGTTCTATGTGACTTCTTTACTTGTTTTTGCTGACTCCTATGCCCGGTATGCCAAACACCTTCTTCCCCTTTACCAATTCAATTCCCATCCATCCTTTCAATAACTTGCTCCTTCAGACCTCACAAAGCACTTCATTCGGTGACACTTCAATACATTTATGTAATATTGTATTTTATAACAATCCTTAAAATCATCAGTGAGTTAACTAGTTTCTGTTATGGTAGATAGAGCTCTGGGTCTAGAAGCAGGAAGACCTGAGCTCAAATCTTACTTTAGACATTTACAAGTCATATAACTCTGGGCAAATCATTTAACCTCAATTTGTCTAAGTTTTCCCATCTGTAAAATGGGAGTAAACTTACCTAACAAGATTATTGAGAGGGTCAAATGACCCAATATTTCTAAAGTACTTTGAATGGTTCTTGGCATCTAATAAATGCTCTATGAATCCCTCTCAATCAATTTATCAATGAAGGGGCAGCTAGGTTGCACAGTGGTTAGAGCACTAGTCCTGGAAGTCAGGATGACCTGAGTTCAAATCCAGTCTCAGACACTTAATAATTATCTAGCTGTGTGACCTGGGGCAAGTCACTTAACCCCATTGCCAGGCAAATACAAAAAAAAAAAATTATTACTCAAGAACTTATCTTACACCAGGCACTATGCTAATAACTGGTGATGCAAATACAAAGAATGAAACTTTCCTGTTCTAAAAGAACTTCTTTATAATGGGGAATGGGTGAAAGAAAACAAGTACATTTAATGACATATATAACATAAGTATAAAGTGAATAAGTAAAAATATAAATAGTAGCTAAATGCAAGGTAATTTCAGAGAGAGGGCAAAGAAAGATTTCGGGGGTGCCTGAGGTGCATCTTAAGGGAAGCAAAGGATTATATGACCTGGAAGCAATGAATGAGTTCATTCCAGTAATGGAGGGAGGAGATTTTGTGTACTGTGAAAGGAATGGTGACTAGGCCAATTTGACTGGATCATGGAGAGCAGAAGGGAGAAAAATAAGATTGAAAAGATAGATTGGGGACAAGTTCTTTAGGGCTTGGTAGTTGTGTATAGGATGGATGTACTGAAGTGGGGAGAGATTTAAGGCAGAGATACCAAATAGGAGAATGTTGCAATAATGTACTTGAGAAGTGATGAGAGCCTTAATTAAGGTGGACTACATCCAGGGCCATTTCCAGTATTTCTGATCTACTGGACCCAGATGGCTCCAGAAAAGAAAGTGAAGCTGGTGACTTTGCATAGAACCCTCTCACTTAAATCTAATTCACTTGCATGTCATGACAAAACCTCTCTAATGTCATGGTCTTTTACCAGAATAAAGAACAAACAACAACAACAGCTGTGGGATTAGAGAAAAGGGGTCACAACATGATAACTGGAAGATAGAAATACTCATCCAAGTGTCATTATCTTCATTTTATGGATGGCAAAAAAGGAAAGATAAGTCCATGATCTCACAACCAATAAAAGGAAGGGTTAGAATGTCAATCCAGTTCTCAACTTTAGGATCAATCATCTTCCCCCATCTTTGTTGGATGGCATTCTACATTCAGAGAACAATAAATGTTTATTAAATAAAGGAAGGAAGAGAATTAGGAAAGTCTGTGCATGAACTCTTCCTCAGATACTTATCATCTGTGTGATCTTGGACATATCACTTAAATTTTGTGAATCTTAGTTTCATTTTATATAATATGGGAATAATAAGAACTCAGGATTATTTTGAGAATCAAACAATATTCTCCTTTCTCACCATTCTCCCCACCATTTGTCTGACCTCTTATTTTCCATTTCTTTTGTTGCTGCTTCATTCACATCACACACTAACTGTGGATGTATATACATCAAGGCTGAATTCTGGGTTCTCATTTCTTTTCTCTCTGTACTTCCCCACTTGGTTATTTCAACAACTTCTCTGGTTTCAATTACTGTTCCTCTGTACCTCTAATGCTATAACAAGTTCAGTATTTTGGCAAAGTTTCATGCTTGCTTTTATTACCAGTTGTGTCTACAACATTTAGAACTGGACATTCCATAGGAATTTCAAACATGATAGATTCAAAATAGAATTAGTTAATTTTTCCCTTCAAGAATGTTTTGAACTTATTTATTATTTCCTATGATGGCATCTTCCTTCCAGTCACTCAAGTTTGACCTCAGAATAATCATTAATTTCTTAATGAAACACAACCCACATATCCAATCAACTGTCATATTCTGTTGTTTCTATCTCCACAACATTCCCTATAAGTCTTTCTCCACTCACACAGCCACCACTCAAATTGATGTCCTTATCCCTTTTAATTTAAACTGTTTAAATAGTCTTCTAATTAGTCTCTCTGCTTCAAGGCTCTCCTCACTCTAATGTATACTGAATACAGCTGTCAAAGTGATTTTCCTACAGTGCAAGTTTGATCATGCTACTGCTCCTTTATTCAATAAACTCAAGTGATTTCCTGTAACCTCTAGGAATAATAACAGTGATAACAACAACAATAATAGTTAGCATCATTATAATTCTTATTAGATGCCAGGCATTTTACAATTATCTAATTTGATCCTCACAAACAAGCATGTGAGGTAAGTGCTGTGATTATTTTCATTTTACATATAAGAAAAAAGAGGCAAGCAGGTTAGGTGACTTACCTCAGGTTACATAGATTCTAAGTGACTGAGTAAAGGGCTCCATTAATTGCCTGAGGTGCATACCCTTACTATTCTGGCTCTGTTCTCTGTGATCTTCTGTACAGGAGACCTGCCTAGGTGCTGTCCCTCAATACTCCATCTTCATCTCCATACCTTTGTACTGCTTGTCCCCCAGACCTGGAATGCTTTTCTGCATCTTCCCTATTAGAATCCCCTGACTTTAAGACCTTTCTCCTTTCTCTTAATTGTTAGGGTTTCTGTCTCTCAGGTTGAAAAATTAATGAGAAATATTATCTCACTAGATCCTCACAATGATTTCATGAAGTAGCTAAATGCTGTCAATACATCCATTTTGCAGATTACGAAACTGAGGCTGAAGGTGGTTAAATGACTTGCTAAGAGCCACAGTGCCTCAGGCTGAATCTGATTTTTTCCTGGTTTTCCTGACTCCAATGCCAGAATTCTAAGTACTCTCCTACCTAGCTGCCATCTGAGTATAAATCAAATTTGCATGTATGTTGGCTTCTCTCCCCTCCCCCCCTTTTGAATGTAATCAACTTGAGAGGGCAGGAACTGTCTTTGTTTTGTATCTCCTTTGCATAGCTCAGTGCCCAGGACAAAATTAGTACTTCTTGTCACTTAATTGATAATGTATTTTAAGCATTTTACAACATTAATATACTATGTCAGTGCTCATCAGCATCATTAAACATTCAAGTTTTAGCGACTTTGAGTCGTTGTTGAACCTCCAAATCCCCCCCCCCCCGAAATTCAGTCCAACTGGTCAGCATTTGGATGACTAAGATGAAAGAGTACTCCATATAGAGGCTATATGCTCTTTAGTCCACCACCTGCATGACTTTGGGCAAGTCACAGTATTTTGTAGATCTTAGTTTCCTTCTCTGCAAATGAGAGAATCGGACTAGACATCTTCCAAGGCCCCCTTCAACTCAAATGTATGGGATCACGCTGGAACACTTTTCTTACCTTCCTCTCTCCCCTAGGACTCCCTGTCCCTGACTTTCTGTGTCAATCTCAGGAGTCCCGCTGTTCCTTCCCACAGGCATCCTCCCAAACCAGACAGATAGAATCTCCATTAGAGCAGGCCACTGGCCGGAGGAATCAGAGTAATCCCAACTGCATTATACGGAATATTGCTTCCAGGTTGGGAAAATGGAAAAAGGGGGGCTGGAAGGTTTCTTTCAGGTGACCGCACCTGCACTTGTCCCATTATCCAGTAACAGAGTGAGGCTCTGTCCCTCATTTTTTACCCTCCCCCATTCTCAGGTTCAAACCTCTCATTTCCAGCCTCTGCAATGGCCTGGGTGTCCAGAAAGTGAGTGAGGGGCGCCTGCCAGTGGAGGCACCCCAAAGCTGGCGACAAGGGCTAACAAGCCGGGCATGCTCAGTGGCCTGGGACAGGTGAAGGAGGCAGCAGAAGGGTGGGGGGGGGGGGCGCCTGCGATGCGGGAGGCGAGCAGCGAGCTGAGCGGAGGAAACTTCGGGAGGGCGTGTGGCCGGCTCTAGGGTCCTCCCTGGAGCCCTGTGTCCGCCGCTCATGAATATGCAGCAGCCACCTCCCTGTGACGTCACGGGCCGTCCCAGGGTGAGCTCCCGAGCAGCTCCGGGTCCGCGGCAGTGAGCGCGGCTGGCAGCCTCGGGAGCGGTGAGCGCGGCTGGCAGCCTCGGGAGCGGTGAGCGCGGCTGGCAGCCTCGGGAGCGGTGAGCGCGGCTGGCAGCCTCGGGAGCGGTGGTGTGCGCGGCAGCCGGGCTCGGCGGAGGGAGGCGGCGGCGGCGGCGGCGGCGGCGGCGTCCGGAGCGCTCCCAGCCCAGCCAGCGAGGCCGGCCGCCGGCTCTGCGGCCAGCAGCTCCTCCTGCGGCGCCGAGAGCCGGGCTCGCGGAGCCCGTGGGGCTGCAGCCGGCCGGGCGCGCGCTCCAGCCTCCGGGATGCTGCTGGGGATGCTCTGGTGGGCGCCGCTCCTGCTGGCGCTGGGCGTGGGGAGCGGCAGCGGCGGGGACAGCCGCCGGCGCCGCCTCCTCGCGGCTAAAGGTGGGTGCAGAGGCCGGCGGGGAAGTTTCCTCTCCCGACGGAGTGGGGCGAGGGGAGCGGTGGGGGGCGGGGGTCTCCCGCGTCCAAGCCAAGCGAAGCCACTGACCCAGGGCAGCCGAGAGCGCGACCCCCCCCTTCTCCCCTCCTGCTCCCCATCATCTACGGCCTTTCCGAGTCGCCCCCCCACCCCAATAACCTGCCCTAACGGTTCTCGAGCTGGCGGAGTCCCTCGAGACGCAGCTGCCCGTCTGCCCGGCTCTGACCTATTTGGATTTCGGGGGACTGTGGGGTGGGAAGTCAGGGGGGACGGGCTCTAAGGGGGGGGGGTGGAGTGCCGCAAAAAAGCCGGTGAGTCCGACTCAACTTTGATGCTCCGACACTTCCCGCCCCGGGGGGGGGGGGGGAGTCTGGTTCAGTCTCAATTTTGGAGCCTCGAGGATGCTGGGGGTTGGGGCAATTCGGGGAGACCACAAGCAATTGTAGAATAGCGGGGGGGAGGGGATGGATTTGGTGTAGAGGGTCTATCCAAACGGAAGGCAAGACTGGGGGTCCGTTTCTTCCGATGAATGATGGATGAGCGACTTATGCAGTAGAGATGCAAAAATGATGCCCAAAGGATGCCAAAAAGTTTGAGGCTGGTGTCTGAGTGTGTGTGGAAGGTGCGAGTCTCACGAGGAAGCACTTGACCCCGCTGAGCAAGTAAAAGTAGCCAAGGAGTCTGGTCCTGGGAGCTAAATGGCAAACAGGAATCTCTGTGATCGCCATCTCCTCCCTTTCCCTCCTCCCGCAAACTGTTCTCTGAGAAATACCTTTGAACGACTCAATTATTTGCATACGTCTGTCTACTCCATCCTTTAATAAGGTTATAGCCACTGATCCCAAAATATACTGAATGGAATTGAAGTTCGCTCGTGCACTGGAAAGACTCTAATTGCTGCCTCTAGACGAGGCCTCAGAGCTCGGAAGGAAGGGGTTGTGGAGTTGACAGGTTGAAGTAGTCGAGTTACGTGCTTGCCGCCCTGTGGCGGGGATTGGGTAGGTGGGAGAGGGTTCTAGAGGTCTGGGATGCTGCGGACTGGGTGAGAGTAGCGGCCGGAGGGGAGACAGCGAACTGCTCCAATGCAGCACGGTTATAACTTGTTGCTGCTCCATACTATTGATGAGCCAGACTCGCGATTAGGTTAGGGGCTCACCAGAAGCCAGACTCGGAGAAAAATCCGGAAAAGAAGATTGCTTTCAGAAAGGATTTGAGGAGTTTCACTGATCAGGAAGCCTTACTTTGCTATTTAAAAAAAGAGAGAGGGAGGGTGACAAGGGCATAGTTATACATATATATATATATATATATATATATATATATGTATATATATATATATACATATATATATACATATACATATAAAAGCAAGGCATAATATCAAAGCTAACCGGCATGATGGTTTTCTGAACAAGAGCTAAAAGGAGTACAGGAGAAGTGAAAACCTCTGCTAATAATTAGCCTTCAGGGAGCCTGAACACGAGCTGAAGAGTTAATGATTCTGCCATTCTGCTTTTCTTTCTTGTTTTAACAGATTGGGAAAGTGCGATTAATTCCATTTATTCATTGTTATATAAGTCATATGTACAAAATTAAAAACATTTTCAGGAAAAAAACTTCCAGTTTTTTTCAAGGTTCCTATGCACGCTTGAGGTAGTTTTTCCTTTTTTTTTTTTTTTTTAAAAGATGGGATTTGTACTTTTAAATGTATCCCTATAAGATGTTGATAAGGAGTTACCAACCTGAAGGGAAATAGTCCTTTTCAGAATGCCATATTTGATACCCTTGAAAGACAAAACCTAAAGTTACTCCCCCCAACACACACACACACACACACTTGTTGGAACAGGAAAGTCCTTATTTTCTGATCATTTGGGTTACTTTGTTAAATTCTAAGTAATAATTTCACAGGCAGAAACTTGCAACCCAAACATTGCACACTTACCATGTTTGTTGTGAAGGTAAGCTTTCAAATGACTGGGGAAATTAGGCTCATCCAGTAACTTTGGGAAGGATTGTGTGTTCAATACTGGTTTTTCTTTTGTTTTGTTTGTATCTGTGATGCTTATTCTCAGTAGTCTTAGAAGTTTTCTTAAAGAACAAGTTGAAACATCGTTTAGTAATAGTTACATTAACTGATCTGGGATTTTTTATTTTTTATGTGTTTTGTAATTTTAAAACAAAGACATTTTTCTTTGGGGACTGAAAGAATTCTGTTAGTGAGTAGTTCAGAACAGGTGTCTCTTGAATTCTGTATTTCTGTATTCAGATTCTTTTCCATCTAACCACTGGGTGGCTGCAAAGAGCATTTTTTTTTTTTTTTTTTGCTGCAATAATTTTTTAGACAAATGTGTAATGGTTGATAAAAACAGAGACATTTATTATGACATGTTAGTTGGTGTTTACAGAACTGGCTTTTCTTATTCCACTTTAGATGCATTTTTGCATTTCTAGATCTCAACCATGGTTCAGAATGATATTTTAAATAATAAAGAAACATTTTCACTTAAAATGCATTCCTGTCTTTGATTTATCAGTCTTTTTACTTTTGTATAATTAACTAGTATTCCTATCAATAAAATAGGAAAAGATTGAGAATGGTGTGGCAGGAAGATTGGAGAGGAGGAGTGGGGGGAGCTCTCTTCCAACACACAACACCATACTGTATTCATCTGTAAGAACAGATTTGGAGCGTAGAGTCAAACTGGCTTACAATGAGTTGAAAGCCTCTTTAGGACTGCAGTCTAAAAGCTCACTGCTCCCTGGTTTGAAGTCCTTGTAAGATGTCATGTTCACTGTGCACAGTTTGTGATGCTTTTGTGTTCTTTGCATCTTGCTGTAGGGAATAGAGCAGATAATTCCTGACAAATGTTTTGTGTTTCACAGCATTACAGTGCCTTGCTACTTCAGATTTTTTAAAAATAATATAGTAGGAAAGTAGTTACTGTACCTTCAGCACACTCCTTTTCCTCCCCTCCTTACAGTATACTAACTACACACTATTATTAATATATTCATATTGGATTGATTGTAGAAATCTTATTGTGCTATCTGCATCTTTTGGGGGCAGAAATAATGCGGAAGTGATGGGCCCAAATCATTCAAGCACAAATTAAAAATGTATTTTATCCAAGAGGGAAAAGAAGGAATTAAAAGAAGGCAATTAGCCTTCTTATAAGAATTAGTTACTATATACCCTAGATTTGGACAAGTCTCAATAGTGTGCATTGGAAATTCTTTTCTATTCCACTCATTTGAATTTTAACACCTTGAACACAAAGGTCATTTGGGACAATATTTAAGCTATCAATCATCAAGTTTGAAAGATTGCTATGAGTACACACAGTATTGAATGTTGTGGGTGACTCAAGAAAAATTATATAATGTGAGTAGCTAATAGGCAATCAAGGAAGTAACATTTAAATATTTGCAACAATTAAGATAAAATTTAATTAAGTGCTAAGCTATGTGCAATTGACTCCAAGATAAGAGCAAAAAAGATGATTGTGGGCAGAAATGATTGGCAAAGACTTTATGAAATAGATGGGACTTGAACTAGACTTTGGAGAATGGATCAGATTTGAATAAGTAGAAAAGAGGAGTAAGACCTGGAAGATGATATCTGGGAAATCATTACAGGAGAACAAGAAGCCCTGGGCATAATGTTCCCTGATTCTCAGGCAACTATAATTCAGATTCAATTCGAGGAAGGTTTCTTTTCTAATACAGTCCATTGAGCCTCATCTTGAGTTTTAATGCCAGGAATTGTAAGCCTAAGTGCCAGAGGCTATGGGAAGCACTGATGACTCTGTAAGGTTGAACTGTCTCTGTTGGAGCCAGACCTTATTATTTAACTGTATTGCTACCTCCTTTAGTGATGATACTGCCCAAAGCAATGTGAGAATCCAACATTGTTTAAAAGGGAAGGCAACAAGGTAAGACTGCATCACTTTTATCTAAGCAAATCAAAACTTTTGTTGCCAGAAACAGCAGATGTTTCTCTTTCTCTCTCAGAAGCTCAAAGGATTTCTGCAAGTATTCAAAGAGTTAGAGACTTAAGAATATGCTGAAGGGGTGAAAATGGTTTGGAGTTCTTTAGAAGAATTACCCAAAGTCAACTTTTTTTTTCAAAGCATGTGCTTTTTTAGGGTTGAGACTGAGATTTCAACAAATACCCCAAAGGAAAAGACACCACCAAAAAACCAACCTATTTTTTTTCCCTGAAAGAAAAATAACCATTTATGAGAGATAGTTCTAGTCCTAAGAGTAGCATAATAAAAAGTCTCTGGTCCTGAGTCAGGGAGATTTGAATTCAAATTTTGCCCCTGACAGTTATCTTGTTCAGTGATTTTGCATAAATTGCTTACCTTTCTGAACTTTTTGACACTTGTTAGAAGGCTTACATAGAAAATATAAAGAGTACTGGGGAGTCAGAGGAGTGGGATATTCCAGGATAAAGGACCTAGTATATTGGAGTTGTTGTTCAACTGTTTTCAGTCATTTCAGAATCTGTGACCCCATCTGAGTTGCTTTTTTAATTTTTTTTGCAAAGATACTAGAATGATTTTAAATTTCCTTTTCCAGTTCATTTTACAGATGGGGAAACTGAGGTAAACAGGGTTAAGTTACTCAGTCAGGGACCCACAGCTAGTAAGGGATCAGAGACCATATTTGAACCCAGGAAAAGAAGTCATCTGGATTCTTAATTCATTGCTGGAAAACCAGGAACATAGTGAAAAAAAGTTTGGAAATGGGGTAAGAGAAGTCAGGAGGATCTGAGTTCAAATATGACCTCACACCCTTGACACTAGCTGTGTGAGCCTGGCTTCACAAAATAAATAAATGAATGCATAAATAAATGAATGCTAGGTGACAATGAGCAAGTCAGTCTAGATCTCAGTTTCCTCATCTGCAGAAAAAGGGGAGTGTAGAATATGACTTCTAGAGACTTTTTGTGATCTAAATCTATTTCTATAATACAAATTAAGGTAAAAATAGATAAACAGTCTTCCTTCTGGCATTGCTGGCAGGTAAAAAGCTTGTCCATGGGGCCATGATACTATATCCTGGTAATCACAGTAGGGCTCATTTCTTTTTCTTTTTTAGGTTTTTGCAAGGCAAATGGAGTTAAGTGGCTTGCCCAAGGTCACACAGCTAGGTAATTATTAAGTGTCTGAGGCTGGATTTGAACTCAAATACTCCTGACTCCAGGGCTGGTGCTTTATCCACTGCACCACCTAACCGCCTCAGGCTCATTTCTTTAACACATTCAACTTTATAAAGTGATTTTACTATAACAAAGCTATAAAAGAGGTAGTTCAAATATTACTATATTCATATGATTAATTGAGTAAGCAAGACTCTGACAGGCAAAATGACTTGCTATCCAGGCACTAAATTTAATAAAAGACAGAAACTGGATAAGAACCCATGTATTTTAACTCCAATATTCATTATATGCTTACATACATACATAACCCTACAGACTTTTAAAATGTTGGACTGCAACTATCAGACATGTATAACCAATTTTCTAACTCTCAGGCAGATAATCTCAGATTTAGAAGGATGCTCCCCATATGCTTTCTTGAGACATTACCTACAATGCCCAGTATCGGTTTCACTGCTAATTTAAAGATACTACAGAATCATCCTTTATTATGGTTATAAGTACATTTTTTTAAATGTAGTAGTTGACAGTCTAATAGGAAATTGTTGAGTTTATGTTTTTTTTTTTCTTGGATCACTTCTCTGTTTTACTTCATCTTAAGTACTTGTCATACCCAGAGCTTTGGCATCTTAATTAATCAAATGGGGATAGTAATATATTTGTACCACCTGTCTTTTAAAATTGTCAGGAAACCAGGCTAATTCAGTTGAGACTCAAAGCTATGACTTTCATCAGACATCACAAATTAATGATCTTCTCTATCCTTTAGGTAGTTTGCTGTTGTAGAAAGAACACTAAATTTAGAATGAGGATTTGAGTTTGAATCCTGGCCTTGCTTGCCATTTGCTATTTTTTGACAAAGTCACTTAACTCCTCTGTGTCTGTTTTCCCACCCATTAAATGAAGAATAGATTATCTCTAGGAATTTTTCAGCTTTAAATTCTTGAAAAATTATGAAACAAGCTGAGTTTATCAAAGGTAAACTAGGCAGTTGCCTACTTAGTGTGATTTAATTGGTATTGAAGTTTTCTCTACTGGAAAATAATTTTCTTTGTTGAATATAAATGTCCCCAGATGGTTAATGCTTGATGCCACGGATACGTAAGTAATAGTTCTGGAGCAGAATTGCTGAAATGTAGCCAAAACAAAAAAAAAAAGAAAAGAAAAAAAATGATTTTCCTGTGTGCTTAATTTTACTGAAGGTTGATAGAGTTAATAATAACAAGGATTTTTTAAAAATTTACTATTGGTTTACCTTTTATATCACCCCCTTTGTTACAATGGATCACCTTATATCCAAAAATCAGTGAGGAGCAGGGACAGAACCAAAGAAAGAGCAGAGCTGCCTATAATACTCCCTACCCCAAGATCCTCAGAAAACAATGTGGAATTGTAGGAAAGAAGTATCAATAGCATCCAGGCAGCAAATTCCTGGGGGAAATTTTCCTGATGTATCTCTATTATACTGGCAGATATGAATTGTTGCTTATGGGTTGAAGGTGTTGTCTGCAATCTCTCCCACAAATCTTACTCATTCTGCTTTCAGACTTTTTTGACAAGATGTTTCTGCCCAGAATACATTCCCTAACTCCATGATCTGCATTGTCTATAGCTATCAGCTTAAACCTGTAGTCTTCTGGACTAAGGGGCCTTTGAACTTGAAAAACAAATTGTGAAAACTGCATTTCAACATAATTGAAATATGATCTGTTATTCTAGGTATTTTATTTAATGAATTTAAATATATTATTCTGAGAAGGGTCTAATGGGCTTCAAATGCCAAAGGCTGATGCAAAAAAAGTTAAGCACTCCTGCTCCAGAAAATTAATATCCTTTACTCACCTGGCTCATTCTATGCTTGTGTTCATCTAGCAATTTATATAGTTTCCCTTACATTATCACATGCTTATAGTTATTGCACTTCTTATATTTGCTCTCCTTTGAGTTATTAACCATTCATTCAAATATATATAGATATATATACATAAGTGCATATATTCATATATATATATACTTAATAAATACATTTCTATTTATCTCTCTCTATCTGTCTATCTATTTATCTAATTACAGTGGATTTATTGAAATGAAATGGATGACATCAATTTCTTAGATGTCAGAATGTATTCAGTGAAGACTGGCAATAACATGTCATTAGAGTTCTCTGTTAAGTTTGGAATGCTTCTTTTGGTATTTCAATTTTTTTTTTCAATTTACTGAGTCTTGGTTGATTTGTAGAGTAGCTCCCAATGAAAGAAATTGTATTCACAGATACATCTTGGGGAGTCTAATTCTTGGTTAGACATTTTTGCAATGTTCTGTGTCAATGTTGCTTACATTATATGAATAATTGAGCATATGACCACTGGGCTACTTTTCAAGATATTCAGGAATGTGAATGGTTTGGAAAAAAGCTGAAGACCTGGAGTTAGGGGACCTATTTCTGCTTTCACTGTTGACTTGCTGTGTGATCTTGGTCAAGTTGCCTCTCTTCTCTGCTAATTTATTTATTTGTAAAATGAGGGATGGTAATACCTATGCTATTTATTTCAGAGTAAGAAATAATATAAGAAACTTTATAAATATGTGTTATGAGTAGAAGTAGTATTTACTCACTCAGTTTCCTGGTTTGTGAAATGAGATAGCAATGCCTGATATTCCTGCCCCATCAGCCTTGTTGTGAGGTCTAATGAAATGTCATAGGGCTTTAAAATTCATAGATATGTTGTGTAAATACAACAATCCTATTCAGACATTTGTGTGGGATTTTTGAGTTCAAAATGGATTACTTTTTAATCCTTTTAACATTGTTTAAAAACTTTAATTAATTTCGCTTTCAGAAGAAACTTGAACTTAACATCAGTCCCTTTCTAGTTATTTGATGTATGGTCTGCATATGTCACACAGCTGGTGGTCACCATGGTTACATGTTGAATGCAGCAGCAGCAGTTACAGACCCATAAATTTTCAGTGAAGAACAAGTCAAAACTGTTAATATTATGTCAAGTAGATGTGTCATTTCCCCAATTTGCATGGATAACTGCATTGCAGCAAATTAATTAAAACAGATAAATGTTAATCCAATGCATGTCTCCTTGTAATTAATGAAATATAACCATTACAAGAATCTTTGATTTATAATTTTAATTTATAAAATGTTGAATTTTACTATGAAGTTAGATGCATTAATAGAAGAATCTGATCCATCTTAACATTAGAAAAATAATCACATTTCTATAAATTAATCACTCTGTAAAAAGATATAGTTCATTAACATCCTGAACTGAAAGTGTTAGATGTAAATTAGATTAACCTTTTTGGTGACACTTTCATTTATATTGTACATTCTATCAGAGCTCAAAGCACTTTACATATATTAATTCAATTAACCCTCCCCAGACCCCAGCTAAGTAAGCACATATATCAAAGTTAGAAGGGAGGAGAAATGAAATCTTTCAGAAATATTGAAGTTTCACTCTTCAAATACATTATTTATGACTTCTTTGCAGCAATACAGTTTTTCCCAGATTCACATAGCCTGAGTACTTGGTTGGGTGTAACTACTTCTTTTGCAGTTAGCAGCTCTCTACTACCCTCCTCCCTTTCCAAATATGCTTCTGCCTGTTTAATAGATCCTACTGTCAGAACACTCAATGGGAGTTATGAAGTAGGAAAACTGCTTTATATGGACTGGGTCTGTTTACATAGTGGCCTTGTAGTTACCAGTTTTATTTGTTGTCTTTCCTGACTTTGTGTGTCCTTTGGTTTTCAGAAACTCTAAAGACTCAGTCAGCATACCAATGAATTAACCAAACTCCTCAATTGGCTCAGACACTGATTCATTGCTTACCTTCAGGTCCTCTATTATAATACCTTTTACTTTGCACTTCTTTTTGGGCCAGGAACCCTTTTTGTATTACCTTGAGGCTTAAGGATGGAAACTATTGATCTTGTTCATGAGTCAAAGGATCATTCTTAAAGCCTAAAGGGACCTTTTAAAACCTGAAGGGATCTTTTTATAGATTACCAGTCCAATTCCCTTGTTTTATCAATGTGGATTTGAGACCCAAAGAGGTTACCTGACTTGCCAAGATCATATAGAAAATAAGTAGCAGAGATCTCACTAGAACTAAGATACTCTGCCTTTTTTTTTTCCTCCATTGTATACTTCTCTCTCTCCAGCCTCACTGATGGGTGTGAGATAACTGCATTTGACTTTGGAAACAGCTTTAAAAAAGAAAAGAAAAGATTTAACCCAAAGATAGAACATAGACTGGTGTGCAGGTACCAGAACTGAGGTAAACATTACTATTAGGCCTTTGGACCATACTTTTAACTTAACCAGAATTTCCTAACATTAAAGTACATTTATACTACAGAAACAGCATTGACCTGGGAATAAGGAAACCTGAGTAACCCTGTCACCAGAAAACTGTGGCCTTGGGAAAGTTGTTTAACATTTGTGAGTTGCTAGGTTTTATTTTTTTATCTGTTTAAGAGAAAATGGTGTTTGGTTTAGATAATCCCTAAGGTATCTTAAAGATGAAAAGACAAAAACCCTAAACAATTTTGTAGCCTGGGTCCCTACTGCCTGAACAAGAATCTTATATTCTTTTTTTATTATTTTTTTATTTAAATTTTTTTTTGCAAGGCAAATGGGGTTAAGTGGCTTGCCCAAGGCCACACAGCTAGGTAATTAAGTGTCTGAGACTGGATTTGAACCCAGGTATTCCTGACTCCAGGGCCCGTGCTTTATCCACTATGCCACCTAGCCGCCCCGAATTTTATATTCTTAATCCTACTTGATAGATTAGGGATATAAGTATTAGGTTTTAGAGGTTCCCATCGTCTTTTTTTATATCTACTTAGTTACTACTAAAGTTTCTTCAGTAAATCAAATAATACTAACAGCAATGAACATTTTTATAGCACTTTGAAATCTGTATAGCAGTTTCATATATATTACCTCCTTGGTTATTATTATGCCCATTTTACATATAAGGAAGCTCAAGAGGTGTCATTCACAGTTAAATAGATAATAATTATCAGAGGTAGGTTTGAAACCCAGATATTCTTGATTTTAGGAGCAGTTAGGTGTCTCAGGGGATAGAGTACCAGTCCTGGAGTCTGGAAGGCCCCCTTGATGAATTCAAGACTGTTCTTAGATCTTGACTAGTTATGTGACCCTGAGCAAGTCATTTAACCCTGTTTGCCTCAGTTTTCTCAACTGTAAATGTGCTAGAGAAGGTTTTCTTTGCCAAGAAAACCCCAAATGGGGGTCACAAAAATGAGAACAACTCAACAACAGCAAAAATTCCTTTCCAACACTATTCAACATTGCTCTACTTGTCTCTACTGCTGCCACAGTCCAAGTAGTTTCTCATTCCCAACTGACTGTATTATTCCAATAATCTCCAATAACTCTACTCTCTTTTCTCTCCAATTTATGTTTCATAGTTTTGTTGCTCTTCTGTTCAAAAATCTTCAATGACTTCCTACTGTTCACTGATTGAAATTCTTCCTCTTTGACTGACATTCAAATCCTTAAGCAATGAAATTGGAGCTGGGCCTATTTTTTCCAATCTTTTTTTTCCATAGTATTTCCCGATACATACTCAAATCAAACTGAGTAACTCTGTGATCCCTGAACATGCTCAGTTATTCCCTATCTTTGTTCATGGTCTTCTCTATCCCTGAAGTGTTTCCTTTTCCATATTCATTGAATTCCATTAAAGCCCAACTCATCTGCTAAATCCTGATCTCCTTACTTGCAAAGTAGCAATATTTTTCATATAATAATTTGTTTTGAATTTCTTTAATTCATTTGTAAAATGCTGTACTTACTATATTTTTTTATTAGTCATTTTTAGTCATTTTCACACTTCATGACCCTTTTTGGAGTTTTCTTGACAAATATGCTAGAGTGGTTTGCCATTTCCTTCTCCAGCTCAGTTTACAAATAAGGAAACTAAGGCAAACAGTGTTACCTAAGGTCCCAAAGTTATTAAGTATTTGAGGTCAGATTTGAACTCAGGTCTTCCTGTGCTCTACCAACTTTACTCCCTGACTGCTATAGTGTGAAGTAGATGAAGGTCAGGATCCATGCCCACATGTGAGCTCTATTTCTTCCTCTGTTCTTTATATAATAGATATTTAATAAAAGTTAGTTGAATTTAACTTGAATATATTGCCCTTTTTATAGGGACTAGAGTTATTAAACAGAATCCTAGAAGAGAAAACAGAGTTGTGATTAGGAATTTTCTTTTACTTTGACAAAAATAATTTGGTGGTGGGGTGGGTGACATGTTCAGTGGATAGTTGCAAGTGCATTTGTGTTGACAGGTGGTGAAGCCCATGATCTCACTCTCTCACCCCTGTCCCAAGAGATATTTCTCCCAATTCCTCATAAGGGTCAGAAGTAAGGGAATTATGGGACTATAGAAAGGTAGTAACCTGGAAAGTCATGAGGAGATAGCCTATCACAGAGTTTAAGAAGACCCTATTCTATCACCCTAGTAGTAGCTTTTGACCTTTGACTAGACATTGGACCCTGATGATTCTTGAGTAGAGAGGCTAGTCAACTTTGTTCAGGTCTGCCTCACTAATATCCAATGCACTGACTTTAATGATGTCATTGGTCCTCTTTGAGAACAAAGGATGAACAACAAGAAGTAGTGACAATAAAAAGGAATGACTGGGAATTTGACAGTTGCAGGTAGGAGAAATGTTTTTTGGCAGGAAGTTTTCCTTCCTATCCCAGAAGCTAGGTCAGTTTAAATGGAAAGATAATGATTTGTCAGTATAAATGGTTGTTCTATCTCAGTTCACTGGACTTTCAGCATTTCCTCTTGGATGCCTATATAAGAAGTCATAGTATTTGTCAATTTAATTAAACAAACATTGTATTAGTCATTTATTAAAGTAGGTATTGATCATGATCTACATCTGGCACAGCTAGGTAGCACAGTAGATAGATTGTTGGACTTGGAGTCAGGAAGACCTGAGTTCAAATCTGGTCAGATCTTGACTAGCTGTGTTACCCAGGATGAGTGACTTGACTTCCATTTTCCTCAGTTTTCTCAACTGTACATGGGAATCAAATGAGATAATATTTTTTAAAACTGCTGAATTCAGTACTTTCCATGTAGTAGAATGTTATATATAGACCTCTCAATTTGATCTAAATGTGATCTCCAAAACATCCTCTGATTAGTCCTCCTTCTGGAACTGAACTGGACTAAAATAGGACTCAGAAATAGGGCTTTCCTATAAAAATAGCTTGTCTGCAAACTTAGAAGTAATGAGTAAATTAAAAGAAATTTTTAAAATAGACACCATTTGTAATCTTTTAAGTTATAAAATTAAATATCTGAGCCAAAGGAAACTTCAGAGGTAATTTTATAGATTAGGAAACTCTTAACAAGAGGAATGAAGTGACTTGGATTTGGGAGAAGCACATTGGAAGGGAAAGAATAATGGGAGGAGAAGAGTGTTCTTATTACAATTAAACTAATACAAATTTCCTTCAGATGTTCTCTAACTCACCTAAGAAACTTTCTTCCTGTTAGTTATTATTTTGGAAAGGGAATCTAATTATTTCTGTTTTACTGCACCATCAACAGAAATGTCAAATGGCTGCTTCTTGTTTTACTATTAATTTTTCTTTTTATTATGTTTAAAATTCTTTGATGATTAATTCTTCATTTAATCAGATGTCACAATGAAAGTATTTCTTATTACACTTGAATTTTTCTCTCCAGTACAGACTATTTACTTTCTTTTTTTCCCAATAGTTAATTTCTTCCTTTGCTTGTTTAAAGAGAATGAAATTTAGATTGAAGTCATATAAATTTCCTCTAGCTTAAACTAGATTTTTGCCATTTTTCATTCTGTCCTCAGGGTCTACTGAATAGGAAGAGAATTCGAAAACAATTGTGATCTTGTCAACATGGGAACTTCTAATGTGGAGATTCTTTCCAACATGTCTTTAACTTAGTAGATACAGTCTTTGAGAGATTCCTAAATCATATAGAGGTTTAATGATTTGCCCAAAGTTATATAACTAGTAAGTCTCAGAGACTGGACTTGAACTTCTGTCTATCCAACCCCAAGCCTAGCATTTTCTCCCTTATGCCAAGTTGCCTCTAGTAGGAAAAGAAGTACCTATAACATTTTGAATATTGTTTGTAAAAGGTTTAAGGAATGATGCATGCTTAAAATTGATTTATTATGATGTATACTAACTAATGTGATGGATAGGCCAATTAGACTTACACTTTTCATTGCAGAACATCAAACTTTATTAATCAATACTTGCAAACATCAACTCCTCTCAGAACAACCCTCCAACTTGATTTCTAGAGGTCCTCACAGGTAAGTGTAGTAAGGGCAGGGGGACGGTAGCTTTTAGAACATAATGAGGAGAGAACACTGACAGTCCAACTAGAGGCACCTTCTAGAGTTTCTCTAAGTTCCCTCTACCTAGCTATAGACAGAATATTCTCACATGTATCCAGTCAGCACAACAACTCAAATAACTACTTAGACACAAAATTAAGGCTTCAAACATAATGGAGCTGCTTAGACTAAGTTAATATTTTTATTCCTACTTCAGAAGGAATACATCCACATCCTCTGCTCTTTCCTCTGCTCTCAGAATCCTCATGCTTCCATGGCATCCACTACTAATGGAACCCTTATGAAAATTTGTCTAGTGTCACTTTTGTGAATTAGCACTTGCTTTTTTTGTTTGTTGTTGGCTTTTTTTGGGGGAATGAAAATGTAAAACTTCAGTAAAGATTAGATTTTTTGTTATGCCACTCTATACTCTCCTGTCTTTCCTTCCTCTTTGTTTTGTAAGGAAATTTGTATTTCAAAGGGGGTACTGAGTTGCCCAGGGCAACTAGGTGGTACAGTGGATAGAGCAATGAACTTGGAGTCAGAAGGACAGGGGTGTGAATTCAGCCTCATACACTTGACACTAGTTGTGTGACTTTGGGCAAGTTACTTAATCTTGATTGCCTGGCATCCAGGGCCATCTCCAGTCATCCTGGTTCGTATCTGGTCACTGGACCCAGATGACTCTGGAGGAGAAAGTGAGGCTGGTGATTTAGCACAGCATCCCCTCACTTAAATCCAATTCCTGTGCTTGTCATGGTATCACCTCCCTGATGTTGTGGTCTTCTTAGAGAATGAAGGATAAACATCAATTAGTCCAATGAGATGAATTTCTAACTAGTTAGTACACAAGCATTTATTAAATGCCAACAATGTACAAGCCACTGTGCTAAGGATTGGGGATACACAGAAAGGAAAATAACTATATCTCACAATCTATTAGGGGAGACAACATACAAACAATTATATATATATATATATATATATATATATATGTTATATATAATTTAAATTTAAGGTAATCTCAGAGGACAGTGAAGTGACATGTGACATACTGGATAGAATACAGGACTTGGAATCAGGAAACCTCAGCTTCCTGAATTTGTACTGATCTCAGATATTTTATTAGCCATGTGACCTTGGGCATGCCACATTATCTTGTTTACCTCAGTTTATCTTCTATAAAATGAGGTATAGAAAGACATGGCAAATCACTTTAGTGTCTTTGCCAAGAAAACACCCAATGGGGTCACAAAGAATTGTTGGAAATGATTGAAAAAGAGTCAAAAACAAATCTGAGGGAATGCATTATTCTGAGATGGGGAGGGAGTAGAAAAAGCCTATGACAATGTAGGATGTAAACTGTGTTAAAAATTAAACCAGGGAAACCAGAGGTTGAGGTCAAGATGAGTAAGGAGAATATTCTAGATGGGGGGAACAGTCACAGATAGAATATCCTATCAGAAAAACAGCAAGTAAGTTCATGTAGTGGGATCATAGACAGGGTGTAATGAAATAACTTGAAATTCAGAAGAACATAAAGGTAGGAAAAGTTCAGGTAGTGAAGGGCTATTTAAAGCCATGATCTGAATTTTGATTTTTGATCCTGGAGATAACAGGGAGCCTCTGGAGTTTACTGAATAGGGGTTAACATGTTCAGACCTATGCTTTAGGAAGATCACTTTTTTCAACTGAGTGGAAAATGGGTTGGGTTGGGGAGAGTTTTGAGGTAGAGAGACCAACCAGTCTACCATTGCTGTTGGTGAGGTGATGAGGTCAGGATGTCAACTTTGTCAGAAGAGATAAGAGGACATTTGTTTTGAAGCACAAAGACTCAACTTGATAACATTATTGGCTATGTGTGGTGAATTTAAGTCAGTAGTCCATTCATTCCTTCAGTAAACATTTATCAAAAGCCTATTATGTGTCAAGTGCTATAATAAGTGCTGGGGATACAAAGCAAGACAAAAACATGGTTCCTACTTTCAAATGACTGGATAAATTGTAGATAATCAAGAGAAAAAAAGGGCATTAGACTTGAGGATTCAGGAAAAGCTTCCTGTAGAATATATATTAATTGGAACTTGAAAGAATCCAGGAAAACCAGGAGGTACCAGTGCAGAGTAGGAGCATTCTAGGTATGGGAAGTAATTAGCCAGAGAAAATGCCTAGAATTGGGAGATGGAGTA
Source organism: Macrotis lagotis (assembly GCF_037893015.1). Lineage (NCBI taxonomy): Eukaryota > Metazoa > Chordata > Mammalia > Peramelemorphia > Peramelidae > Macrotis > Macrotis lagotis. The sequence continues at coordinate 592,599,895 of NC_133658.1, forward strand.
TCTTGTGAGAGGAGCAGCAATAGTTCCGTGTAACTAGTTTGCAGAGTACCTTAGGGTATGGTGTAAGGAGACTGGAAAAGCAAAGGAGATAGAATAATAAAGGGCTTTGAAAACCAATCAGAGGATTTTAATTTTTGATCTTAGAGGGGATAGGGAGCTGCTGAATTTGAGTAAATAGAGACATGACATGATCAGTTCTGTACATTAGGAAGATATTTGGATTGCTGAATGGAAGATAGATTGAAGTGGGGAAAAATTCATGGCAGAGAGATTCAACAGTACATTATTTCCATAGTCCACATGTGATAGTAACAGCAATATTTTATGATGATCAACTGTGAATAATTTAGCTATTCTCAGCAATCCAGTGATCCAAGATAAATTCCAAAGGACTCATGATAAAAGATACTATCCACGTCCACAGAAAGAACTGATAGGGTTTGAATGCAGATAAAAGTATATTACTTTCCATTTTATTCATTTTTGATGGTCTATATATTTTTTTAAGGTTTTTTGCAAGGCAAACAGGGTTAAGTGGCTTGCCCAAGGCCACACAGCTAGGTAATTATTAAGTGTCTGAGACTGAATTTGAACCCAGGTACTTCTGACTCCAGAGCTGGTGCTTTATCCACTACGCCACCTAGCTGCCCCTATATTTTCTTTCAAAACATGACTAATATAGAAATATATTTTGCATGATCACACAAGTACAATATTTCAAACTGTACCTATCTCAGCAAAGGGAGAGGGAAGGAAGAGAGGGAAAGAACTGGGAGCTCAAGATTTTAAAAAAATAAATGTTAAAAATAAATGTTAAAATTATTTTAGATGTAATTGGGGGAATATTATTTTTTAAAGATAAAAAGTCTAAATGTGAAGTTATAAATACCTTCAATAGGCTGGTAGATTGTCAGGAGAGTGATATATATATATAATATATATATATATATATATATATATATATATATACACACACACACACACACACACACACACACACACACATATATATATATATATATATATGATGCTTAAAAAAGTAGAATCTACAAGACTTGTTAGCATATGGGATATGGGCTTGAAAGAGGAAGGATCAGCAGTGATACTTAGGTTGTGAACCTGGGCTACTAGGGGAATGGGAGTATCCTTGATACTAATAGGGATGTTAGAAAGAGGGGAAGACTTTGAGTGAAAGGTAATGAATCCATTTTGAATATGATGAGCTTAAGATGTTTACCTTATATGTAGTTCAAGATATTCTACAGTCAGTTCAAAAAGAAGGAAGGAAGGTCAGTAGAGATTTTAGAGTATCATAAGCAAATTTGAGGATTATCTACGTAGAGATGATAATTGAATTTGTAAGAGTGTGATAAGATCACAAAGTAGAAAAAAAAATGGAGGAAGCAGAGAAAAGGGTCCAAGGCAAAATCCATTTTTACTGTTATAGTCTGGGTAGAGATCCAGCAAAGGAGATTGAAGAATAGGTAGAAAAGGAAAGATAGGAAGGGAAAAAAGTAGGAGAGAATAGGGTTATAAAAACTTAGAGATAAGAAGATATCAAGGGGAAAAGGGTAATAGATAATTCTCAATGGCTTCTGAGAGATCAAGAAAAATAAAATTGAGGAGGAAAAAAAAACAGGTTTGGCAATTAAGACATAACTTTGAAGAGATCATATTTGGTTGAATGATGAGATTGGGAGTCAGAGTCTAGAGATTTAAGAAGAAAGTGAGAGGAAGGAAGGGATCTATTGTAGAAGGTCTTTTCAAGGAGTTTGGCCTCAAAAAGGGAAGAGAGAGATGAGATGATTAGGTGGGAATAGATGGATCAAGTGAGGGTTTTTTGAGGATGTGGGGGAACATGAGTTTGTTTGCTTTTTTCTTTTGGAAGAAGGTAATGAATAAATGAAATAAAGAGATGAAGATAAATGAAGGAGTAGGAATACACAGAAGAAATAATCTATTGGAAATGATGGGATGGGATGGAAAGGAATCACTTATTAATATAAAGGGATTTACCTTGGCAAATAAGAAGGTTCCCTCATCCTGTGAGATAGATGTGAAGGCAGAAATAGTGATTAGTGACAGAAGGCATCTGGGAGATGTGAGAAGAAGTTCTTGTCAAATGGTCTAAATTGTTTCAGTGAAATATAAGAAAATGTTATCAGCTGAGGAGTGAGGAGGGGTGAAGTTTATAAAAGTCATTATGGTGAATGAAATAGTGAATCAATTAGGGAGCTTTAGAAGGATTGTCTATATGCAGTGAGGGTGCTCTTGATAAACCATAACATGATTTTCTTCCATTTAGTTTATCAGTATGTGAGTAGGAACAAAGGAAGTAATCAAGAGCTGAGGCTTGCCAGGGAAAGTCATCTATAATCCTATAGGGGGCAAGGTATACAAGAGAAGAGACCAATATAGAATTGAACTGGTTCATGAAGGGATCAAGAAGGAGAAGAGAAGAGAGTATAGCTATTTGTACCATGGGAGCTGATGAGAACAGCTAGTGCAAGTCAGATAAATAGGAAGAAAAATAGAAGAAAGCAATATCACAAAAACTTTAAAAAAGAAAGATGAGAATTGGGAAAGGTCATTTGATTTGGCAATTAGGAGATCATTTGGAACTTCAGAAAAAGCAGTTACAGTCAAATGATGAAGTCAGAAGCCAGATTGCAAAGGATTTAGAAATGAGGAAATGAAGTTTAGATGATTTTCTCAAGGAGTTTATCCAAGAAGAGGTGAAGAGAAATAGGGAATAGCTAGTGGAAATGTAAGATCAAAAAGACTTTTAAGGATGAAGGATGAATAGATATATTTGTAATTAGCAGAGAAGCAGATGTTAGGGAGAGAATTAAGATTAGAGTGTGGATAATATAGAGTATCTGCTGGAGAAGATGGATTGGAAAAGGAATCAGAGAAGACCCTATCTTCTTAATGAAATAGAAGATAGTAGAGGAATACATCTTAGTGATCTGACATGAGTAGGAGGGGAAAAGAGGGCATTTTATCTGAATGATCTCAACTTCTTAAGGTGAGAGTATGGGGGGAAATGTTATATGGGGACCTTGAGGAGAGATGTTAATAGTCAGTAATATTTCCAGACCTATATATAACCTACTTTATACAATATGAAGAGAATAAGTCAGTAAAGTTTATACCTGCACTAAGACTTTTGGGGCATCTTGTATTTTTTGTTTTATACCCAATCAAGACTGTAAACTCTACAAGAAAAAAAAAGATTATTTTATATAATCTTTCTATCTCCTTGAATAGTTGGACACATGACTTTGCATACAGTTCAAAGTTGAAAATATACTAACAGGCAATTAAAACTGAAGATTACAGAAAAGAGACTAAGGTAACAATGTTCACTACAGCATGACTGAATTTCTGAGGATTCTGTGAATTGATTTTAACTATTCTGGAAAACAAGCTTGAACAATGTGAAAAAAAGTTGCTAAAAACTTCCTATTGTACATGAATTGCAATGTGGTTGCCATTGATTGGGGAATGCAGAACAAATTGTGATAAAGGAATGCAATGCCACATTATAGGAAACAACAAATAAGAATTAAGTAAATCAAGGGAAGACTTATATGAACAGATATAGAAGGGAAGAAAAGTAGACAAGGATAAAATTACTGGTTAGAACATGGTTATAATAATGTAAATGTAAACAATACAAATATACAGCTGAACTCAGATTAATTCAGTTCCTGGAATTAATTCCAGAGGTCTGATGATGAAAAAATTCTCTCTTTTGGTAAAGAGGAGAAAGTATCTATATGGGACTCACTGTGGTAGATTATAGACAGAAAAGTTGGCTGTACTGGTTTTGCTTGACTTTTTCTTTATTACAAGAGAGAATTCTGTTAAGAAGAAATTAACAGGAGATGAAAATAATATTTTCCCTTTAAAAATAAAAATACGGGAGAGAGAGAGAAAAATAGAATAGCAAGAAAATAGGGAAAAGAATGAGAAAAAGGTAGAGAGGGAAGCAAGAGAAAAGTAGAAAGAAGGAAGAGAGAGGGAGAGAGAAAAACAAATGTAAGAGAAAGATAGAGAGGAATATCAGAGAGACAGAAAGCTAGAGAGGATGGAAAGAGTCAAGACAGAGAGATAAAAAACAGATGAGAGAGAAAAGGCTAGATAGAAAGAGAAACAGATGAAAGAAAAAGAGGATGGAGAATAAGAGAGAGTTGGGAAAAGACAGACAGAAATAGAGAATTTTTAGAGTTAAGGGCTCACTCTTGGTTTTGAATTCCAATTCTTGTAGATATAGTGCTTTTGAATCTAATAAATTATTAATAAATACTTGTTTAATGAATGAATGCTTCAGAATCTTAGATGGTTAGGTGGGGCAGGGCCAGGTTATAGAGATACAAATTCCAGGATGTCTATAGTAAGTTATCTTATGGCAATAACCCATGGTTCTACCCCCAAATAAATTATATACATGTATATGTATATATATATATATATATATACATACATACATACATAGACACATTTATGTTCATATATACCTATACCCAACGGGCATTGGCAGAACCTGTTTCCTTTTTTATATAATTAGAGCAAACTTAATTTTACCTCAGTTATTTATTTTGCCTTCAGTCACAGACTTAAAAAAATCACTTCAGGTTTGAATATCTGCATATTTTTTGATAGCAACTAATATTACTGCAATGACTAGAATTTAGTTACAACTGTTTAGAGCTGCCAGTCTGACACTTTCTCTAGCTCACTTTCTTATCCGTTACTACTTTAACGATCTTATGTATCATTATTGTTCCTGACAGCATTCTGTTAAATACCAGACTGTAAAAGCACTAAATTTATAGGGCATACTCCATTTTCAACACAGGTTGTTAAAAGGGTTTGGTAATTTGTAAAATCAGATGAGCACATCAGTTAGAGGCTGGGACAATGTTTTTAATTGGAAAAGCTTTATCATCAATTAAAGGATGATTGCCACATATGAGCAGGCAGGGTGATGTTCAGTAGCCAAGGAAAATGAGAGTGTACATTGTTTTAGGTGTGAAATTCTGGGGCTCTTCATTTCTAGATTTTATGAAGCTAATGATAGTTATGAAAGCAGTGATCTCATTGTGATGCTGTGGGAAGACTTCCTATGTGGGAAGTCAGAGAATCTAGCTTCAGATTCCAATTCTGCAATACCTGTGGAATATTGGGTTAACTCTTTAATTTTTTTCAGCCTTAGTTTCCTGCTTTGTTAAATGAGTGGGTTGGAATAAATGACCTCTGAGCTCACCCCTGGTTCTAAATCTATACTCCTTTATACAGGGAATTTAATTTTTGAAAAGAAAAGCAACTCACATTTACAGAGTGATTTAAAATTTAAGGGGCAGCTAGGTGGACTATTTTTAGGATAAAGCTCCAGGCCTGGAGTTAGGGAGAGCTGAATTCAAATCCTGCCAGAAACAATTACCCTGGGCACATCCCTTAACTCTGTTTGCCTCAGTTTCCACATCTGTAAAATGATATAGAGAAGGAAATGGTGAACCCTTGCAGAATCTTTGCCAAGAAAACTCCAAGTGGATGCAACTAAACAACTTAAAGTTTAAAACTTTCAAATTTCAAACTAGAAGGAAATTTAGAGGTCATCTTGTTCAACTGTCTTATTTTAGAGATGGGGAAACAAGCTCAGAGGTTTTAAGCGATTTGGCTAGGATTGCCAGAGTTGGAGTCTACACTCAAGAATGTAACATGCTGTTTACAAAGCACTATCTTCCCAACATCTCAGTGAAGTAGATAATATGACTATTTTTAGACCCATTTTATAGATTAGAATATTAAATTCAGAGGGATAAAGAACCCTGTAATGATTTTATAGTTAGTTCATATTAGAATCATGATGTTCACTCAGGTCTGCTGGCCCCAAATTTGGATTCTTTTTACTAAACCAAATCACTTTTTTTTGAGGGAGAAAAAAACCCCCATGCTTTTCTACTAATAATATACCTTTGACAAATGAAGAAGAAATAAATTGATAAGCTTAGTTAGAGCAATCCTGACATAAGGTGTTCAGGCTAGGAGCAATCACATGAGGTAGGTTGAGTGGGTGTTATTACCTCATTTGTTGTCAAATCCTTTCTGAAAACCTTCTATTGCTGACTGAGTTCAGGGTATAGACAGAAAAAAAGATATGGTTCCATAAGCATCCCTTCTAATCTTTTTAAAAACCACTTTTCCACCATCCCATAAGAATGCAAAGATCAGTATATATATATATATATATATATATATATATATATATATATATATATATATATATGTATGTATTTCTTTTTTTTCTCCATTTCAGCTCCTCAACTTCTGAGGCTGGAAATTTATTACTGGGCTGGGAAATCTCTCACAAGCTGCAGGAATAATTCAGAGATCACACAATGTTTGTTTAGCTGAAAAATTTCCCCTTTCTGCACCAAGCAGTTGGTAATTTTATTGGGATGGTTATTTCATCTGAAGGATCCCAGGTGCCCATTTTTCCCCTGCATCAGTGACGGGTTGCTGCTCTCACTGTGACTATAGCGTTGCAGACCATTACTTTCAGACTGGAAAGGACACTTTAACATTTTGATTTAATGTATATGGTGTGTCCGTTTACTAAGTAGTTCAATGGTGTTGGGCACTTGGTTAATATTTATGACTAAAGTGGTGTTTATAAAAATTTTGCTTCAACAAGGAGTAAGTGTGTGTGTATGTGTGTGAGAGCATCTGTGAAATTCAAAGAAATGGTTAGTGTTTTGGTTTTAAAATCCTTAACATGTTTTATATGTCACCATATTTTCAATTATATTGGACTCTGAAACATGATTTTACTGTAGGCTTTCTTACAGGCATGATATATATGCTAGAAGAACAAACCTTATGGAGAAAGATTTTTACATTCATTTTTTTTCCAGCTTATTCTACTGACACACTTCTTACCTTGAGACTTTTGTTGTTGAGTTGCTTCTTTAGGTATTTTTAGGGACAATGACTTTACTCAAAGGTCTCTCTCCATTCAACTTCATGGAATGTTTGTCTTAATCCGCTTGCAATGGCTTAAGTCTGTGTTAGAGAGAAAAATGTCATGGACTTAGAAATGTGATTGCTTCATGTATGAAAGGCTCCTGACTCTCAGGAACAGACATTTTTTGTGCTGTAACTCTAAGGGAGTGAGCAGAGTTCTAAATTGTATTTCTAGCATTTTAGGAGAAAGTGATCCTCCTCTATTTCCCTTTAAAAAGTCACTCAGGCTTGGAGTATACTGATTTAGATGCATCATTGTACTTGGACCTACTTGCTACTAGAGATATTACAACACAGAAAGGATAAAGGTTAGATGTGAAATGAAACAGACACTGTTCCTGTCCTCAGGGGCTTAAAATCATTTTGCCAAAGAGAAATGGAGGCAGTAATTACTGTATCCTGGGTTTGTCTAGCATGATAAACTATTAGATGCCCTTGCCCACCAGAGCTACAGATATAATCAGGATCTATTTATGGTAAATTCACTCTAGCTTTGTTTGGGCTAGTATTCATTTAACAGTGAAAAGGAGGTTAGAGTCAATCTAAGGATTTTTTAGATTAAGTAGACTCTTCCCTCAAGTGGCTCTCAATCCATTTTTCCAGCCTCAGGGACCAGGTCTTGCTACACACTCCTGAGTCTGGAAACAAATATTTATTAAATGTTTACTAAGGACTGTAAATGCAAATATAAGCAAAAGTAAAGACAACCCCTGCTCTCAGGTAGCTTCCATTCTAGTAGTTGAAGAGAACACAAAAGAGGTGAATGAATAGCAGAGATTAGGGAGATAAAAGAAGGTACCTGAAAAAGCATGATGGTAAACCAAGTCCAGAGAGTCAAAGGCACACTTGGGAGAAGACTGAAGCATGGCTAGCATGGACCTATCCCTAGAATGAGGGCTCAGAAAGAATTCATTAGTGTTGACTCCCTCATTAGAGTGTAAAGTCCTTGAGGGAACAGACTCTCTTTTGCCTCTTTTTGTATTCCCAGAACTTTGCATTTAAAAGTTGCTTAATAAATATTTATTGATTAGAGAATTTTTCTCCAGTAGTGAGAAGGCAGTTGAATCATGAGATGCATTTAAATCAGAACATAAATGAACCAAACCAAAACTCTGCACTTTGACTGTAGCAATGACTAGTTCTCAATGAGATATTTCATGCATAGTGCTGTATGTATTGTTCATGACCTGCAAATTTTCTGGATTCCTTTGAAAAAATAAATTTGCTGCCATGTTGGATATCACAGAAGATTATTCATTCTTTCAGACTTAGTGTTCCTCTTCTATCCCCTTTATTAGATTGATAGCTCCTTAAAAATAGTGTCTGCCTTACTTTCCATCTTTGAAAAAGTGCCTTGAAGATAATAGGCCCTCAATAAATGATATTGAATTGAACATATTTTCCTGAAGTCAGAATCTTGTTCAGTTCCAGTTCTATAAAGAGAAATTAATATAAGCTCTAGTTGAAGCTGCTTCAAGATCCCTCTGCCTATTCAGATCTGACCTATCTTTGCAGCTAGTCTCCTCCTTTTCTCCCTAATCTCTCTGCTCCTCTTTCTCCTCCTTCTCTTCCATGAAGTCCCCTAGCTTTTACAAACTCTGGCAGATCTTTTCCTTCTCTGAGTGCTTGTTGCTGCTTATCATAGAACTAAACACTGAAGATTATTTTCCATTTGTTTTCTGGCCCCCACTAGAGTGTGACATTCATGAGGAGGCATCAGGATGGAGTAGAAAGAATATGGGTCTTGGAAGCAGAAGCCCTGACTCTGAGTCCTATTTCATCCTATGTCTAGTTATTTAACAAGGAAAAAAGGGCCTTTCAGGACTTCATTTCCCTTAGCCAGAAAAATGAAAAGATTAGCTAAAAAATCTCTATGGGACCTTCTATTTCTTATAGTTCATGAATCTATGACTCAGTTTGTATATTCTCCCAGGCAACTAATGCAAGGATAAGCACTAAGTGAAGGCATTAAGTGAAGACTTAGAAATTGATTGAAAGCAACCCCTCCTTTGTTAGCCACAACAAAAGATTGTCCTGAATCAGATCTGAGGATGAAATGAATTGTTTCTTGTACTTTAATCTCCAAAGAATATTTCAGACTCATTGGAATGTCCATTCTGCAAGTGCGGTATACAAGGTTTATTAGAGAAGAAGTATTCCTAACAACTTTTCTTAGTTTTGTTCTCCTGTGGACACTTATTTGGAAAGCAGTAAACATGAACCAAATAGAAAGAAAACCCTCTAAAGAGTATCCAAAATTGTTTTGACAGTATAAACCTGCTAGATAAATGGAGAATTTACATAACAAAAACCTTGAGCACAATGTTCATTGTTATTCATGAGAAACAGTGTTCCTCCAAAAGTTAAAAATCTTAATTAAAAAAACACCTAATTGATTTTTAGTGAGAAATACTTTGGTTCCTTGTCCAACTATACAAACTGGAAAATAACTGACTCCTTTTTCCAAACTCCACCAACTAATTCTATCCAGGAAGCCTGTCAGACTTTCTCCATTATAATGGTCTACTAGTGTGGGGTCACAATCCTCTGGATAGCTTGTTTGAGAATGTCATTGACTGTGCAACTTCTGAGTTGTTTAGATCAACTCAAGCTAAATAAATTCTCAGGAGCTAGCATTATTGTCTTGAAGGCATAGGGCATGGGTGAGGAATCTTTTTTTTTTTTCTGCCAAGGGCCAAAACTTAAGAATTTGCTTGCTTTATTTGGTGAAACATTTAACCCTAAAAAGATCCTAGATTTATTGAAGTCCTACCTATGATTGCCTTGGTGGCAGTAATCCAAGAAACTTTCAGAATCCTCTCATTTGTAGAGATCCAAGCTTTGCAGAGACAGCTTTGAAGTCTTTTAGAGGGTGTAAGATAAATCCCCATCAGTTATCAACCAACAAATTTACACTGAGTACTTAAGTGCAACCAACACTATATCAGGTATTCTGAATGATAATATGATTCCTGCCCTTAAGCTTAGAGTTTTACTGGAGAGAGAACTCTTTAAAGAATGCAGAGTTTGGAGTCAGAGATCTTGGATTAAAACACAGGATTGACAGCTTCCTTATGAAACTCTAAATCAATTATCCACTGGTTATTCATATATGAAAGATGTAAAGTATAGCAATACATATATAATACATGCCAAAAAATAGTGACACTAGACAGTAAATGCTTAACAGATTCATTGGAATATGGAACCAGTATAGATGAGCTGTAATCAAGGAAGACTTCATGGAGAGAAAGGGAGGGGTTAAGAGTATGATGCCCACCTTTTGAAATCCATGTAATAATTTTTGGCCCTCCCTTCATACCAAAGTTCTCTGAATTATTATGGTATTAAAAGATGAAATATGTTGATATTATACTATGCTATACATAAATTTTATCCATTTCTGCATTTCTAAACTTTTTCTGTATTGGGTGAAGCTTTTGCAAAACTCTCCCAAAATTCTTATTTAATTTCTTATGTCTCTCCATGATATTTACAAGCCACACTGGAGGAAATTTGTGTTATGAAAGTGCCTTTGAATGGAGAATCAGAAGGAATATTCCAGAAAGGAGAGTGTTATCTGCAAAGGCACCATGGGAAATTTGTTTGGTTTATTAAGGACATATTGAGGTGGGTAGTCTGGCTGCTATTCCATCCCATTGTAAAGATAATACAAAGATTAAATTGTTGCTACTTCAGGCCCATCTTCCCTTCCTTTTGTGTGCCTGCCACACTATATTGGGAACATTCCCAGAAAGTCTGTGTTAGATGTGAATTCATTTTCTCCTGATCATTTCGAGCAGGGACTGCAGACCTCCAAGGTGTTCTGGCCCTTGTAGGTACTTTTGTTTTATTTCTCCAGGTGAGTTTTAGCATTTATGAAAGGAGCTATTGGTTCAGCAGCTAGGCTTTAAAGTTCTCTATTGATTCACACACAGCACAGATACAATAAGGGCTACAATACTGGAGAGTTTCTTTATAACAAACCCGACTCACTTTTTCTTCATTAGGAGCCCCCTGGTAGGTCTCATGTGTCAGAGTGGAGAGAGGTTCACTTTGTGCTACTGATTTTAATAATAGAACTCTTCTTTAAGAACAAGAAGCTCTGAAGACTGAAATAGGCAGTATTTGCTCAGGTGACTTTTTGTGTCTTAACATTTAGATACATTCCCTATCTTGCCCTATCCCAAAAAGAGGAAGCCATCACTCTTCTACTGATCCTGCCATTTCCTTGGCCATGGCAACCAGGAACTCATTTATCAGATATTTGTCAGATGCCAAGAACCATGATAAGTGGTAATGGGGAGACAAAGAAGTCTGCAGATTCTCTGATGTCAAGAACAAGACATTCTAGATGGGAACAAACAGGTTAACCTAAAACAGTTAACTTGGGTTAGGACTGTATGTGAATAAGATTTCAGAGGTAAGGAGAAATGATTGTAGGCTATAGTCATCAAGGGAAAGCTCCAGATTTGAACTTGACTGGAAGTAGGGGGTCAGATCTGGCCCCTGTGATCTTTTTTTTTATCCTTAGTATATTTCAAGGTATCATAGATTTTAGAGCTGGAAAAGACCTTTGAGGTCATCAAGTCTATCTTTCTCATTTTAGATATGAGGAAATGGACTTGCAGAAAAGTTATAGCTTGCCCTGGTCACTGAGTTAATGAGTATCTAAGGCAGGACTCCAAATCAGGTCTTTCAGATTCTGGATCCATTGCTCTATCTAATGTGCCTCATTAATCTGCCTCATTATAAGGTTTAGTATTAAAGCAAGCCTTTTGAAAAACTTCAAACATTATATGATCTAGGGTAAGTCATTTACCCTTTGAAACTTTATTTCCTATGCAAAATAGGGATTGTAATTCCTACCTCATTGTATGGTTGTAGGGGATCATTTTGGATAAACCATGTAAAGTATATTGGAGGTATGGAGTTTTTTTTTTTTGGTATCATTGTTAATACTATTTCCCCTTCAATGATCTGAGTAAGGTAAAAGAAAAGCCTAGGCAAAGCCGAGGGGGCAGAGACCCCAAGTTCAGAAAAGGAGCCTGGGGTCAATGAGAAGCCATATGGGCTGTACTAGGAAACCAACTCTGGGACTTGCTGGGGAAAGGAAAGAATGGCATCAGGGTATGCCTGTGGGCCTGAGTTACCAAGAGGGTTAGAAAAATGTATGATATTTAGACTTTCAAAGCAAGTCCATGTTTCAGGGGACAGGATTAGAAATTTCTGTTAAGAAATAAATGCCTTCCCCTTGAGCAATATTTTCACTACTCAGTAGGAATGCTATAGGCACTTTTGCTTCATTCTTTTTAAAACTGTAGTCTTTAGATCCAAAGACCAATGACTTTATAATATTAAAATTTCTTGAGAATGCTGGTGGAATGAAGGCACAATAGCAGGCAAAGTACATGGTCAATCTGTCTCTGTTTTATTTAGCCATTTGGACAGAACAGAATAGGCCTGAGGATTTTCCCTGGGAATTGTTCCCCCTTTCTGGTTCCTCTTATCTTGTGAAGACTTCCTTTCTTGTGCTATTTTTCTCCCACCTTGGACCCTTTCTGCCCTGCCACCTCATTTTGGCACAAATTGGGACCACCCACTAGTACTGATGGTACAAGTGCTGCCAATAGCTTACATCCCTGACTCTGATTTTTATGAATGGATGTTGGTACTAGTAAACCAGCCTTATACTGTTTGAGGAATGAAAGGAAAGGAAAGGAAGAGTTCTTTTCCCTAAGGTGATGATCTAGCTTGGGCAGAAAATTTAGGATTCTCTTGTCTGCCTAGAATTCCTTTCCTGCTTCTCAATTGCCCCTCCACATTCAACAGATTCTTCAAAGCTGTTCAACTATGAAATTTACCCTGATTTTCATTTCTCATTTCCTTTGACTCACAAATCTGCACTGTTCATAGGCTGATTTACTATGCTTTCTACTTGTCTGTATATTATTCTTCTGTCCTTAACTAGATGATAGACTCCTGAAGAAAAAAGATTGCAACTTTCCTTTATTGCTACTACCTCTCATACTAGACCAATCTACAAATACTCATTAAGCACCAACAACTTCCCAGATATTGTTCTAGGTTCTGGGGACACAAAGGCAGCAACAAAGCAGTCCTTGTCCTTAAGAGCTTACAGTCCATCTATCACAGGAAATAGCATAACACATAGAATAAGTAAATACAAAATGCACATATGAAAATAAAAGGAAATAATTTGCAAAAGCACTACTAGCTAGAGGGGGCAGAAAGACTTCTCATCATGCATGGGGTGGTGCAGGAACTGAACTTTGAAAGGAATCTAGCAAGTGGAGGTGAGAAGGGGATGCATTTCAGAAAAAAATCGGTCCATTCATTCCAAGGTGTGGAGCTAGGAAATGGAATGCATTGAAGAAACAGCAAATTGGCCAGTTTGACTGGAATGTAGAGGCCATGAAGAACAGGATAGAGGCAGATTGGGAATGCCATGATCATTTCTATTGGCCATAATGTAGAACTGAGGATACATGACTTTAGGTCATATGGGTCAGATTCTTAAGTGTTATAGCTATTTGTACAAAGAGAATGAATACATAATAATGGCAAGTAAGAATGAGTTTTCTCTTTGGCTGGCAATGATGCTGAGGGGGGAAAAATAGCAAAGGGAAGAGGAATTTGACCAGTCTGTTTTCCAAAAGTACACAGCTTATCATTCCCACTTATCTTCCACCTAGCTTCATATCCCAATGGACTAGACTGGCATTTGGAAGGATTCTCTTGAGGCACTTCCTCCCTTGTTTTTACCTTGTTTGGATCACCTGGATTACCCTCTCCCCAATTTGGTTATCATTTTACACTTTAGGATTCTCCTTCCATAAAGTCATTTCAGTTCCCTCTCCTTCTTTTCTTGCCCCCAAGCTCCAGAACTGCTCTGAGTCTGCTGCAGTGTTGCCAAGACACCTTTTTTTTAAAGAAATGATTTGTTATTTAGGCCCTGAGCCCAAACACTTGTCTAGAGAGTTATGTGGGGGTCAAAAAAAAGGGCAGTGATTGCTACTGTCTCCTTACTAACCTTTCCTAATTCTTGCCAATTCTCCTCCTCCCTCCTGTTCCTTGTTTTATGCTCATAATATTTACTACTTTAGTACTTTATTTTTTTTTAATCTTCCTTAAGGATATGATTTCTCTCTCATCACATTCAACTTAGATCAATGCATACTATGGGAATGATAGTAAAGACTAACAAACTGCCCTCTGTGGGGGGTGGGGGGAGGGAAGCAAGATTGGGGGAAAAATCATAAAACTCGAAATAAATAAAGCCTTACTTTAGTATTTTAAACACTTATTATTTTAGTACTAAAAATACTAGCTTCAGACATAATGGATAAATTCCTGATTAAATTTAATTAAATTATTACCCCTTAGCAACTGAAGGAATATCCAGACATAATTTGATTTTTGGTTTTATACTTTAAAGCAAAGGTGTCAAATAAGGCTTGCTCTCTGGGCAGATCTCAATACTCTTAAGTGTGGCCTGAATTAGATTAAAATGTAATTTGGAAATATTTAATAATATAAATAAAAGTAAAATAAAGCCTAGATAATGTTATAATTTAAATTTTAAGTCTCTCTAAGGGGCTCTGTGTTAGTAAAGTGCTGGAAATTGTGAGAATGTTCATCATTTGGGGACTGGCTAAACAAATTGTGGTATATGTTCATGATGGAATGTTATTTTGCTATAAGAAATGATGAACTCAATGATTTTAGAAAAACATGGTGAGACTTCTAAGTACTAGTGAAGAGGGAAATGAGCTGAACCAAGAGAACATTATAGATAGTAACAGCAATATTATTTTACCAACAACTTTGAGCAATCAAGTCATTCTATTATAAATATTCAAATTTACCTCAAAGATTCTAAGAAGGAGAAAGAGATGATGGGGGCAATAAGCATAGTATGGTTTTACTTATACATGTATTATTGTATATCTGATTATATGTCTAAGTTTATAGATATATATATCTATATGTATGGATACATATACACTCATATATTCATATGATTAATTGTAACATTTTTAGGGTGGGAAGAAAGGGAAAAATAAAATAAAAAGTGCAACAATAGAACAAAAGAAATCCAAGGAATCAAAAATAACTAGACAGCTTTAAAAACATTGTGTAATATTTATTATATAGGATAACTTGAATAGGAAATTTATTGTTTTATATTGAATCCTCCCCTGTCTCTTGTTTTATATTGAATCCTCTGTTGTCTCCATTGCAATGATTTTTTTCTTCTTTTGTATTTAGGTGTAAAATAAAAATATACCAAAAAACCTTCTTAAGTTAATATATGACCTGCAAGGATTCTTATGTATGAATTAGAGGCCCTCTTTGTATTTCCATGTGACCCTACTAACCTAGACTATGAAGAGCATGTTGGGGTTACTTGTTTGTAGTACTACATGATGTTTCCAATATTATTATTATTATTAGTAATAGTAGTAGTAGTATTAGTATTACTATTTTGCACTCCATTATTATTAGAAGACACCAGGCCTCTTGGTTGGAATTTATGAACTGTGCTGTTGAAGCAACCTATAATTCCTGATCTAAAGCCTCAGTATCCACTTATATTTGATGTTGTGTGTTTTCTAGTTCTGTGTGTTAATCTTGTCTCCACAAAGAGGTTATATGCTTTTTGGGTCATGCCTTTCTCTTGTACTGCCTTACCTTCCCATGTACTTAATTTATACTTACTAGTAGAGACAATATTATCCTTGAAACAATGTTTCATACATATCTGCTTCCATGGCTTTGCTATTCCATTCCCTCTTCTTGTAAAACCTATTCTTGTTCTTTCAACTTCAATGGTTATTCCACATTCATTGACTAGTTCAAATTCTGCCTCCTTGATGAAACCTTACTTGACATCCTGACCTTGGTGATGATTCCCTCTTAGAAACTTTATATGACGATTACTCATCTGGCTCTTTTCACTTATTGCCTTGTATTTGTGAATTTTCTTGCCTACTAATCTCTCTGTATATGGTGAGACAGACAGAGAGAGAAAGAGACAGAGAAAGAGAAAGAGGCATACACAGAGACACAGAAAAAGACATAAAGACACACAGAGAGACACATACACAATACAGAGTGAGAAAGAGACAGAGAAAGACAGAGGCAGAGAAAAGAAAAAACAGATAGACTGAGGCAGTCAGATTTACTTCTCTGGTTAGAATATTAGTTCCTTAAGGGCAGAGGTGGATTTCTTATATTTGGAGATAGGGTCTAATGTCTTATCTTCATTTTTATTCTCCCATGCTGCTTAGCCCAGAACTCTTCATAATGTATTGGCATACTACATTAACTAATTTATTAATCTGCAAGTTTCTTTTTTATAAGTTTCTAGTATAAGTGTTCTTTACTATTTTCTGTCACAGACCTGTTTGGGAATCTGGTGAACCTAATGTTCCTTTCTCAGAATAAAGTTTTTAAACTATTAAAGGAAATGCTAAATATCAGTTAGAAGATAATGAAAACAAAAAAGTACTATTTTTTTTTTCCCATCCAAGATCATGTCCTCCCTGAAATTTCTCTCTAAAGTACTGCCAATTCCATTCCCCCACCCTTAAGAGTCTTTCTTCTAAGTTTTGGACCGCCAGGCATAGGCTTCAACATGGCCTAATCAAACCTAAAAAACATATCCACTTGGGAACAATTTTATCCTTTTGGTCTAGAATTCCTAGCAACATTTCCTCCTTTTCTTTATCACCAATTTTCTGTTGATAATATTATTTCTTTTTTTTTTTTTTTTTTTTGCAAGGCATTGGGGTTAAGTAGCTTGCCCAAGGCCACACGGCTAGTTAATTATTAAGTGTCTGAGGCTGGATTTGAACTCAGGCACTCCTGACTCCAGGGCCAGTGCTCAATCCACTTGGCCACCTAGCTGCCCTGATAACATAATTTCTTAAAAGAGAAAGAAATGGTCCTAAAAACACATGGCCAACAATTCTAGTAACCAGTTCCATAAGCATAAGGCTAAATAATTGGTTCTTCCCCCTCCCCTTCCTCTTTTTCTTCTCTCCCTCTTTCCTGACTTCTTGTCTTCCTCTACCTGTCTCTTTTCTATCTTTCATTATACATACAATGTATAAGGGACAGCCAGAAATGTATTTTAAATTATTTCTTTCTTGCTTTTTTAAAAGAGGAGAAATCATATCATCTATACTAGAAATAGTTATTTTCTGGAAGTTTAATATGAACTTCTAGTCAATGTATTACTTTCACTATTTCCTTTCAGATTAGACACTTCCAGTTTAGGAAATGACTTGGTTTGCCCTTCAAAACCCTAAGCAGACAAATACCATTTGACATATTTTCCAGGTGCTCTCATTCATCTTTATCACAGGCTTTATAAAGCCCTCTTGTTCTTATTTATATTTTATATATTTTGAGATTTTTTGTTCAGTGATTCCTTCTTACACTCTTGTGACCCTTGTCAAGTTGAATCTGACCCCACTCTTCTTCAGAAGGATAACAAATGGCATACCATTTAGAAAAGAAAAAAAAACAGAATATATCTATAAGGGAGAATGTTTAACTATATTTAAAAGAATAAACTGGAGGCTGAATCAATTGTATAAGAATAGAAAAAGCTGGTTAATACAGGTTACCAGGTTAAGTGATTGGAATTGATTTGTCCTGTGAAAATTTGATGTTAATTGATTCTTTCATCATAGAAGCCATTCTGATAACCCTTTTTAACCCTGGTGCAACAGGAGGTCTGTCTAATGAATTTGCTGGGTGTGGTTAGTACCAATGAAAAGACTGATGGGAAAGTAGGGCGGGTCAGGAAAGCAGCATTGTGGTCATCTAATTGAAAGCAAGACTAGAATTTCAAGAAGCAGCTCTCCATATGAATATTCTCAGTCTAGGGAATGTGATCTATTAGCAAGAATTTTGTTTGCACTTTGTTCTTACCTCCTGGATCGGTGTTCTGGACTCCTGGATGACTAACAGAAAGAGGGCCATTAAACTATACCTAAGGATCTTTGTAGGTCATATATTGATTTAAAAAAATCTGTTAACATTATCTATGCTTTATCACATTCTTATTTGTTTTCTTAAATATTTCCCAATTACATTTTAATCTATATCAAGATACTCTTGAAAGTGCTGTATCTGTTGTTGTGAGCTTGTTTGACACCTATCTCCAGCAGATATTTTCACATGTGCCAAGAGTAGACTGGTTTGCAGATTGAACCTAGTGGAACAAGTCCATAGACAAATTAGTTTTCAGACCCCTGAATCCATGCCTGGTTCTGCTAATCTCTAAAGTTTTTTTTTTTTCAGTCACCATTCATTCTTCTCCACTTAAATGAATTTCCTCTCCCTCATAAAACTAGACCAGAGACCTCAGGCTGCAACCCTAACAAGGGAGTCTCTAAATTCCTGCTTACTCCTGAACCTTATGCTCCAGGCCATGCCTAGACATCCTTCTTTTACAAATTTATGTCTTTGCAATAACCATGGAGGTTAATGTGTCAGCCTCTTCCAAGTCACGAATTTGGATTTTAACTAGGGCCTCCATTGTGTTAACTCAAAGGAATGACCAATTGTGAGAATTTCAGATATCTTGGGGAAAATAATATATAGAAAATAGAAACGCAACAGGGAAGCCTATGGAAATTTATCAGATCACATTAGCTAACCCTATCTGTCTGAGAGTAACATTTCTGTCTTACACAATACATGTTGATTTTCTTCTCTTTCTCTATACTATTTCCCTGTATTTGGGGGCCAAAGGAATGTTTATCATGTTAGTGTTGAATCATGTCCAATTCTCTGTGACTCCAGTTGGGGTTTTCTTGGCAAAAGATACTGGAATAGTCTGCCTCTTCCATCTCCTGCTCATTTTACAGATGAGAAAACTGAGGTTAACAGGGTGTGACTTGTCCAGGATCCCACAGCAAGTAAGGATCTGAGATCAGATTTGTACTCCAGAGCCATCACACTACCTAGTCCACTGAGAGTCAGAAGACTTGCATTCAAATCCCAGTTCTGCCATATATTAGATGTGATTCCTCCTCTTTAGGTCCCAGATCCTTCATTTGGAAAATAAGAGGTTTGTACTAGTAGACTTCCAAGTTTCCTTCCATTCTGATAATGTGTTCTCTGCTTGTAGGACATACTTTTTTTCTTAATATTTACAGGTCATCTTGATTCAATTCTAGTATATTTTTTCAATGGATTCACATTGTTCTCCCCTGCACATTCCATATTCCAACCAGATTCTCAAATTTACTGTCTTTTGTATCTGACATTCCACTACCTCATGCCTGGCGTACTCTCCCTATTCACCTCTGTCTCTTGGAATTCCTATTCCTAATAATATCCTTCATGACTCATTTCAGATGTCATACAGGAGTCCTTGCTTGACATCCCCTATCCAGGTGTTATTCCTTTCCTCTTCCCCAATTACTTTGTGTTTATTTATTTGTGTACCTACCCTATATGATTTAAGACCCTTGAAGTTAGGAATGGTTTCCATTTTGACTTTGTATTCTCAGTTCACCAGGGATTTCATATATTCTTTTTAAAAACTGAATGGGGGGGGGCAGCTAGGTGACACAGTGGTCAAGAGGACCTAAATTCAAATATGGCCTCAGACACTTAATAATTACCTAGCTGTGTGGCCTTGGGCAAGCCACTTGAACCCATTACCTTGCAAAAACCTTAAAAAAATGAATTGAATTGTGCTTTTGCATTCTTAGATTTCTGAAATTATTGTACCTCCCAGAAAGGAAGCATTTGAACTATTAGTTTGAATATTGATGGCTGTCATTTAGAAATTAACTTAAAAATCAGTTCAACAAAGGAGCTCTCCATTATGTGACTGGAGAGGGCTACAAGTTTGTATTCCCTGAAATTAGTTCTAAGCCTTTTCCAGGAGAAACCTGAAATACATGTTTGCACCTGTTCTCTTCCTCCACCCACTGCCTTAAAAAAAAAACAAAAACAGTTGCCAGTTTAATTCTGCCTTTGACAATGAACACTCCCAAATGCATAGCTTTCTAGGGAAAAAAATAGTCTAAGTATTTATCAGATGTTCTGAAATTAAAGTAAATATCTATTTTTAAAATCATTTTTAAGATCTCTATATTGTAATTAGGCCAAACCAATATTTATATGGTTCCAATTTAGGTAGGCCAGTGTTGGAAAATGACCAGGAGATTCTGACCCAAAGGAGGAGAACCATACAGACCCTGTAGCATCATTAGCACTTACTCTAGTTAAGATAAAGCAAGATACAGTGAAAACTGGTTTCTGGGGCCTTTGTCTATTTTTCAGAGCAATCAAAGCAAAGACCCCAAAGTCTGAATGGAGTAGAGCTCCCTTCTAATGGACTCATTGTCTGGCTTGCTGTACCTAGTGAGTGAGAGGAGACCTGACATTTAAATTGCTACAAACTCCCGTAGAAAGTTTATTGAATATATTTCAGCTTTGAAGTGTCCCCAATGGTTCTCTGTGCTTGGGCAGAGATCAGACTATTTGGTTAATCAAATATAGGTTGGCTTATCTGCCCATGGATGGGTTTTCATTCGTATATATGGGATGTGACATTTAGAAACCTTCCCACTTTCTAGGGTAAAGTAAAATGGAGAGTGAGGTGTCCATTTTTTTTTTAAGGAAACACCTCTATTTCTGACATGGTTTAGGATTTAGTGGCCAGGAGAAAGCAGTGGTGGTATGGGATTACTGCTTGCTGGTAAAACTTATTAATGTTGTTTATAACCAAAATGCAACATTCCTTATAAAATTTAGCTTATATATTGTTGAGCTAAAAATAAAATCTTGGCTAGCTAGAGAATTCTAAGATTTGTCTATACATTGGTTAAGGAGTGATCAATCAGTTCAATCATTATTTATTTATCACTTCTATATGCATGATATTTTATTAAATACTGAGAATGATAACAAAATGATAATGATAATTCCTGAATTGGAAGAAATTAAAATAAAGGAGAGATTAAAAATAAAACACAAATTAGGATGTGATAATGTGAGAAAGATATTTTCCTGATCAAGTACCATGAACATTTAGAAAGAAGGGACATTGCATTTCTAATATTCTTTCCAGTAGTGGTTCTATCCTCTCTGTCCTCTGACATCCTGGTCCCAGAAGGGGAGTCTGGATCTTTTTTGTTCCCTATTATTTCCTTCCATTGGCTACCATCATTCAGTAATATCTACTCCACAGAAATGCACTTTATTCAAATATAACTTCTGATGCAAATCTTGGGGAAATTATTTACTGGATTCCAAGTAATTCTCTTACTTTTTTAAAGGAGTTAAATATTGGAATCATGGTCTTTTTTGGTATCCCATAACTAGACCTGATATGGGACTTGAAATGATATAGTTGGATAATTACAAGTTCTTTTAAGGAAAAAGCACATGTAGGGGAGCAGCAGGATATAAATGTAGAAATAGAGGTTGGTGCCAAATGATATAGGGCCTGAATGCCAAACTAAGAAATGTTAATTTTATTTTGACAGCAGAAAGCCATTTAAGGTAGGGAGTATTGTTTAAGTCCCACAACTGCTGTGCTCTACCCTGGTGAGACCACATCTGGACTATTTTGCCCAGTTCTTTGGCTTAATTCTTTTATTAACTTAATATAAAAGGAACATATCTTTCTAGAGGAGGGTCATTAAGGAAATCTTTCACTCTTATCAAATCAATGCTATTTATAATCAACAAATAAGTAACATAACATGATCTTATATTCTCTGTGTTTTTTTCAGTCAGTGATTGACTATGAAGATTTGTTCTACTGTAAAACATTTTTAAAAAGCCTTTCATCTCTTTTTTCTTACTTTTTATTAAAGATAACCTTATTACCTATGTATATTATTTGAAGATTTTATAGAGATGAAAAAAAGCATTGTAAATAGCATGAAAAAATAACTTGGTCTCTTGTTCACCTATTAGGAGTAATAATAATATCCATTATTTTTCTGAAATCATTTTCATCTTCCCTTTTAACTATTTTAAAAATCAATCCTTCAATGATTTAAGATGTTTGTATCTTCAAACACAGATCATTTTTATGTGCAATTGGTCTGATCAACATATTCTAACCAGCTTCTTTTTCTTTAGTTCCATTTCCTAATTTTATCATGTAGAAGATGGAGGTGTTGCTATTGATGGTAAAAATATAGAAAGTTAGGAGATCTATCTTTTTCAATTCTTCCCCCTCCAAATAAACAAGCCTACTTGTTGTCCTCATTTCAGTTTATTTATGAAGGTTCAAGAAATGATATTGTTTAACCTTGCTGTAGAGTAATTTTTCCTCTGCCACCCTTTGCTATTTTGTAAGGTGATAGCAACACCCTTCATCATCTTTATCCATCTTAATGTTCTGAAAATAAGATTATGTTCTAAGCTAATTTTACTATTGTTTGTTTTATCTCTCAACTTATGGATTCTTGTGCTTTAAAATCTCTGTTTAAAAGGATTGTTTTAACTAACTAAATTGTTAAAATTTGTTAAACTAAATTATTAAAATAATAATAATGTTAATATTGTTTTCTTGAACCATTTCTCATTTTTTCAGTATTAGAAGTTTATTTGAATATGTCAAATTGGAGCTATTATACATGCAAATGTATAATCTTCTCTTTTGGTTTAGTATTGATTCAGACTTTTGCTCTAACTAGTTGATAGCTTAACTATTCCTAGACAATTGCATTTTGGAATAACTCCCATATTGGTAACTGGTCATTTTTTAGTCCATTAAGATAAAAATCAATTTAACTGTTTTTGCAATATATTCAATATACACCATAACTGATGCTTTCTGGTCCCTTCAGAAAAATGTTCATGTAGTATTAAGTAGGAGCTGGCTTTCATTTCTTGGTCCTCAACCATATTTACCATTCTACATCTTATCATAGAGAATGAGAAAGATTTACACACCTTCATATTGAAGTCACTAAGTATCAAGGAACATTTTAACCTACGTTGGGGTATTTGGACGAGTTCTTAATAGAATTTCTCTATTCATTTTCTGCTAGTACAGATGCTGGTATTTAAGCTTCATTTTCATTGTGGCCCTTCTGCTTATGCCTGTAAGCAAGGAAAGATAAGGGGAACATTTGTCTTATGAGATGTGATTTCTTATTACTTTTGGATGCAAACTGAATACATTGTGAATTCTCTTATTTGCTTTAAAGATAAAAGGACTGAGTCTGTGATTTCATTAGTAAAGGAAAACTCCCAGGATGAGAAAATCTTTTTGCCAGTGCAGGTTGGTACCTTTTCTACAATTTAGAGAGTGTTCTTAAGCCAGAGGTTTTCAAGTAATTTGCCCACAGTCATATTAGCCAATTTGTATCCACACTCTATCTCTAATTCATTTAAAGCAATATAATAAGTGAGGCTGCTTTTTTGTTATAATTTCTTGAACATATTTAACACTTCATATTATATATGTATGTATACATATATACATACATATACATTTACACACATACATGTGAGGTTAGTAAGGGCAGGTATTAGTTTCTCCATTTGACAGGTGAAGAAACTGAAGTTTAGAGTGCTTAGGTGATTTGTCCAAGGTCAGAAAGTAAATATTAAAAACTGGTACCAAAATTTTACATCTTTTGTCTTATTTAAATAAGTTTTCTATCTGTGATTATCTTCAATATATCTTGCATATATCTCATTTGTATAAAGTTATTTGCATGTTCTCTCCCCCTAATAGATTGTAAGTTCCTTAAGGGTATGGAATGTTTTTGCCCCTCTCTGTATCCCTGAGCTGGCACATTGTCGAATGTGAAAAATTCTAACCTTCTTGACTTGCTGACAATACCAAACTGAAAACTTTGATGCTTCTAGGTGGTGTAGTAGATAGAATGTTGAATCTGGAGTCAGGAAGACCTGAGTTCAGATTTCACTTCACAAAATTGTCATCTCAAATTTCTAAACTGTAAAATGTGGAAAAGAGTACCCACATTATAGGGCTGTCACAAGAATCAAATGAGAAGATATTTGTAAAGGACTTAGCATAGTTTCTGATATATATAGTAGGTACTTAATATATGATTATTCCCTTCCCTTTCCCATTGAAGAAAATAACAAATTCTGCTGTTAAAAACCTCTGGTTTATTGTAGCAAATGGACACAATTACATTGCAATGAGTTTAATGAGGGGTCAACAAAATACTTTCTTTTAGAATTTCAAATCCTAAAAATATTGGCCATGTCCTAAAAACTCTGATTTCTTTTAAATTCCTTAAAATCATACAAGATCTATGCCTTTAACCAGATCAAATTGTGCTTCTTTTGTGGGATCTAAGTTAATGGTGAACTTATTTTTATTTTCTTAAAGAAACTTTAGCTTCTGTGGGTCAAAACCTACAGGTCTCTCAAAGCAATTGAGAGCTTTAAGTGATCCAATTTGTCCCTGAGGATATGACTTTGTTTTAAATAGCTTTAGAAAGTAATTACTGAATTAAGCTTCTGGGAGAGTGTTAAGAAAATGATGATGGGACACTACCATGTGCCTGCCCTTTGGCTTCTTTTGGCTCATGTCAAGTGCTGCTGTTCAATATCATGGAACACAGAAAGAAGGGCCTTTGAAATCTCACACGTGATGCTGTCTTTAATGACTGATTTTTGCCTGAAGGAATTTTGTCAAAGGAAAGATTTCTATGTATACTTTACAGCATTTCTTTGCATTCATTTAGTTTTCTCTAAAGAATAGCTATTAAAAGTCTACCCCAGAGCTAGAAAAAAGGAATGGCCATTGATGGCTTTGGATTTTAACTGTGGTCAATGTAATATTTATAAAAATAAAAAGTATCTGTAATTATGGGAAATATTAAAGAGCTCCAGTGCTTACCAGGGTTGGGGAAAATGAGTGACCGTGAGGAAGGGGAAAACTACAATTTTAAAGATGAATTGGCAACTTTTAATTCTGTATTGGATAATAAAGTGTCATGTCTGTCTATGCCTGAAGCTATCATATTACTCCAAGTGTGTTAATACCATGGTATACAAAATAGCAATAAGCTTTTAAATCTGCAAAATACTTTTATAATATTTAAACTGTTTCCCTCTATAATATCACATTTGATTTTCACAACAACATTGAATGGAATTGGGAAAGATATTGTCTCCATTTTATAAATGAAAAGGCTAGACAATAGTGACATACTCAAGGTGATACAACGAGATAGCAACAGAATCTAAGGTCTAACTCTCCCAATTTCTAGTTGGGTTCTCCTTCCAACCTGTTTAGTGTTATAAATGAATGAAAGAAAAACCTGCTAGAGTGAGAGAAAATTGTAGATTTTATTCATGAACCTTACAAAATATGGCTACCTCACCTGGAGTGAGGCACGAGGTGGCCTTGGAACAAAAGGTAATTTATATCCTTCAAGAAACTCTTTCCCTTCCCTCTTGGATTTTCATAGGCTCTCAGAGTTTGAGTTACAATCTAAGAGATCCACCCATTCCATGATATGCCCCTAACATGATCCCCCCACACACACATCATATGATGCCTGATATGCTAATGAAACTCAATAGTCACAGGGGGTGTGTAGATTAATATTCAGTTACCTAATTGTGCAAACTCAGTTGCATTAGGTCAGGATATCTTGACTGGTTGAGAACTGGTTTTGGGTTTGCCATCTCTGGAATGGGATTAGAAAATCTCTCCCAGTTTTGTGATTGGCTGGGCCATTCCCCATTTGTAATGGATTCCCTTTAGGGCTCCCCTCCACCATGTGAAGACCAACACCCTATATTCCTCACATTAGTAATATTATATCTTCCTTGAAGAAAAGAGACCACTGCTGTTAAAAAAATGTTTGAGGAATTTGAATTTAAAACTAGTTATACTTAAGAATCTCCAACTATATAGAAGTCATCTTTGGAAAGATGTTGTAAAACCCATGTTAAAGGAAAGTTAAAGAATCTCCTAATTCAGTCCTTGCTTTGTACCTCCAAACAGTATGTTTAAGGCTAACCCTTTGCAAAATATAAGTCAACAAAACTAATTTTCTCTTCTGCCTTTTTGTTCCAGCATTTTATTTTTTAAATTATATTTAAAGTTAGTTTTCTCTATTTTTTCTCAGTCTGGATGAGTAGTAACCACACATAGGTCCATTTCCCATATTGAGTCACATAGAATCTTTAACCTGTTCTTTTTCCAACCTGGGCCAATTTACTAATCCTTAAGCAACCTTTGGTTCCCCCACTCTTGGGTGGGGTCATCACATTGAAGTCAGATTTAGTATGGACAACCAATTGGTTTAATTCTATTGCACCACAACTGAACTCAAATGATGCACCAGCCTCAGGCTATCTTGAGGCAGGGACTATAGGTACATTCCACATTGCCCAGTTTCCTTGCATTCTTTTAAACCCTAAATGGAACATTCTTTGGAATCTAGAACTCCCTATCCAAACTTGCAACTAGACAGACCTAGAGCTATAGATTTGGATCAGGAAGTGTTGGAAGACCATCTAGTCCAATTCTCTCATTCTATATGTGAGGTATCAGAAATCCAGAGGGGTTAAGAGACTTTCCCAGGTCAAACTGGATCCTCTGATTTGGCCTCAGATATTCAATTCAATTCTATTGAATCCAATTCATTTTGATGCAAGTCATTTTTAATAGCAGCAAAGATACTTTAGCATGGTAGAATTTGTATAGATGGAAAGCAAGGACATTACTTAGAAGAATTCTGTACCCTATTTTCTTATCAACTTCCTTTTCTTGTTTTATGTAATATATCATAAGCTTATTTAAGTCTTAGACCTACATGTTTTAGTCATGATCAATGAGGACATTTACCTCACTTGATTGCATAATTAGCATGAGGCTTTTTTTTCTTTTTTTTTCCTTTTTGTTCAGGTGGAGGGGTGAAATGGGAAGGAAAGAAAAAATGCCTATTAATTTAAAAAATTATGTCCTTTTTCTAATGTGCAGGGAAGGCTACAGTGAATGTATTTGATTATTTGCATAAATAATATTCATATTTCTTAAAGAGTATTCTATGACCAAATTTCAGATAAATAAATGAGGTACAAAGTGGGAGAATGACTTACTGGAATCCAGAAGTTGACCTAGGAAATGAATTAAAGAAGAATGAAGAATTTTGATAAAAATCCTTTACTACTTTTGACCTGTGTGTCCTTAGGCAAGCCACTTATCCTTTCTGAGCCTCAGTTTTCTTATCTGTAAAATGAATGGGATATACTGAATGATTTGTTAAGTTTCTTAAAACTCTAAATTATTTGATCCCCTTATCTGAGGAGTTGACTGACTTTTCTATTAGAGAAGTTAGCATAAGTTTATGAATTAAAATGTATTATCCATATGAAATTAATTTTACTCTTTACCATCACTGGGATATGTGTTTTTGAGCTGTGCATATGTCAATCTGAACCAGATTTTCACATTCTCTTTCTTTGTTTCCCTTGGTGCATATTATTGAGATATCTGACTGAGGTTAAAAGTACACCGTTTCTTTGAATGAAAAACAGAAAAAAATTATCAAACTCAAACAAAGTCAAACTTGACTTTAGTTGCATTTGTATTCTGAGTAGTTGAACTAATCCACTAGGAAGCAGAGCTATCCTTACTGAAAGAGTGGCTCAAGTACCTCTCTTGAGGGAAAGAAGATTTTCTGTTGAAATACTTTCAGGTACCCATGCTCCTAACTTTGAAGTCATTGATTCTTCTTTCCCCTAAAGCTCCCAAATTTGAGTTACCCAGTCTTGTCGATTTCACCTTCACATATCTCATACCTTTCTCTGTCTTGCTATTCATCACACTCCTAGTTCAAGGTCTCATTTTTTTCTTGTCTGCACTATTCAAAAAGCCTTCTGTGGAGACATGTGGCTTCCAGTGTCTCCTCTCTTCAATTCACACCACAGGCTAAGATCATTTTACTGATGCCCAAATCTAAGCATTCCATTTCCCTTATCAAGAACATTATTTGCCGCCTATTGTCTCTAGGACAATTTTCAGTCTTCAAGGATCAGTCTTCAACTTGTTTTTTAAAACCCTTCACCAACTGACTCCTACTTATTTATCCAGTTTTATTACACATTAATCTTTACACCCAGTATATTCTAGCCAAATTGACTTTCTCTGCTATTCCACAAATTTATCAACCCATTTTCTGCCTTTTTTCCTCCCCCCATGCCTAGAA
This sequence comes from Macrotis lagotis, assembly GCF_037893015.1. Lineage (NCBI taxonomy): Eukaryota > Metazoa > Chordata > Mammalia > Peramelemorphia > Peramelidae > Macrotis > Macrotis lagotis. The sequence continues at coordinate 592,628,148 of NC_133658.1, forward strand.
TGCACTCCCTCCTTACATACTTCAATGCTAAATGACGTCTAACATGGTACTTCCTATGAGAAACTCTTCTTAGTTCCTATGATTGCTGATGCTCTTTCTTGTATTTTCATGTACATAACTTATCTTATGTTCTGCCAGTAGAAATTCCTTGAGGGCAGGGATAGTTTTTCCCTTTTCTATTATATTCCCAGTGTCCATCAAAGTACCTTGAATATAATATATGCTTAATAAATGCTAGTTGAATTATACTGTGTATATACCTGCTAATGATGTGACAAAATGAGCTTGATAGTGGGTATTGGAATGAGAAAAAAAGGAAAAAAAGACTAGATGGATTTGACTTTGTGACTTTTTTCTGAGGATGAATCATCTGGGACACATAGTGTAAAAGTCTAGGAGACTCAGAAGTCGTGTAAGACAGCAAGTTATGACAACATTCAACATTCAGCAAACTAAATATTGGAAACATGGGGAAGAAATTGTTACATTTTCAAGAAAATTTTCATGTGTGTTTTACTTAGGACTCAATAGAACTGCTATTAGTACCTAGTAAGATTTATGGAAGAATGTAAAGCCACATAGAGGGATAAATGAGCTCTGGTCCTCCCTGTCCTGAAATAAGACTTTTGGGGAAAATATGACAGTTGTCTTTCTGAAACTAATGACTTTGGGGAAGAGATGGTCACATTCTAAATCAACAGTAAAGTTAAAAGCAGCATATTAAACACTGAGAGTCACAAAGAAAAAAAACCCCAAAAACCCAACTCATTCTTTTAGATAACATTAAGGCACATCTATACTGCATTCCATGAGAAATAAGTTCTTCATTTATATAACTGAAGAGGGATGACACAAAGTTTAAATACATTTTTTTTTTCTCCAGGAGGATTGATATATTTGGACTGATTAATCTACCTGCAAATTATCCCTCTCTTCATAGTAAGTCAGAATCATCTTTCTTCAGAGGGTGGTTTGAAAAGTTACTTCTCTAGAGGAGTTAACAAACTAAATTAGCTAAATAACAATTTTGCTAACTGTTGCACAGTTTGTGTTAACATTAAGTAAATTGAAATTGGGCAGAAAGATTTTTAACTTATTCATAGGTCCAAGTAAATTCTTGTTAAGAGATAGAATTGAGCTTTCATAGGGATAATAGCCATAGGAAAAACAAAAGTGCAATAATATTCTTCTCTCTTCAAATTATATACAAAATCAATTACTGATTCTCTACTACAAAGCCTTATATATTGCAGTTATAATTCATACTACATGAACAGATTTGAGTTGGTGTTGGCATTCTAACAGCTATTTTCACCATCAAGGTAGTCTATTACATACCCCTCAGCAAGGAGAGTTGAGGAATGCATTTAAATGAAGGCTACTGGGATTCACAGTTTCATCTAGACCTGCTTGCAGTGTCTTTTAAAGGGTGTTTTGTAAAATCTCTAGAATTTAGGGGCCATTTTCAAGGTTCTATGAAGAACATAAAGTACCACAAAGTACCATAAAATAATTATAGGTGGAGTGGAGGGATATGCATGTATTTTATGGTATGTCTCATTGATATTAGCAGGCATCCTCATCCCACTATGATCATTTCCCTAATTCCTAGACTTACTTCTTCATCTTTGTAAAAAAATGCATTAATACTTTTTTTCTCTTAGCCAAATGCCTCAGTCTGTGGTTGGGAACATTGAACTTATTAGGTTAATTATTCCATTTTGATCATGAGTTATCTGGATGATGAGAGTACCCTTCCTAAGTAGCAACTGTCTTAACCTAGTGACAGAGTACTTTGGTAGAGCTATTTTCAGGTCTTTAAAAAGAAATAAAAATGTGTTCATTTGAAGTCAGAACACCTTCATTGAAACTTTGATCTTTTTATTTCCTGTATGTCTGACTTTGGACCTCAGTTTCCTTCTCTGCAAAATAAGGCCATTGGGTAAAGCAATCTTTAGTCCATTGATCTATTCATCGAATAGATAACCAATTCCAAGAGATAGTAGGGGTAGCTACCAGGTGGGGTGGACAGGGTGTTGAAGTCAGAAAGACCTTTTTATATTCAAATCTGGCCTTAGACTGTAACTAGCTATGCAATTCTGGGCTAGTCACTTAACTCTGCCTTATTTTCTCAATTTATAAAAGGATCTAGAGAAGGAAATGGCAAACCACTCTAGTTTTCTTTGCCAAGAAAACCCCAAAGAGATTGAGAAGAGTCAGTCATAATTGAAAAACAATGCAACAACAAAAGGGATGTTAGTGGTAGAAAGATTTTTTAAAAGTTGCCAGAGATAGAGGGTGGGAAAAATCTATTTCTTAGACAATTCTTTTTTGTGAAGCAATGATATAAATAACTTTAAAGTGGAGTAGTCAGAGGAGGTCTGAGAGAATGGATGGGACATAAGTAATTTGAAGGAAGGAAGTGATTTCTAAGAAGCAGTAATAGCCTCAGAGAAATTGGGGGTGGTGCTAGGGGAGGTAGAAAAACCGAAAGCTTGCTTGAAGCAAATGGAGAAGTCCAGTTTAGCTGAAATTGAGAGTTCACATACCAGAATAGTAGGTGATAAGACTCAAAAGGTAGATTGCAGTGACATTGTGCAAGGGCCTTAAATACAAATCTGAGAAAGTTGTTCTTTATTGTATGGATTAGTGAAGTCTCAGAAAAGATACTTTAGGAGTATTTCTGCTTCTTTTTTTTTTTAGGTTTCTTTTTCAAGGCAAATGGGGTTAAGTAGCTTTCCCAAGGCCACACAGCTAGGTAATTATTAAGTTTCTGAGACCGGATTTGAACCCAGGTACTCCTGACTCCAAGGCCGGTGCTTTATCCACTGTGCCACCTAGCCGCCCCTCTGCTTCTTTTTTGTTTTGTTTTAAGATACACATAGAAATACTAAGTACAAAGAAGCAAAGGACTGCCCTTTCAGTCAAAGTCAGCTTGTGGACATCCTTGTTGGGCATAGGTTCTGTGATTTAGGACATGGATTTAACTTCACCTCTATGAGAAATGACTTTTAGAGCCGAAGCTGCTTCTTCCTGTCTTCAAGGAGTAGTGGTGAACTTGGTCCATGTGGACCTTCCCTGCTGAGGCAGATCCCAACTTCTGGAGGCCATAATAGATGATCCTCTAGAACAGGATTATACCCCTGTACTCAAATCTCTTTGTATTTGGTTGTTCTTATCCCTGGACCTCTACTGGAAAACTTTGTGCCTCCGTAGATTGTATTAGAACTTTTGCTCCACTAGTCTAACCTTTGGGAGCCCAGGGGCACCGCCCCCCCCTTTAATGAGGCATCAGCATGAAGTGTTAGTGGAGAATAAAACATATTGCTAAATGTAAATTATGGAATCTTAATTATTCCCCCTCAAGCATACAGCTTAACTGTTTATTTAGTTTCCTCTAATTAGAACTCAAGTATAATGAAATTAGAGTCTAAGTAATCACTTTGCCTTTAAGGGGAAAAAATGGTTAACATCACTAAGCAGTTTCTCCATTTATGCTTAAGTTTATAAAATAGAACAAAATGTATAGTATATGTTGGTTATTCTTTGTTTAGTCCAAGCATAGATTCATTTTCCTTTTTAAAAGTATCATTTTTTTAATTTTTTCTAAATACATTAAAACAATTTTTAATATTTGTTAGTTTTTTAATTTAAAGTTCTAAATTCTCCCACCTCTCCTTTCTTTCCATTCTCCTTGAGAAGACAAGCAATTTGATATAGATTATACACGTGCAAACATGAAAAACATTTTAATATTAGTTATGAACTAAGGAGGGAAGAGAGATGCAGAGAGGCAATAGATAAGAGGGAAGATTCCCCAATTTGCTTTAAGCAGCTAGAAAATTTGAACCAACATGAAACACAGTTTTTTTTTTAAAAACATTTTTCATCACTTCCCTTTTGATAGTTCTAATCTAAAGTAACAAAACTTCCCTAATTTTGTATATGTAAATAATTCACTTCCTAGCCTTTCACAGAGCTCCTAAAGGTCAAGTTTTAAGGACCAGTAAGATCAGTGGATTTGCCATTGAGCTGCCCTCCTTGTGATTTAGTTTTAAACTGAAAAGCAGAAAAATCATTCTAATCAGATTACCTTTGAAAGTTTCTGGTGACCCCAAATGACTGATCTTGGCTGTATGCCAGTCAGCAGTGCCAGCCACAAAACTACAAACAATTTTCACACTGAATGCTCTGAAAACAAATTGTGAGACAGAACAGATATGGTCAACTGGGCAAGTGTCTTATACTAGATAAAGCTTCTGTTCTGACTCATCATGTTGGAGGCAGAAGTTGTCCCCAAATTACTGTTACCTTCAGACATGTTGCTGATGCAGCAACAGCTTAGGGAATTTTTGATGCATAATAAAATCTCTCCATTCTGGGATCATGATGGGGGGCATGAGTCAGAATTAATTACTTTTCTGAGGTATGCAATTTCATTACTTTTATGTATAACATGAATAGTAATATAGGTATTTACATTACAGAGCTAATCTAAAGTTAGTCAAGTAGAGGCAGTGTAGTGCTATCACATAGTGGAGAGAACCTTGAAAATTGTTTTTAATTTGTCCACTAAAATAGAACCTTATAGATTTTTTTAGACCCAAATTCCTTGTTTTGTAGACAAGCAAACAGAGGGTAAGAGAAGATAAGTAGTTTGCCCAAGATCAGGGTGCAAGGTAATATTCAAGAATAGAACACAGGTTTTCTGACTCTAAATTCAAGGGTTCTTGAAGTCAGAAACCTTGAGTTTGAATCTATTATCTACCACTTAATATTTATATAACAATGGACAAATTATTTCATCTCCATTAATGTGTTCCTTTTCTTTTTTTAGGTTTTTTTTTTTTTTGCAAGGCAAATGGGGTTAAGTGGCTTGCCCAAGGCCACACAGCTAGGTAATTATTAAGTGTCTGAGGTTGGATTTGAACTCAGGTACTCCTGATTCAAGGGCTGGTGCTTTATCCACTGCACCACCTAGCTGCCCCCATTAACCTGTTCCTTAACAATAAAATGAGATTTTATTCTGAAGTCCTTTCCAGTTTTAAATCTATGATCTCTGGACTCCAGTCCTCACTCTCAGAACTTCTGCATTCCCTCATCAACAGATTTTCCAGTCTGGAAATGCCTCTGTCCTTCATTCCATTCTCCTGATTAGTGAATCTCTAGCCCATGCTCCTTTTACAAGAGGCAAATAAGGAATTGCTCATTTCATTCCCAGCTCCCCACTTCCAATCCTCACTATCTGCATTTTCCCCTCTAACTTTTCCAGTTTCTCTTTATTTATTTTTATCTTTCACTAAAATGTAAGTCCCTGGAGAGCAAGGACTATCTTCTTTTTTTTGCTTGTATTTGTGCCAAAAATGCTTAACATATAGTAAGCATTTAATTGATCTATGTATGTGTCTATCTACCGTTCTTTTTCTCTGTCAGACTTTCTATCTATTTGAAGGAAAATAGGGAAGCTGATAGCCATAAAATTATGTTATTTTCATGTTTCTACTAAAGGAGTGATGACAATTTGAAATAATAATGATCCTTCCTGATCACTATCTGTTTCAGGCATTTTAACTCAATTCTAATCTGAACATTTATCTTTATAGCAGTGTCTCTTTGATAATAGCAAATAGGAAACATTTTGTGAGAAAATAAAAAATAAATAAAACAAACTTATTGGCAATCCATTTGAAGTCACAATATTTAATTTTTAGATAAAATGTTGGTAATTACCATTTCTTCTCTTTCCATTTATGATCTTCTCAAATGGTCATTGACAAGAAGTCAACAATCTATTAACCTAAAAATGACTCCAGAATTAATGCCTAGGAGGAAAACCAATAGGGTAAAGAAATAGATAAAGGAGAGCTTAGAGGAAAAGATAGAAAATGAATCAAGACTGATGAATAAAAGATAAAGATATAAGAAATAAGATGGATAGTAAAAAGGATATAGATATCAGATACATGGTCAAGATGTCCTTCAGTAATCAAAGAAATAAGAGTTCAAATAACTGGGTCTATTACCTTTAGATGTTGGGCCTAGACCATAAAATATAAATGTCAGTTAGAATTATATTTCCATTCCTTCTTCCTTTACTTATTCTAACATTCCAAGATTCCCTATCAAAATTGCTGGGAGGAGTTTTTGTCATTGCTTCACTATTTGCTTCCCATTCCTTCTTCTCTAGATTAGTTTGTTTGTTCTTAATATAATCTAGTCCAGATTAGTACCTCTGTTTTTAAATTATCCAGTTTGTTTTCCATCTGCAGTTGTCAAGGATTTCAATGCCACTGAACATGACTGAGGAGAAAAATAAGCAACACTATATGTAGTTAGATCACCATAGATAGAATCCCAGTTAACAACCACCACCACCACCACCACAACAGTAATAAATACCCAACCATTATTTAGCACTTACTTTAGCAAGGGGAACATTAAACAGAAATGAATAGGATAAGTATAAAAGAAAAGGAGTAATTACCTAGGAAATGCAGACATAGTTAATCTCCTCATAAAAACTATCGTTAGAGATGAGAGATGCTTGCTATTTCCTCAATCTGAGCTCCTTGCCTAAGTATAGCTAAGACAAGTTCTTGCAGCATGACCATTATGCATATTATGGACATCTTTTTTTTTAACATGGTGAAAGATCTTGAGAACTTTATGACCCACCAGTAATCTCAGAAATCTGTTCAGTAGTTTACAACTGGAGGAATTTCTTTCTTTCTTTCTTTCTTTCTTTCTTTCTTTCTTTCTTTCTTTCTTTCTTTCTTTCTTTCTTTCCTTCCTTCCTTCCTTCCTTCCTTCCTTCCTTCCTTCCTTCCTTCCTTCCTTCCTTCCTTCCTTCTTTCTTTCTTTCTTTCTTTCTTTCTTTCTTTCTTTCTTTCTTTCTTTCTTTCTTTAGGTTTTTGCAAGGCAAATGGAGTTAAGTGGCTTGCCCAAGGCCACACAGCTAGGTAATTATTTTTTTTTAATTTATTTTTTATTCTCACTCTGTACAAATGTTCTTTTTTTACATTAATAAAATATTATTGTTTACAAGCAAACAAAACACCCCTCCCCCCATGAATATAGATAGACTTGCTTGGGCAAAAAAAGCAAAGGGGAGAGAAAAAAAATTAAAATTAAAAAAATAATAGTAATAATTGTAGGTATGGCCAGGTGGCGCAATAGATGAAGCACCAGCCCTGGAGCCACAAGCACCAGCCCTGGAGCCATGAGCACCCGAGTGCACATCCAGCCTCGCAAACCCAACAATCACCCAGCCATGTGACATGCAAGCCACCCAATCACCACTGCCCTGCAAAAACCAAAAAGAAGAAAAAAAAAGACCCAAAATAAAATAAAATAGTAATAATAGTAGGGGTGGCTGGGTGGCAGACAGAGCATTGGCCCTTGAGCCAGGAGCACCTGGGTCCGAATCCGGCCCCAGACACCCAAAGATCACCCTGCTATGTGGCCCCAGGCAGGCCACCCAGCCCCACTTGCCCTGCACCCTCCCCCAAACAACAATAACAAAAAATGTGCTCCAGTCCTTGCTCCAACACCAAAAACTCTGTCATAGGTGGATTACATTCTTTATGATAAGTCCATCACAAAAGTCACCTCCATATCCCTCCAACATTGCCACCACTGATAGCAACTCCCTCCCTTCTTATCTCTCCACTACCATGCACTACATCCTCTCTCTCCTTTCACTCCGACTCCTCTGTAGGGTCGCTGAGTGACGCAGCAGACAGATCCCTGGTCCTGGGGCCAAGAAGCCCTGAGCCCCCACACCACCTCCTAGGCCCAGAATCCACCTGGCCCCATGGTCCTGGGCAGGCCATCCAATCCCAGCCCCTTGCAAGAAGCAAAAAAGAAAATGTGCTATATCTGACCACTCTCCCCCCATGGTCCATCCTCTCCTCCTTCACTCACATCCCCACCCCTTCCCCCTGCTCCCCCCTCCTTCCCACTCCAACTGTCTATACCCCATTGAGTATATCTGCTGTTTCCCCTCCCAGCCATCTCTGATGAGAGCAAAGGTTCCCTCATTCCCCCTTGCCTCCCCCTTCCATATCATTGCAATAGCTCATTGCAATAAAAAAAAAATCTTATGTGAAATATCTTGGACCATTTCCCCCCCTCTCCTTTTTCTCTCTCGCATTCCATTTCCCTTTTTTTTCCTATTGACTCCATTTCTACACCATATTTTATCCTTGAATTCAGTTGTCTCCTGTGCTTCAACTACAAAAGCTCCCTCCACCTGCTCCACTGAGATAGTTCATATGAATATTATCAGTATCATTTTTCTATACATGCAGTTCATCCTCATTAAGTCCCTCACATTTCCCCCCTCTCCTCCAGTCTCCATGCTTCACCGGAGTCCCATATCCGAAGATCAAACCCTCTGTTCAGCTCTGGCCATTCCAAAAGGAACATTTGAAATTCCCTTGGTTCATTGAAAGTCCATCTTTTTCCCTGGAAGAGGATATTCAGCCTTGCTGGGTAGCTCACTTTTGGCTGCATTCTAAGCTCTTCTGCCTTCCTGTATATTGTATTCCAAGCCCTATGAGCTTTTAATGTAGCCGCTGCTAAGTCCTGTGTGATCCTGACTGCAGCTCCACGATACCTGGACTGTGTCCTTCTGGCTGCTTGTAATATTTTCTCTTTGACTTGGGAGTTCTGGAACTTGGCTATAATATTCCTAGGGGTTGGTTTTTGGGGATCTCTTTCTCGGGGGGATCGGTGGATTGTCTCCATTTCTATTTTGCCCTCTGCTTCTAGAATATCAGGGCAATTTTCCTGTAGTAATTCTTTGAAAATGATGTCAAGGCTCTTTTCCTGATCATGACTTTCAGGTATTCCAATAATTTTTAAATTATCTTTCCTAAGTCTGTTTTACATATCAGTTGTTTTTTCAATGAGATATTTTACATTTTCTTCTAATTTTTCATTTATTTTTTGGTTTTGAAGTATTGATTCCTGATTTCTGGTAAATTCATCAATCTCCCTGAATTCCATTCTTTGTCTGAAGGATTTGTTCTCCTCAGAGAGTTTTCTTATCTCTTTTTCCATCTGGCCAATTTTGCTTTTTAAAGCATTCTTCTCCTCAATAACGTTTTGAATTGTTTTATCCATTTGACCTAAGCTGGTTTTCAGCATGCTATTTTCTTCAGCATTTTTCTGGATTTCCTTGACTAAGCTGCTGACTTCAGCCTCATGTTTTTCTACATCTCTCTCCTTTCTTTTCCCAGTTTTTCTTCCAACTCCCTCATTTGATTTTCAAAGTCTTTTTTGAGCTCTGTCATAGCCTGAGCCCAATTTCTGCCTTTCTTGGAGTCTTCAGATGCAGGACCTTGTTCTTCCTCATCTTGAGACCGAGTATTTTGATCCTTCTTGGGCTCATTTGCAAAATATTTCTCAATGGTCTTTCTCTTGTTTCTCTGCTTGCTCATTTTCCCAGCCTAAGCCTGTTTTGGGGGTGCTTCCTGAGCTTTTGGGACACTCCCACAAGGGTCCCAGTGTGTGAGGCTCTGTCCTTTCCCCTGGTCTGTGAATAACCATAAGTGCCCCTCTCTGCCACGGGGCTGAGGTGGAGGGGCCCTGTTGTTCTATGGGGGGGTCTAGACTGGGATCAGGATCTGAATGTGGTCAGAGCCCCAGAGTCCCATTGCAGGGGCAGAGGACAGACCTCGGCAGTCTCTCTCTCTCTTCACTCCCCTCCCTCAGCTCAATGGGCTCATACCCTGGAGGGTCCTGCTTACCCTCTCTGCCAGCCTCTCTTTCTGGGTCTGGGCTGCCTAAAGACCAAGCTGCTTGCTGTGTGCCCTAAGGGCTGGGCTCCACGTGCTTGCTCTGGCAGAGGTCCCCCGCTGTTCCCCCACTTTGTGCCCGGTGCTCCCTGGGGTGCAGCTCAGGAGACTCCCCCGCTGTTATGAGCCACAGCTCCCAGTGCCCTGGGGCTGCCTCCAGGAGGCTGAAGTTCTTTTTGCTCTGGCGGGCCATGGGCCACTCCTCTGGCAGGCCGCTCCTCCCACCCTGGGGAGCAGAGCCTTTCTGCTCTTTTCCAGGTTACTTTGAGTAGGAGAACTGCCTCACTGGGTCCCTTTGTGGGTTCTGTCTCTCTAAAGTTTAGTTAGAGTCCTTAGTTTATGAGTTTTTGTCAGAGAGCTCCTAAGACTCGATCCCTTCATGTCACCATCTTGGCTCCGCCCCGTAGGTAATTATGAAGTGTCTGAGATCGGATTTGAACCCAGGTACTCCTGACTCCAAGGCCGGTGCTTTATCCACTATGCCACCTAGCTGCCCCACTGGAGGAGTTTCTGACTGTTTCAGATGTTCTAGGCTGCCAGGATAGGTCTCAGGAAGGCTTTATGTCTTTGTGTGCTCTGAGAGGGTAGAAATAATTGAATGAGGGATGCTCTGGTTTGTATTGGACTACAAAAAGAAGGAAGAGGCTAGGCAATTGGTCTGGTTTGGTCAGATCATTAAAGAGATGTAGATAGTAACATATTCCATTAGCCTGAGAATATGTGTAACAGTGATTATTGGAGGATCTCCTTTATTTTTCAGAATCAGCATCCCTGGGGTACTTCCCTCACATCAATATTTCTGAGAATTTAATTCCTTTTTAATATCTTTTTTATAATGTGTTAGATTCCATAGATTGTGGAAATGTATCCACAAAGATAATGTATTATTTCCCTCTTGTAATGTCTCAGACTAAGGAAAGGTAAAAGTTTTGGAAAGTTAATGGGCAATATATAAAGTAGAACACTTGTTATGCTTTTATAGAAGAAAGGTAGAGGGAATTATTTTTTGTTGCATTTTATTTTTCATTTTCATAAAGTGAAAAAATATGACTTTTAAATACTGGTAAATTTTTGTTATTCTCTGCTAAATATGTTCTTAGATTTCCTTTGCCTGATTGTTTCTATAACATATTGTGAATTATGAAGAAATGGAAAATTTTCAAAAATCCAGGTCATTACTAAGTATCTTCAGGAAGAATCTAGCTTAATATGATCCAATTTTTCATAACAGTAGACCTAGTGAAGGGAAGAATTAAAGAGGGGGTTATTACTTTATAGATTCAGTTTACAGATGACTCCATTATGGCACTCTTGGGATTCAGTTTCAGAAAATTCAATATAGGAAACTATCAGTTTACCCAATGAAAGGGGTGATTGATTATTCACTTTAGAAAGGGAATTGCTTGTAGGCTTTTCTTAAATAGCTATATCCCCTATGGCATTTAAAATCAGATTTAATTTACAAAAAAAATCAATTTATTCACAGCTTTCTAAGAATATAGACATTGTGTAAAGTGAATTAACCTATACTCCAAAACTTCCCCTCACCTTTAGTTTCAGAATAGTTTCTTCCCTTTTGTTAACTCCTCTATTCATACTTTTAAGTTCCAGTTCTATAAAACCTTTCAGGTCTACCTCACTTGGAAAATTTGATTCTTCATTTGTAATCTTATGGTATTTAAAAAAAAATTCCTTATTCAATACTGCTGAGGTAATGCTTTGATTGTTATTGAGCTTTTCATGTTTTGTCCTGAAAGTCTGACTGAAAGTTGCATATAGGCAGAGATTATGCATTATATTTCTTGATATTCCCATATTGTTAGCTAAGCAATTAATTTGTATTTAAAATTATAATAATAATTAATAATGATAAATAGAACATTTTGAATGACCTGGGAAGTTTCTACTGCCTAAAGTTAACAGTTCCATCCTTTTGTCTTGGTGGAAAAAATACCATTAATGATTTATTCCCCTGGATTAAGGAATAATCACTTTTTAAAATATAAATTACTCTGGGAACCATTATCATTAATAACTTAATGTGAATTAATCTATTACACCTTTTCCAAATATCATCTGAAAGTATCTTTTGCTGGTTTTTTTTTGACAGAAAGGAATAAAGAATATGAGAATACCAGCTGCCTGAGTAGGGTTTGGGAATTAAAAACTAAGAAGGAAATTGTGAACCACTAAACAATTTTTCTGAGGCATCAAGGGAACTTCCTGAGGTTTAAGCAGTTAAAACTTTAAATTCTGGATTTGTTCTAGTTCTTGGAATGGAGACATCAGTAGGTAGACAAGGAACAAGAATAGTGGACAGACTAGGCTAGATCTGAGGAAGCCCTCAGAAAATATTAGAATGACGTAGCCTGAGTCAGGTACCAGAGAAGTTTCTTGGAATAGGAGTTTGTACTCCTATTCCTATGTAGGGAAAAATAATCGGCAGTGGGAATTTTTTTAAATATATAAAGTATATGCAGAAAAGACAATGTAAGGAAAGTCATGTAAGGAAACAGTCAAAGAATGCATATGGAGATTGATAAACTTTTGAAGATAGTAAGTCAGAAATCTGGGAAGAGAAATTATCTAGAGAGAGTAGAAAGTTCAAAGGAATGAAAAGGCAAGAAAATAGCTTTGGGGTGTCAGCACCAAAGAAACTCTGCTTCTGAGGCAATGTTCTGGTGAAGCTCCTGGCTTCAAATAGTTCTCTTGTAGTGCAAGAACAAGCCATGAGCCATGGGCAGTCCAGGATTTGCAAGTAACTGTTTTAAAAAAGCAGCAAGAAGGGATGGCAAGTGAAAGCAGGCTATGAAATTTAGTTCTCTTAATAGAGAGCACAGCAGCAATTTCTTCCACATGAGGAAATTCTGATTTAATAAAAGAAATGCTGAAATAAAAAAGATAGTAGGAGATATAAATTCGTTATATTGGGGTTTTTTTGAGGTATAATTACTAGACTTCTTTAAGTTGAATGTGTATTATCTGTGCTTGTGTGCATGCTACTTGTATACACAAATATATGTACATATCTATATATGTAGATACATATATTGTACAGACACACACAAATGAATACACCTATAAATTCTATGTAGGAATTTAGACACTGCTTTATCTGGATCCCTGTCATAGAGGGAATTCCTGTTTAGTTTTGGATTGGAACAAATCTCCCTTGAAATCTCTTCTGACTCTGATGGAATTCTGTGATCTACCTCTTAGTCAATCTATCAGACATTCATAGAGTACTTACTGTTCCCCAAGCACTGTGCTTGGAATTAAATATTCAAAGACAAAAGGGAAACAGTCCTTGCCCTCAGGGAGTTTATATTCTAAAGGGAAACATTATGTTTATGTGTATACATACATCCACATAGAGAGGTAGATTTAGATACAAGGCAACAACATATGTTATCCATTTTCATGGGACATTATAAGCATTTTGCCTAATTTGACTTATCCACTTCGACAGAATGATATTCCAGAAGGTTTTTTGCCTTATCATTAGTATTATTCCATTAATTTTAAGTACCATTTTGTAAAGAAAGAATCTTCAATTTTTTTTATGGAAGTGGATTTTGAAATAATTATCTATTTAATACATTATTAGAAAGAATGCTAAACAACTTCATTGTAATCTTTTATTAAACTTTCATTACAAAATAAATATTAAAATAGTATTTGAATGTTTCTTTCTTTTCAAATCAGCAGTTGATCCCTTAGGTACTCTGAAGTATGACAAAATAAAAAATCATAGACAGTAAGCTACAGATGGGATTGCTTTTTAATTTTTTTAAGATTTATTTTTTTATCTCTGAGTACAGAGATACTTTATACTGTCTTGGCTTTTGCTCCTTCTACAATGCCACCATTATCATCATCAACAAATAACAATATTTATGATATCACCATACTAGGAGCAAGGAGGCTGGGAGTTTAATTAAAGAAACAAGGTATAATCATAGGAAAAAATAAATAATACAAAGAAGGTACTAATAATTAGCATATTTGCTTTTAGAATCCATCTCATTTTCTTATACTTTTCTGATACAATTGTCTGATATAGTTGGTAAGTCTTGTTTGTTCACAGCTCAATGAAAACATTCCTCCTTTTGTGTAGTATAAACTAGTCAGGAAAATTTACATGGTAGAAGTCATTTTCTTTATATCTTTCCCTTTGAGGATCTTGCCTACTCATGAATGCATGTGCCAATGGTCATTCCCACAACTCTATGCCCATAACATGCTCCTTCTGCTACTATAGCCTCTTTAGCACCAAAGTGTCATTTCATTTGCTTATATATGGAAAATTGGAGGAATATGCTGACTGAGATGAAGTTTGTAAGAAAAATTAAAGAGGCTACAACACAAGTTGAGATGTGTCAAAAACTGCATAAATTTTGAAATAATTAAAGACTTGAATTAATGGTAATTGCAAATTTATTTAACTGAAAATGTTTTTTTAGGACCTGTGACAAATTTCCCTTAAAATGTGCAGAAGCTTTCTCATTTCTAAAGGCAGTTCCCAATAATACCATTTCACTACTAGATTTCTTGTCTCTCTTTGCCTCTTTAGGAAAATTTTGCCATGAATAAATAAGGTAAATAGATTACTGCTGTTGCATGGATAATTTTCCTTGTTCTATCAGAATATAATTATTCAAAACTTATAACAGATTGACTGAGCATCTTAACACTTTAGGAGGAATAGGATTGAGAAAAATTGATCAATTCTACCTTCACATATTCATTCAATTGGCTAGAACCACCTTAAATTTTAATGACTTGTAATGGGTAGAAATACATGCTAAACATATTCAGGCTTTGCAATAGATTGTTTATCCACATATAAATATATGCATATACGCCCTTACCCTCATAGAGGAGGCAAAAAAAGGTGGGGGGGGGGACCCAACAACAACAACAACTTTGCTCTATTCTTAAATAATTTATAATGCAAGTAAGAAGACACATATAGCTGAAACAAAATATGAGGCAGTAAATTATCAAGTAGCAAAATAAGTACATGATTAATGCTATCTTTTTACAGAAGAAGGGAGTGATCAATAAAGACTTGAATTGTCAAAGAAGTGATAAAAAAAATTGAGATGTGAAGGATGAGAAGAACTTATATAGTCAGAGTGGAACAGATAAAGTAATGTAGAACAATATGACCAGAAGTTCAAATTCACAATTCTAGAATTGTTTTGAAATTCCTATATTTGTAAAAAAAAAACCAAGCAAACTGGTTTTTCAGACAATTTATATGAAGACCCAACTCCTTACACTTATGTGATGGAAAAAAATTCATTGTAGTAACTCAAAAAGTAGTAATATTTATTATCATTCACTGATTCTTTTATTGATGGTTAATATTTCAGTCACCTTAGCCATTTAATCATTTATTAAAATGCTTATTTTAAACCTATGACTTGTAGAGTACTATTTTTAACACTGAGAGAAAGATGAGAGAGAGAGAGAGAGAGAGAGAGAGAGAGAGAGAGAGAGAGAGAGAGAGAGAGAAGATACAACCTTTGCCTTCAAAGAGTTTATAATCTTGTTAAAAGAAAACATTGGGGCATGTGGATCTTCCATCTTCTTCCAGGTGCAGAATTAATACCAGTAGGTAGAAATTTTAGGGAAGCAGATTTTGGCATAAGACTTTAAAGATCCGTAGAAAGTTAAAGAAGTAGATATAACCAAACCAGGCAAATTTATCACAATGGCAATAGGCACCTTTGAAGAGTCAAGAACTTGTGCCTGTGTTTAGCCTGTACTGATATAAGTTATATTTGAAAATAGTTTATATCTATATTGTGTTTTCATCTTTACTAAGTACTTTTCCCAGATTCATTTCTACTCCTAGTATTATTTCAATTTTACAGATGAAGAAGATAGTGAAGCAGTTAGATTTTTCCATGATCACACAGTTAATAATGTGTTGGAGCTTGAGCTCAAACCAAATCTAGACATTTCCAGCTGTACCACATTAATATCTGTGAAACAGGAAATAATCCAAAACAGAATCAGGTTTTTTAATAAAGACCAGTTTTTTCCCAACTTTTGTGTCAAGGACCCTTTGGACTATCTGGTGAAGTATATGGACGGACCCCCTTCTCAGAATAAGGTTTTTAATTACCCAAAAGAAGATACAAGGATTATAAGGGAAACCAATAATGTTCAAAATACTCAAAAAATAAGTTCGTGCCCTCCGGGTTCTTAACCCTAGTCTAGACTACGAGGGATCACAAAAATAAAAAATCAGGGAGGAATAGACTAAACGATATAAAACTTGAAAGTTCAAGAGCATTAAAAGGGCAAGAAAGGAGAAGATGTTTCAGAGGTCATGTGGTAAAGAACAGCATGATTAAATGGTACAAATATAAACCAAATTTCATGAAAATATTGATCAACTTCTTTTCTCTGTCATTGCTCTTTTGGGTTGCATAGAATCGAATATAACTCTTTATAGTTTTTTTTTTTTGCAAGGCATTGGAGTTAAGTAGCTTGCTCAAGATCACACACAGCTAGGTAATTAGTAATTATTAAGTGTCTGAGGTCACATTTGAACTCAGGTACTCCTGACTCCAAGGCTGGTGCTTTATCCACTATGCCACCTAGCCGCCCCTCGAATAAAACTCTTACAGCAACTAGTAATGAATGTCTTAAGAATCTCTTAAGATGGGCTAGCCCAAGCTCCTACTACTTTGGCTTTCTTCTGCTGCTAATGGAACACTAGACATTAATTAAATGCCAATGACTATTCCTGCCAGTTCAATTCTCTGACTTTATCTAATTAGAATTAAATGGTTAGAGAGATTAAACAGACTAAATAGAAAGAACAAAAAGAGCACAACTCTGTTCCTGCATTTGCCAAATCAATTTTAATTAGCTTAATAAAGCTGTTCTCTTTGTTTTGTGAAGAAAAAATTTTGTCTTTTCATGAAGAATTCAGTCAGCTCCCAATGACTTGCATATCATCTATCTTCTTGATCCTATAAGATCCTGTAATGTCATATATTACTTATTATTCAAGAAAAATACTGGAAAGGACCCTGATTAGAGGTCCCTTGTCAATGAGAGAAAAAAGAACTTGAATACTTTACCAAGGTGATGTCCCAATTCTGTTTATCTCTCAGTTTCTAATGTTTGTCTCTAGAATTCAGTTTTCACTTTGGAGCGATAAAAGCCAATAACTAGAATGTATGTATAATACTTTCTGTTCATCTGCATTGATGTTTTTCTCCATTACCACACATGATGGGTATATATAGAGAGAAGGTATATAATTTAGCTGATAATGCTTTATCTGCTACTCAAAAGTAGTCAGATACACTGTGATTATTTCTTTCAAATTGAGGCCCCATTAACAGTTCAAAATAAAGGATAATTTGTTTCCTTCCTCAAAAATTTATATTTTTCACCCAGGCATTTTTTTCAGATTGTAATTAAGCCAACTCCTTTTTATATGGCTCATTTATATGGGAGAGGGGTAAATCTTTGTTAAATTTTAACAAGATGATGATTGTATATAATTGCTACATAAAATATTAAAGCTAAAAATGTCTTCATTATCATCATCTTTTTGCTTTTTCTCTTCTTCCTTCTTCTCCTTCTCCTTCTCCTCCTTTTCCTCCTCCTCCTCCTTCTTTTCTTCTTCTTCCTTCTGTTTCTTCTGCTTCTGCTTCTCTTAATTAGTTAAGAGATAATTGGTTACCCAACCAAGTAAAACCCTTGGCATTAAGAAGCTCTGGTGGGGAGTTTAATTTCTGTTGAATAATAATAATAATTGCAAAGTCTGGAAATGCTAGGAAGGCTTTAAAAAAATCATAATCTCTTACAATTGTTAGATTCACATAATGAATTACCTGTGCCGGAGGAATTTATTATTATTAAAGTCTAAAAGTTATGTAATAAAATCTAGTTTATATTACATCTTGTGAAATAGAAATATTTTTTGTAAGTGAATTTATAATATATGATATATAAATATTATATGTATAATATAAATCTAGAAAGGACCTAAGGGACTATCCTCTACTAAAGGACTCCTCTCAAAGCTCAATTAATAATCATCATGTCTTCTTTGACCTTCACAAAATTTAGCTAATGGGGTTAATCCTGAGGTAAATTAGTCAGTATTTATGATGTGTAGGCTATAAAAGAACACAGAATTCCAAAATCATAGTTGGAAGACCTAGTCTAGTAAAGAAAGCACTTATTCCTGGACCTGACCCAAATGAGCAGATTCCACTGGAATCACCCTGATTTACTAGGCCCAGTCTAAGAGAATGCCCAAAATACTGGAGTCACAATGACTTTTGACTAAAATGTCCTATAAATGTCCTCTCCTCTAGGAGCCTATTACAATTTTTCATAGGTGATAACAACTGAAAGGAAACTAAAAAGAAAAAAAACCACTGGGATTAAGTTTAGTTACTATTGATTTTTAATATGCTACTTCTTTCTTTCAAAGGGCAGCTCTGCTTTTTTATTTTCTCCCCATTATAGCATTTGCACCTGTCTCCCTGGGGTGAACTTTTGTAGGGAGATGGGGATGCTACTAGGCTCTCATTAATTATCAGTTTGCTTAGTTAATCTGTCTTTACCCAGTTCCTTGTATATCTTTTCAATAATCCTTGATCATGCCCATTAATTTGATGCTAATGGGTATGTGACCATTACCTTTTAGAATACAGAAGACTCATTCTACTGGCATTGCCTTTATAGAAGTAAGGAACTGAGTTGGGGTATGAGGAAACTTAGGTGATTTTGGAACTGATCTTATTGCATTAAAATCTTAATTAGAAAAGAATATTTCAGCAGTGGGTCTCATCTGCAGCAATATGCTTGAAAGAGCTCCAAGGACAGAAATGAGTTGTATCCTCCCTCATATCAGTAGCATTACATGAGCTGCACATTCATCCTGAGACCTTGAAAAGCATTCACATTAGACTTCACAGCTGTTAGGGAATCTTCAAGCCATTATGTTTTGAACTTTAGGGAATGGAAATAATTTTATTTCACTGAAAATGGTGTTCATTGTAGGCACAGGGTGGTAAAATATATAGATTTAAAGTCTGTTTTAGAAAATCTTAAAATACCTGTGAAATTTAAAGTTCTTTGGATGTCAAAAGGTCATTTGTCTGTCTTCTATTGTATAATAGAACATTTGCTGGGTGTGCACTTTGATGAGGAAGCATTTAATGTATTCATTATTAGATTCCAAGTTATTTTGCAGGCCCATTTTTTCTTTGTTGATTTGAAGTGGTTCAGATGTTTGTTAGCTTTTAAAAGAGAGATTACCAAATCAATAATATCTTATTATCTTTGTATATTTGAGATGGCTTGAAATAGAAATACAGCATCCTAATGTCTTCCTAAGGATGAGCATATTAAAAAGGATTATGTCTTGATCAGTTGTGATTAGGTTCAGCCATCCACACAGCTTCCCCTTCACTATTAATTTTTTTTTTTGCCCCTGGAACCAAGTGTAAAACTTATTGAAGTCAGACTGCAAAATTGATTCATCTCTTTAATTAACCCAGTGTTGGTTTATTTATAACAGTGGCACTGACAAAAACACATGACATAAACTGTTCTTTGAAATCCTGTAAGCGCTAAGCAGAAAGGAAAATGTGTCAGAGGGAACAATGAAAATAAGAGAATAAAGGAATCCATCTCACTCATATAGCTTATTTTATTGCCCACTGGAGAATTGGCTTTAAAAGTATATCCTCATTGTAGCCCAGTCCCGAGATTACTACTTTAGGTCAGTAAATGACTGGGAGGAATGTTCAGGAACATTCCTCAAAAAAATTGTGCCTTTAGAGAGGGAGCATTTCCCAAGCATTCAAGTTTGGCAAAACAGAACACATACTTCTCACCCAAGTCTTGCTTTTTTCTGAAATTCCCTATAACAGCTGAGCGCACCTCTATCCTCCTAGTCACCCAGGCTTTGACATATGACACTCTCAACTCCTCACTACTACTTGCCCACACATCATTAATAAATATTGTGTCTAACTGTACAGTGTCTCTTACCCACTTTCTCCACTCACACAGTTACCATCTTAGTGCAAGTCCTCATAACCACTGACTATTGCAATAGACTTCAAATTGGTCTCTTTGCTCAAGTTTCTTCCATTTAGCCAAAATGATTGTCCTAAAGTCTGTCTGCTCCCCATAAAGTCCCTATTTTCTACAGGACTAAGTATAAAGACACTTTTTGGCATTTAAGATTCTCATAATTTGAGAATTCTACATTTCCACTTTTCTTAAACTTTATTTGCTTCCATGTACGTTACAGCCCAAGCACACAAGCTTTCTTGTGATGGTTAATACAATTTCCTTCATATTTATCTTCATGTCTTTGGACTGACTTTTCCTGCCCTCTTGTCTACAATGTTCTCTCTCCATATTTCTGTCTTTGTTTGTCTGACTTCCTCTAAGATTCAGTTCAAAATATACTTTCTGCATGAGACCTTCCCAGGATTTCAGTGGTTAGTGCCTTCTTATATCTACTTTCTATATATCTTGTGCTTATTTAGCAATTTTCATGTTGTCTAACTAAATGGAATATGAGTTCCTTTAGAGTAGGGACTGATTTTACCTATCTTTATATACCCAGATCTGAGCACCTGGAGTATAATAAATATTTAGTAAGTGCTTGTTGTGTGGAATGGCCTTTACCTACTAGACATTTTTTTGCAAATTTCATTGATCACTTTACTATTAATCGAACAGAAACCATAATATGTATCCCTAGAACTTTACTCTAAGCTGGGAGGTGATAGAATAAAAATAAATCTGACATAGTCTGTTTTCTAAGATATTATATTCCGATGGGAAAGAAAAGATATATAAACAGCTAAAATAGCAACAGAAGGCAATAATACAAGAGTCATCAAGTTGGAGCATAGGATTAAGTGCCTAATTAATGATGCAGACAATGTTACATTTATTTGGGAAGGGAGAGACGAGAGAGAGAGAGAGAGAGAGAGAGAGAGAGAGAGAGAGAGAGAGAGAGAGAGAGAGACTTAAAGGGAAAATCATTATCAACTGATCAACTGGAGGGAAATATTCATGAAGTATGTAAGATGTATAATATGAAAGTGAATTTCATCTGCCTTAGATTTGACCCATCCTTCTAGCATATTGAGATATTTTGGATCCTTACATTGTTATATATTTTTGAGTTACATGCCTCCTCCACAAGTTGACAAAATTAAAATAGTTATATAGGTTTGAAATTGGTTGATTAGATCTAAAGAACACTTATTAATGAGTCACTCAAATTTGTGGATAACACAAAACTGAGGAGACAAGTATGGATATCTCATTGTGAAGAGGACCTAGCATCATGAAACATATAAGTGACAAAATGTTTTGCATTCTTTCTCAGTTCAAGTATTCTGTTTTAAGGTCCTCCCTAATTTGAGTAATGTGTAAGTCTGAATATTACACAATAATTCTGGCAGAATTCAAAACTTACCTCTCCAGGTTTCCTTCAAGTGGCTATCTTGCCTCTGTCCCCTTTATTTTCTTCTTTCACAAGATTCCCAAGGTATTTAAGCATACCAAATTAACATATACTCCTAACTACCACCATCTTGGTTGCAAGGTCCTCCACTACTTCATCTCTTTTTTCAGTGAAGGCAAACCTCACTCCTCTTTTGAGGAGTGGCATCCTCATTAGTTTTCCCTCTGCTTTGTGCTGTCTGCTGAGACAGACTGCATTGTCCTTTATTCTCAATCCAGAGAGACTTTTTCCTTCAGCTCAGCCCATTCAAAACATCACAGATTCATAATTGGTTTTCCTAGGTTTTATATATGGAGTATTCAATATGATTTGTAAAGAAATCCTTTCAAATTGTGTGAAGAATATAAATATAAATTAAGGATCTGGTTGAAGATTAACCTGGGGGGGGAGGGGAGGAAGTTACTTTCAATTTTGAGAGGGAGAATGGTTCAATGGATAGAGATCTAGGAATGCTTGATTCAGGTTTTACTTCCCAAATGTCTTGCCCATTGACCCAGTATAAATCATTTAATCTCAATGCTTTAGGTAATTCTCTAAGACTATAAACTGCAGAGAATGTGCCAACCTCCATTGGTAGAGGGAATTTCCTCATATATGTATTCTCTTTGTTAAAGAAATTACATTACCCCTTTCTTAGTTGAATGAACCAAAAGCTC
The DNA here is from genome assembly GCF_037893015.1 of Macrotis lagotis. Taxonomy (NCBI): domain Eukaryota; kingdom Metazoa; phylum Chordata; class Mammalia; order Peramelemorphia; family Peramelidae; genus Macrotis; species Macrotis lagotis. The sequence continues at coordinate 592,650,143 of NC_133658.1, forward strand.
TCAATATGGTAGAATGAAGGGATTCATAGATTTATATGAAAGTTATTATAATTCTTGCTCACAAGAAAAAAATGAAACATTTTATTGAAAGCTTTTGTAAAAATTTTAACAAAAATATGAATTTTCCTGATGTATTCATCTAATTACTATAAAAAAAGATATAGCTTTTTTAGATAATTGGCATCTTACCCACAGTCACACAGCTAGTAAGTGTTGTTAGGGTGCATTTGAACCGAAGTTTTCCTGACTCCAGAGTTGTTGCCCTGTCTACTGCTCTTTTCACCTGCCCCAAGATATAGAATTCTTGATGAAGCTCTATTCCTTTCTAGATATTCAGTAGGCATAATTTTAAGAATATTATCTGGAATTTTACAAGGGTTGAAGTCAAGTAGTTAGACATGAAATATGGGAGCTTTTTCAGGTAGACGTCTTTCCCCCCAGAATTCCTCAGACTCCAGAGGTTCTGGAATTAAGAAGAGCGAAAACTAATAAAAATATCTATGATCTAGACCTAGAGGTCAAAGGGCTTGGTGGAAACAAGAAAGTGAGCAGGCCATTGCAAAAGAGAGAAATGAATATGGAGCCATGGGGAACAGATGGCAAAAGTGAGGGTGCTAAAAATGACTGCCAGGAATGTAGAACTGGAGAGATGAGGATATTTAAGTTTGCCCTATGTTTTAGGCAGTATTTATGCTGTTTTTCAAGATCAGGTTGAGAAAAAAGATAGAGACATATGCTTCCCCTATACCTTCCACTTGCAAAGGGACAAATGAATGTGATCATGAGTCAACTGTTCATTTTAAATTCCTTCTCTCTTTGTCCATCTCCATCTTAAATCTGGGGATTTAAGAACATTCCTTTTTGTTTTAAGCTTTTAGCTCATGGATAAAATGCTGACCAAATAGTTTTGAACTCCTTGTTGTATTTCATCAAACCTATTCTTTGGCCAAAACAAAAAGCATCAATTTCCAGTTTTAGTCAATTATATTGATTCTATTTGAGCACAAACTTGTAAATAGAAACGCACATATATGTAGGTATGCATATATATATATGTATGTATGTATATACACACACACACACACACACTTTTTACATAAAAAAGATATAACTGACAATGTAAACATTACTACTAAAATATTTCAGAACTTCAATGGAAGAAAAGTCTGGTAGGAACTAATTTAGTTCATAGGAAAATAGTGATTCTGAAATTTAATGCTTTCTATGTATAAGGTGAGAAATTGCATGCATAGTGGTTAGAAAGCTTCCCTTGGGGCCACCATATCTGGGCTCTGATAAATGCTAGAATCTTGAGAATCAATGTAGCCCAAGAAGGAAGTGAGTGAAATAACAACATTTAACTTGGAAGACAAAGAGCACACAGAGCTTTGAAAAGAACGTTACATTGAGGAGAGAGGAAATGAGTTGTTAAGGAAGCTCTGTACACATGAAGGAAGGGAGAAGACTATGGATTATAGTTCATTAAATATGTGCAGTCAAGCCCTCCAGGTTTAGAAATAATCAAGTTTGGTCTGGTCTTATGTACCAGTGCTTCCTTTTGGTTAGACAGACAATTTCACTTTGGGATAGCTCAAATTGTTAGGAAGTTTTTTCTTAGGTGAAATTTAAATCTTTATGCAATTTTTACCATTTTTTTTTAACCTTTGTGTTCAAGCAGATTGAGTCTAATTTTTATTCCTCGTGACAAATAGTGAAACACTTGATAGTTATCATATCCCTCTCCCTCTAGCTTCACTTTTTCAAACAAAGTATAGCTAGTTCCTTCCACTAATTCCCTTATAACATAGTCTACACTCCCTCTCACCATCTGGGGTGCCCTCCCCTGCAACTGTTCAGTTTGTCAATGTCTTTCTCAAAATATGGCATCTAGAACTGAATTTAAAGCTCTAGATTAATCTGATTAGGGATGGGTATAGCAGTATTAGCATCTTTGTTATTCTAGATAGAATATTTTCTCTTCAAGAGGCAGTATGATACAGATTTTGCCATCAAGGGATTCTTGCTTGAATTCAGGCTAAGTAAAAGACTATAAGCAAATCATTTAAGCTGAAACTCAATTTCCTTTTCTTTATAAAACAATAATATTTGCACCACCTACTTCACAGCATTGTTGGAAAAGGGTTTTGCAAACTTTTAGATGCTTTATAAATGGCAGTTATAGTAATTCAGACTAAGATGTTTTATCATTTTTTGGTTATACATTGCAATCTCAATGTATTGTAAGCTCCTAGATTTTTTTTACTATGGAATGTTGTCTAGTTTCTTCATCCTAGACTTATAGAATTAATTCTTTAGACCCAAGTGCGAAATATTAAAATTTTCCCTTTTAAATTTCATTTGATTTGCTTACTATACTATTTGTAATCTTTTGAGACCTCTTCAGACCCTGAGTTGGTTAGTCATCTTGTAATCTACTCCCCAATTTATTTTGGAATTTTGATAAGACTAGCATATGAAGAAAAATGTCTCATGACTTCCAATCCAATACTTTTCTCACAGACATCTAGCTTGCATCTTTCTACCTTGTTCAAAACAACAGTATGATAATTTTTTCATACGTCTTTCTGAAATCTATGCATACTATGACCATATGTGTCCCTTAATCTATTAGTCTAATAATAGTGTGAAAAAATAAAAAGAAACAAAAGAAACCAAAAAATTATTTAGAATGAAAGTACTTGGTTTTAAAACCAGAGGTTTTAAATAGTAAAATAGTAAATAGTCATAATCTGACCTTACTATTTACTATTTATGTGTTCTTTAGCAAGTCAGTCTCTCTGAGAGATGGCTTCTAAAACTCTAAAATGCAAGGATAGGATTCTATGACCTCTAATGTCCCTTCTAGCTGTTAATCTACAATATTTCAATGAAATGGAGTGAGCTTGACCTTGCCTGTTCCTGATGAAGCCATACCAGGTTCTTGTGATCCCCATTTCTTTATTTATACAAATACATATACTCATTTATATATATATATATATATATATATATATATATATATATACATAAAACAATCATTTAAATAATATGCTTCAAAAATTTTGTCATGAATTACAGTCAAAATCACAAGTCTTTACTTTGCATATTCTACCCTCTTGCTTCTTTTTTTTCCATTCAGAAATTAGGACATTTTCTTGTCTCCAATATTATATCACCTCTCATTCTCCTTTGTATTTCAGAGATCATCTACAAAGATTGTTTAAACTAAAAGACTTTGATTTGGATACCACAGTTAGTACAATTATAGAAAATAATGCCTGTTTGAAAAGACTTATTATCTGACATTTTATTTTAAAAGGACATAATGATCTAGAAATCAAAGTTAAGCTATATTGAAATAGCCTTCATAATCAATCAAATTGACATAATTGGCAAACTAGCATGAGGTATTGAGTGTCCAAGTTACAAGGGTCCTCTATTTGATTTCCTTTCACTGACTGAGTACATACATATTGCTCTCAAGTTGACCCAGGAACCCATATCCTAGCCATGGTTTTTATTAACTCCTAATATAGACATTTTTTCCCATTGAAAATTAATTTTTTTAAATCTCTCTTTGATGTAACAAAAAAAGAGGAGAGACACTATGGTATAATGGGAAGATTACCAATTTTGGAGCCAAAGGACCCCAGTTCAATTTCTTTTGCCACTTGCTATTTTTGTGACCTTGGGCAGATATTTAACTGCTCTGGGTCTCAAATTCCACATTTGAAATAATCTTTAGGTTCCCATTCAGTTCTGAATTTTATGATTCTATGCATTTAAAAGGGCTCATTTAAAAAATAGGCAGTGAGAAAAGATTTTTTTAAAGTACATGACTAGATCATTCCCTTTAACAACTCTTCCCAAAGACTTACTTCCATTTTCCCCATTGCTTCACAATTCAACATCTCTCCCCATCCCTAGGAGTTAAAAGATCCATTGATCAGAAGGATACTCAAATGGAATTTCAAGTCGTCCAAACATGAATGAATGAATGAGGATTGGTTGCATATGGATAAAAGAAGTGCTTGTAAATTAAAAGAAGAAAAAACCCATTCTAGCAGAAACATTCCTTCTTCAAACACAAAACAAAACAGACCAGTGTGATGTGGTTATAATCAACTCTTTGGATTTAGCTAGCCTCAAGTGATAAGAAAGTCCCTGGTCTAATGCCTCTAAATTTGTCAGCCCATTCTGGTGGAGATTTATTGAGGTGACCAGTCGCACTAGAAATTGGATTGCCGTCCTTGAGAGCAATAGGTTATTCCATGTAACCTCCGGTGAGTTCAGTCACTGAACTGGCTAGAGTTGAAATAATTTAAATAGATTGCTTTTGATTTTGTCCCTGTAAACTTATTATCACCTCAATTGGGCTGGCAGTCCATTACTGTTAACTGCCTTGCAAAGTACCAAAGATAGCAAGTTTCACATGGGGAATGAGTAGTACTAACCTGGATTTTTAGAAATAAGGAATTGGCAAAAGTGCTTTATTTAATTCCTAAAAACAGAGTCAGACATTCTTTCTGACTCCATAATTTTATTAATGTTACAAAACTAACATTTTCCTGAAAACATTTTAACCTGAGTGCAGCTCTATGGATGTCATTGAACTCACAGAGCTAGGGAATAGTATTCAAATTACAGTTTGCATTTTCCCTTTTTTTGTGGGGGAAGAGGAAGAATCCAAATGACTCTGTCAACAAGCAACATTACAAATAGTTTTCTCAAATTTTAGAACCTTGGAGTAAGTCATTTAACTTGTTAGCAACTAGACAATTCCCTAAAATTATAAGTTGTAGAACAGGTGCTGATCTTCAGTGATAAGAATTTCTTCACTGAGAGTTTCCTAAACCATTGAAATCATCTCATTGAACTAAAATTGTATTAAAAAATGGAAATAAAAATTGTCTTTTTCTTCATTTTTTCCCTTATGTGTTTTTTTTACCCTGGTTTCATTTTATATTATTGTTCTGATCTTTAAACATATTAATAGTGTATATATTTGTATCATTAAATAAATGCTGATGTTGAATAACTGGTATTAAGCTTCATTTACCATTAATTTGAACCTCATATCTATCAAATGTCTTACTTTTCTCCTTTTGGATGTGCTGTGGTTCTTGAGCTAAAAAGAAATTGTTTACAATGTGTTTGAGGAATATGTTAGAGGCAACCAATCAGTTTCCTGGCATTATTTCATAGAAACAGATTTCGAACTGGAAGAGACTTAGAGATCATTAACTATTTACTAGAAATAATTCCTTATATTTTTGGATAAGAAAACTGAGATCCAGAGGGAGAAATGACTTATCCATGGTAACATTGGTGCTAAGTGATAGAAATGGATTTGAGTAGACTCTAAATCCACTGTTATTATTAATCTATTTAATTCATTCACTTATTTATAGTTGATTATTATCATGGGGCAGCTAGGTGGTGCAGTGGATAGAGTACTGGTAGAAGGATCCAAATTCATATCTAGTTCCAGACATTTACTAGTTGTGTGACCTTGGGCAAGTTACTTAATCTTGTTTACCTCAATTACCTCATCTGTAAAATCAGTTAGAGAAAGAAATGGCAAACCACTCCAGTATCTTTGCCAAGAAAAACCCAAATGGCATTAAGAAGAGTCAGACATGACTGAAATGTTTGATCAAAACCTCAACTTTATTATTAATTATTGCCTTTATAAGGAAAAAAGTTTAAATTTCCTAAACTTGTTCTTTTGAAAGGAATAATGTTATTAGAAGATGAAGAACTCATATGTTTTTCTTTTCAAATATATTCCATTTGTCTTCATATGCAGACCGAAAACTGAATATTGCTTTTATTGTTATTAGTTCAGTGCTGTGGAAATAGTAGTAACTCTATGGTCAGACAAAATGAGTTTAAATTCCAGGTCTGACTTCTGTTAGTCATATGACATAGTTAAACCACTTTGCCCCTCCAGGTCTCAGTCTTCTAACTGAATGGAGTTGGATTAGATGACAAATGAGGTCCCTTCCAGCTTTCAATCTACAATCTCTTTCTATGTGAAGTATCATTTTAGTCAATTGATAAATCAACAAGCATTTAGTAAATGATTACTATATTCCAGGACTTGGGAATACAAATGCGATAAACAAAATAATTACTAAACCAGTAAACTCTGTTGTCTAAATTCCATAATAATGGTTTATTTTTAATAGTACTATAAGGTTTACAAAGTCCTTTACTTAAACAACTTGGTTTGGTAGAACCTGAATTTGTAATCATTTTATATGTGATAAAACTGAGAATTAGAAAAGGCAAATGACTTGCCCAAGGTGAAGTTGCTCAGTTGTTGATGGAACTGGGACTTGAAAAGAGTTGATCTGGAATAAATTTAGTGTTTTTACCACTCCCTCATGTTGCTCAAAGTACCTATTTTCATGTTAGGGTTACAATAAATTCCTATTAAATTGTTTTAAATGGCATATTTCAAAGAGTTGGCTTTGAAAATGTGAAATATATCTTAAAATGGGTATATAATCATCATCAGAAGCAGGGGTAATTTTAATTTACAATTTGCATGACAGTTCCTCTTGTCAAGAAATTTTCCTTAAATTTATGCTTAAAGAGCTAAATACAAGAGTTATTGTTGTTCAATAATTTCAGTCACTTCTGGATCTTTTTGACCCCAATTAGGGTTTTCTTGGCAATGATAATAGAGTAGTTGCCATTTCCTTCTCCAGCTCATTTTATGTATGAGAAAACTGAGGCAAACAGAATTAAGTGATTTACCCACAAAGTATCTGAGGCCAGGGAATTGAACTCAGAAAGATGAGTCTTCCTGTCTCCAGGCCTAATGTTCTATCTATTTTACCACTTGACTGCCCAAAATAGAATAGAATAGATAAAATGTCAAATGAATGACATAGACTAGTATTTCCCAAGCTGTTTGGTGAGGAGTACCTGGTAGAATCCACAGCGATTATTCTGGAACAATAAAAAAAAATTAAAATGTCAGAGAGAATATTCTCTAATCCAGGTCTCCTTCAGATAGACCTTCTTGGATTGGGTAAGCTGAATGTTAGATAGGAATACTTTGCAAGATCGAGAACCTGTAGAGATCTCATTCTAATGGCCTTTACTATTGAGAGGAGGCCTTGGGAAATGGAAGGAGTATTGAATCTTTAATTAAATATACTGGAGCTTCAATCCTAGTTCTGCTACTTACTACTTGTGTGACATTATTTCCTTCTCTGGCTTCAGTTTCTTCATCTATTGGAATAGTTCTTTAATATCTTTTCCATCTTTTGATCTTGTATGCTCCATGATCTTTTCCAGCTCTAAATTCTATTGCTAAAGCAAGCCAGACAAATGTAGTCAGCCTATATCTGAAAGTCTTATCTGATACTTATTAGCTTTTTTAGACAATATAGTGTGCAATTGGATTTAATGTTAGTTTATGCAATGCTAATTTCAAAAGCTAAAGCAACCATATCTATTAAATGAGATTTTATTTGATTAATAAAAATGCTAGATTGTTTTAGGATTGAATAAATATAAAATGCTAATTGGATATAAAATTCTTATTTATGTGATTATGGGCATTGCCATAAAATTATAGGACAGTTATTATTGCTTAATATTGCTTTAATTAGAACAGATCTTTCATTGTCTATACAAAGTATGTGGGTTTTTTTGTCTTTTTATTTTCATTTTTTTAATTCTTTTTGTCTATATAAAGTTAGAACAGAATATGGGCTCTCAGGAACCATTCTGAGAATTAAAAAGAAGTCAAAGGTCAAATAAAATAGTGGAAATTTTTCCTTATGTCAAGGGTTAAACCATATGTCAAGGGTTAAATGATGTCACTATATTTGGGGTCACAGTGATTTAATGAACTGTCATGGACTTTAAAGCAAGAAATGTGGAAGAAAACGTATTTCTTATTATTATCTTAAAGTTTTAAGAATTAATAGAGAAATAAATTAGTAACCCTCGTAAGGTGATTAATGAATCTGATAGTATAAGAGGACCCTCTTATTTGGGATTAGAACTCAGAAGCCAAATTTCATTGTGACTCAATAGATGGAGTACCAGACCTGGAATCAGAAAGACTCATCTTCCTGAATTCAAATATGGTCCCAAATTTGGTACTCTTTGTTTGTTAAGGGTACTGTTGAACCCTGTATACCTTGGTTTCATCTGTAAATGAGCTGGAGAAGGAAATGGGAAAACACTCCAGTCTTTTTCAAGAAAAATGCCAAATAGAATCAAGAAGTCAGACAAAATTGAACAATAACTATGAAAAGGGAAGAGAGTTTTGTGAGAGTAGGAATCTGACATAATTTCATCCCTTAAGCAGGATTCTTTCTTTCTCCCTTCAATTTTTCTCTTCTCTCCTTGGAGTTTGGAGGAAAACAAAATGACTGTGAGAAGACATTGGTTTGGGCTGAATTTGTAGCCTTTCCTGCAAGCCTTAATGTCTCAAATTATGTTCCTAGTGGTAACTACTGACAGGGGACAGGCAAAAGTCAGCAGAAGTCAATTGGAGAATGACCTGAGAGTTGAATGCTCTCTCATACACAGTGTCACTTGGTGTCCCTGAAGAATTTTGTTACCAACACCTCCCTTCAACACTCCCATATAGTTCTAGAAGCTCAATGAGCCTACTGCCCTCAGACTTTCCCCTGAGGCTCCATTAGACTGAATTTTCAACTACTATGGGAGGCTTTCTGCTTGAATGAATTGCAAAGACTTGAATGTTGAAAAGGATGTGGGACTCTGGGAACATAAAACTGTCAGGATATTATCTTTGTTGCCATTTAGTTGTTGTTTAGTCTTGTCTGACACTGTGATCCTATTTGAGGTTTCCTTGGCAAAGACACTGGAATGGTTTGCCATTTCCTTCTCCAGCTGATTTGACAGATGAAGAAATTGAGGTATACTGGCTTCAAGTGACTTGTCCAGGGTCATACAGCTAGTAAACGTCTGAGGCTGGTCTTGAACTCAGAAAGATGCGTCTTCCTGTCTCCAGACACTCCATGTCCTGCTCCACCTCGCTGCCTCTATATTATCCTTTTATTCTTGTGTCTGACTCTTTGAAACAATATTTGGGATTGTCTTGGCAAAGATATTAGAATATTTTGCTATTTGCTTCTCTTAGGGGATTGAAAAAACAAACAACTTAGCACAACACAATAGAAGGAGCTGAATTTTAACCTGTTTTATCACAAAAAAAAAAAATAGTGTCATTTTTAGACCCTTTTCCTCTGTGTCCTTAACTTGAAAAGATACTTGCAGAGTACAGAGAGATCATGAACAAGATCCCTGAGGACCCTTTCGGTACTAAATTTCTGAGTTTCTAGGGAAATGAGAAAGGAATGTATAATGATCCACTGGCCTTAGACAGGTAACTGGAACTACAATTTGGGGTTTCCTAGAAATAGCTATTTCCTACCTCTATGAATCATGCCAGTAACTCCACTCAGGCCCTTCTTTAAATTCTTAAATTGAACTCTATTTCCAAGGTTTAAAAAAGAACTCTAAGGACAGACTAGGGTTAAGCCCAGAGGGAGGCTCATTTCCCAATTTAGGTAGGGGACCTAAGTAAGTACCTTGGGCACCTCATCTGTTGCCGTATTTTATTATTCATTCACAAAAGACCCACTAGATACCAAGGTCTTTCCTTTCATGTTTTGAGCCAAGTTGATTAATAAAATTCAGCAACTGCTTTTTATACCTCCCAATTTTTTTAAATACTCAGAAAGTTTTTTCTTAGGCTTTGCATCTAATTCTCTTAATTCAGAAAGTGACTCCTCCGTCTCTATATCTTTTAATTACAGTTACTCAGATTTTTCTAGGATTTGATTCTTTTTTTTATTTTAATGAAGCAATAGGGCTAAGTGACTTGCCCAAGATCACACAGCTACTAAGTATCAAGTATCTGAAATGGAATTCGAACTCAGGTCCTCCTGACTCCAAGGCCAATGCTCCATCTACTGCACCACCTAGCTGGTTTAATTCTTTTCAAAGTGTTTTCACATCTCTCATTTCTCACAATAATCCTTTGAAAGACAATAAACCTGTCTTTCTCACTCAAAGAGACCTCACCCTTGCCTGCAAGATCAAGCTAGATGACTTTTTTGGCATACTAAGTGAAGAATTTGTGATTCTCTGATCTTTTCCTTCTGTCATTCAGCTCTACAATTTCTTTGGTTATTTCAGATTCCTTTCCTGGACCTTCTCCTGCCTGGTTCTATTTCCATTGAAGTACAGTCCTAAACCTTTACCAGTAGTCCAAATGAGATTGCATTTTGAGGTTTGAGGATGGTGTAGAGAAGTGCTTGCTGTTTGGATGATGCCCAGAATGAGACTGGTTGTTTTTGAGATAGCAGAACATCTGGTCAATATTTTTCCATCTTGTCTATTTTACAGGTGTTAGGCAATATGCCTTTCATCTTATAATCCAGCTTTCATTTGTCACTTTCCCTAAAAAATTCTGGATAGAGAAGGGAGTAATATATAAAGATAGTACTCATTTCCCCCAAAGCAGCACAAATTTTACTGCCTCTAGCCTTTTGAGCCATTCTGGCTTGATTTGACTATCCCCAGCCTGCCTTGGATAGAACCCCAAGCTGACAGCTTTATTTCCTCTTGTTGATTTCTGGCAGCTTCCATTATCTTTATCCCCAGAGGAATCATACCCAGAAAGGAAGAAAGATATAAATCATTTTCTTGAGTCTTCAGGAAAACACAAGCTTGAGCCCACCCTTGATGAAAAAATCCTTAACATTGCAAGGTCACTTTCTGTTTGTTCTGGACTTGTCTGACCCTTTTAGATTCTGGATTTATTCACATGACTAGGTTCACTAGTTCCTGGAGTTGTATATCATTTACCCTCCTTAAGCTTTCACATCTTCTGATGCCACTCTTTCTTTTGGGAAATGGGTAGACCTTGCCCTAGTGCTCCTGGTAGGAAGAGCTTGATAGAGGGGAAGGTTTCTTTGTTGTGACCCAGAATAGGGAGTCCCAGCAGACTGGATCTCAGCTAGCTTCCTGTCTTCACCTTTGTTGTGAGTGGTTTTCTGGTTTCACAAAAGCATGTTTTGTCACTTGGGAGTGAGCCTTTCAGACAAGGCACTGGAGACATTGTTAGAGAGGGAGCAGTTGTTTAAGACAGTCACAAGCCTATATAATATGGCCAAAATGCCTAATGGATCTTCTCACTTCTTCAGGCACTGCTAATTTCAACCCTATAGTTTGTTTGTGTTTAGTTTTAGTCAAACTATATGCATTTTCTAAAATGTTGAAACAAATTTCATCCTTTTTCTTCACAGTAGTCCATCAAGTATTGTCACTTCTACCTCAAACCATCTTTAGGTTAAACATCTTCATTTTCTTCTACTGATGTTCAGGTGGCATGTATTTACCTCAGTTATGCTGGTTGTCCTCCTTTCCTCATGTGCCAGCTCATGTGTGTCTTTCGTACCCTGTGGTACCCAAGCATTGGATGCAATACTCCTGACTTGACCATGGCAGATTTAAATCTAAAAGATTTACATAGCACTTTAAGTTTTACATATAAATATACTTATTCATTGTATGTATATATTTATTCACTATATATATATTTATGTAATCTCTCTCTCTCTCTCTCTCTCTCTCTCTCTCTCTCTCTCTCTCTCTCTCTCTCTCTCTCTCTCTGTGTGTGTGTGTATGGATTATTCATGGCTTAGCCAAAATTCTAGCCTGATTTTGTTTCATTGTTGATTAGGGCTTCTTTTTCAGTTGTCAGTGGGCAGGGGAAGGGATATATATATATATATATATATATATATATATATATATATATATATACACATATATATATATATATGTACATACACGAATTGGTTGTTATGTTAGTTGGTATATATCATTTGGTGTATATAAATATATATAGTATATGTTTATACACACACATATATATGTGTATATATGCATGTATCTATGCACTAATGCATATTTATATTCATATACCTATATATTTAATTTGTTGCTTCATGTTAAGTTCTGAGTAATTTCTCTCCCACCCTCCTTCCCTATTTATCATTACAGAAGCCTTCTCTTGAAACAGATAAATTGACAGTTAAATGTTTATATATACACACAAAATTCTCTTAGGGACTTTGGAACTGATTATAAAGCATGGGAGATACTGCTACAGGACCACCCAGCATGTGTGCTCTCATCAGAGAAGGGGGCTGCACTCTATGAGCAAGGTAGAATTGAAGCAGCCCAAAGGAAGCATGAGATATGTTAAGTCTAGAGTAATCATGCCAGGTGTTCACATGGACTATTTGTATCCAACCTGTGTAGAGCATTCTGAGATGGTATTGGTCTGATCAGCCACAGTTGGACACATTGTAACTTGTTTCTAACAGTGACATCATCTTGGCTTTTTTCAGTAATGATGCACAAAAACCAACCAATTCGTATTGTATATAATAGATTAATACACACATACATACACACATGTGTATATATATACACATATACATACATTATATATGTACATATTTCTATTAGTTCGTTCTTGGGAAATGGATAGATTTTTTCTTTTTTTCCTTTTCCTTTTTTTTTAGGTTTTTTGGCAGGGCAATGGGGGATTAAGTGACTTGCCCAAGGTCACACAGCTAGGTAAATATTAAGTGTCTGAGGTAGAATTTGAACTCAGGTCTTTTTGATTCCAGGGCCAGTGCTCTATTCACTAACTGCACTTATATTTTCCTTTATAGGTCCTTTGTTGTTGATCTGAATATTTTCAAGAGTCAGAATCATAGTCACAATGATTCTTTGAAAAATTTTGCTCTTACTGTATACATCTGCTCATTTCATTATTTATTGTTCCATGAAAAACATGGAAAATATTTTTATAAAATCAACTTACTCATAATTTCTGATTTCACAAAAGTGTTTCATCATAATAATATATAACAATTTATTTAACTATTTCCCTATTGATCATTCCCTCAATTTTCAATTATTTACCACCACAAAGAAAGCTACTATAAATATTTCATCATATAAGGTTATTTTCCTTTTTCCCTGATCATTTTGGAAAACAGACCTAATAGTGACATTTCTAGGTTCCAGATTTCTCTCCAGGGAAAATATTTTTCAGGCATGTGTTTTAATGACAGTCTGAGCAAAATGTAATCAGAATGGGATGTCAGCTGCAGAAACAGGTAAACTTATTGGTCTTTATTATTCACATTTTTTTGATTGTTTGCCATTGAGGGAATGGAGGTTTGAGAAGGATCTCTGGACATGAATCTTTTAGAACTACATTGAAAAGGGTCTATGTGCCCTAGAAGGTAGATGGAATAATGCATATGCTTCTGGATTTAGATACAGATCAACAAGGTTCAAATCTTGGTTCTGATATTTGCTTCATCATAGAAGCCAAATCCTTATATCTCAATTCCTAATTTGTGAAGGGAGGGGAATTGGAGCAGAGTATCTCCAAAGTCATTCCATGTTTAAGTCCTAGAAATATATCTTTATAATCTAACTCTCTCTTTCCATAGCAGGATCTCTGTCTTGACTATCTTTCTCCTCTCTCCTCAGAAGAGTCCTTGTTTTCCTGAAGCAGGTAGTCATATATATATATATATATATATATATATATATATATATACATATATATATATATACATATATATATATGTATATATATATACACATATATATGTATATGTTACTAGAATATATATATATGAATATATATATGTATATGTTACTAGAGTAGTCTGAAGGCCCTGAAGCATCAAAAAAAATTGCCCTCTTCTTATGACTGATTTAATGTTTCCCTTCTTCCAAATACAAATTTTTTAAAAGAAGAAACTCAGGGTAAAAGCTGAACCCAAAGATTCACCAATGTAATTGTGTGTGTTAGTGTATGTTTGTCTGCATGTATATGTGTGTGTAAGGGGTGAGGAGAGAGAGAGAGAGAGAGAGAGAGAGAGAGAGAGAGAGAGAGAGAGAGAGAAGAAGAAGAAGAAGAAGAAGAAGAAGAAGAAGAAGAAGAAGGAGGAGGAGGAGGAGGAGGAAGAGGAGGGAGGAGGGAGCACAAAGAATGTTTTTACCCCTTAATTATTAATAATCACAAACATTTTAAGACCTGAAGAACAATGCAGAGGATTTTCCAAGAGATTACTAATTGATCATGTAATGTTTGAATATTATTCCAGGAAGGCTACAAGTTCTATGAAAAGTAATAATGAACAATTGAAAATTATATAACATTTTAAATTTGCAAAATCTTTACGTTATTTCATTTGATCCTTACAATAGATCTGTGAAGCTTAGCCTATCATTACCTTATTTTTTTATAGATGATAAAACTGAGGCTTAGAGAGGTTTAATACTTGCCCAACATCACCCAGATAATTATTGGAGGCAGGATTTGAACCTAGAATTAACTAACAGGCGCAAAATTGTATTTTAACTCTGTATCTCTCCCCATACCTTTTATGGTGTTCAGAACACAGTAGCACTTAAATCAACTTTAGTTGAATGAATCAATCATTCTTTTAGTCAATAGAGATTTATTAAGTACTACTGTGCTGTGGATTTCTAATGGTAGAAGAATAAATGAATTGTCACATGACAGGCTTTTCATGGGTGCCCTCAAGGATCTTCCTGGGTGTCCTTCCAATTACATCATGCAGTTGTCTACCTACTCTGACTATTTCTCAATTGATTAGAACATTGCCTGGTGCATAGGAGGTGTTTAATAAATATCTATTGATTGATTGACTCCTTGAGCATTCCATTCAATTCTGATTTGGAGTTTAGAAACAGAAAAACAGCATCTCTTCCACTTGAATCTGTGATTTTTCTGAGTGATGAATCACCGTGTTCTTTGCTTGAGCTTATTGTGATTTAGAAAATTTTAGGCTGTTTCCCAACCTTTGACCAATGTATCAAGTAATATTGCTTTTGCTTGAGTGCCCACAACAGGTAGGTTCCTGGATATTAGCTATGAAGAAGCAAAATTCCTAATACCAATTAAAGTAATTGAAGAAGTATCTTAATTAACTTGAGGTCTCACTGTTTATTTACAGGAAAAGGGAGGTAATTAATCAGCAGGAATTTGGATCTCTTAATGTAAGGTCTGTCAGGTCTGTCCCTTTGGTGTGGACATGAAGCAGGAGAGGAGAGCATCCCCAGAGTTAGTGGCTAAGGCTGTGATTTAGAGAGAAGCTGCACAGAGGAAGCAGTGTATGCAGTTAGAATATAGCTTCCATGCTGACCATCTGGATACTTAGGGTCTGATAAGGTGGAAATTGGTAAGGCTAGATTTAAACAAGATGACCAAGATGAGGGGTACTGCAGAAATATCTAGAAAAGTTTTTGTCACAGTGAAAAGCTTAAATTCCATATGAATCAGATTGTTTTTTATAGTCCCAAGGATTGCTTCAGTATATCTATATGGTAGAAAAAAACTTCATTGACTTCAGTAAACCCTGATTTTTCAGTGGTGATGTTAGTGGAATATAAACTTCTTGAGAACAGGTACAGTCTTACTTTTGTATTAATATTCTTAGGCCTCTTGCTGTGCCTATCACACAGAAGGCATTTAATAAATGTATGATTGATGGACAATCAATTGCATGAAGGAATAAGCTCCAGATAAGAGGTTAGGTGATGCAGTGGATAGAGCAGTGTCTTTGGAGTCAGGAGGATGGGAGTTTGAATCCAGTCTCAGACAATTGACACTACCTGTGTGACCTTGGGCAAATCACTTAACCCAGATTTCCTCTCCTTCAGGACATCTCCAGTCATCCTGGTTATTGGACCCAGATGGCTCTGGTGGAGAAAGTGAGACTGATGACTTAGCACAGCACCCCCTCACTCATACCCAATTCATTGCTTGTCATGGTATCACCTCCCTGATGTCATGGGTTTCTTTGAGAACGAAGGATAAACATCATCAGGAGCAGTAGACCTGGATCGTAATCCCCAGTACATTTTTAACTGGGGTAACTAATTTTTTCTTAGTGACTCTTCCTTTTCATTGTTTTCAGGAAGACAGGATAGTTTAAAGAATATTTCAGGGGAAAAACTATTTTCACTGGAACAGAACTGTAATATATAACAATAATAAACATTATATAGGTCTTAAGGTCTAATAATATAATAGCTTACCTGTATTAAGCATTTTGAATCTTGCATAAAGTTTCTAGATGAGAAAACTGAGTCTGAAGGACTTTTAAATTCCCATGGTCACATAGCTATTAAATGTCTAAGAGAGAATTTGAATTTAGATCTTGTGGACTCTAGGTTCATCCAGTTCTGTACCATCCAGCTATCCTAAATTTATGAAAAATGTCTTTATGGTTTTCCCATCACAACATCTCTATGAGATAGATAGGGCAAGCTTTATTATCTCTATTTTACTGAAGAGGGAACTAAGGTTCATAAAAGTACAATATTTTGCCCAGGCTTACCTAACTAGTAAATGGAAGGGACATGACCTGAAGTCTAGTTACCTGACTCCACAAGTGGTGTTCCTCTGTGAGCAATTAGTCAGAAGGTCCTGATTTGGTTATAATTGTGTTAATGATATTATTGTAAAAGAGCACCATTTGGGATGATCTTCTATGAGCTATGCTTGTTTAACAGCCCTATAGTTTTACTTGACTATCATAAAAGTAAATAACAAATATAATGAATTCATGATTCAGAAAATATAAAATAATTACCTAGCTGTATGACCTTGGGCAAGTCACTTAACACTTAAGCCTTGCAAACAATAAGAAAAAAAGAAAATTATAAAATACTAAATAGATGCAAAGTGGTAATATATATTAAATTTACAAACTGTGTGTTGTGCTGACTTGGGCCTGGTTCAAAAGGGCAGGGCTATCTTTAGGTTGGCAGATGGTGTCAGGTGACAGTGAAGAAAGAGATTAATTCCAGTATCTGGAGCTAGAAAGGATATTTAATGGTCATTTAATATAATGCCCTAATTCAGAAAATTGAGATCTAGTGAAAGAGAGAAAGAAATTTACTCAGGGTCAAACAGTTAGTAAATATCAGAGTCAAGATTTGAATGCATTGTGTCTAAATCCAAATCCAATGTTCTTTCCACTAAAACACAGCTGCTGAGTAACAATTTTCATAAAGTATTTTAAAATAGTATTTCATTATAATTGAAAAATTAATGCAAACAATGCAGGAGATCCACTATATTTTTTTCTGTACATAAAAAGAGTTTCATTTTTTAAAACTCACCAAATTGGCAATTTTTCATTTAAAAATATAAGCCAAGTCAGGAGACACATAGGAAACATTTGCAGAAATTTATAGATTGAGTAAATAGACTAAGAAGGAGGGAACCTTAGCATTACTCTAGTGATGTTGGGCAGAGGAGGTGATCTTAGCAGGGCAGCTGTGGAAGTCCATCTTTAATGACAAGTCATATTTACATACATGTTTAGGTTGACAAAGCACATTTTCCCAATCAACCCTATGAAAACATGTCAAACACAATTATCTACATTTCCTTGGAGAAATAGTGAGGCTCATAAGAGATTATATGACTTTTCTAGAGACATTCAGCAAATGTGTCAGAATCAGTTTTCAAATCTAGATCTCTTGACACTGTCTTTCAGTCAACTAACTTGTCTTTTGAAGACTCTGTGACCTTGAGTGCTGTGGGGAAAACACTAGTCAGGTCATGGATCCTGCTCTCAAAAATTCTAGTTTAAGGGATGAGGCTTATACATATGAAACAATAGAAAAAAAGAAGCATATAATCAAATATTAAAATATTTAGTTAAGATAATGTCTGAGGAAGTAAGGAAGAGAGACATTGATGTCAGTGGGGTTATTGGGGAAAAATGACATAGTGGAATTGAACAGTGGCTTGTTCTGGTTGAGGTTCAAATTGGACTAGTCTTCAAAGCTGATAGCTAGTCACCACATTCATCATCATGACCTGACAAAAGCTTAGACTTGTGAAGAAAAAGTAAAAAGGACTGTCTAACCTTTGAGTATAGATAAGCTCCCACATATTTTGAAAGTTAGCAAATCTTATTGTATAATAGTAACAAATAGACATCACAATATTGCAATTTGGAGGTTTGTTCATTCCAAATTTAACTTTAGCCAGGCTGGTCAGACAATTGTTCAGATTGGCCAGATCATTGTGGAGTTCAGCGTGACATTTACAGTCTTAACAAAGACTCATAACAACAGAAGATTAGATTTAAAGTGATTTCTGCTTGGTTTTTCCACGAATTTTTAAATATTAATGATATTATGATATTCATGAATAGATACTGAAGGCAGAACAACACATTTGCATCAGATGAGGCATGTATTTCAGTGACTTGATTTTGTTATTTTTTATTCTTTCAGTGGAAAAAATAACGTAAAATATTTGGTTGGAATTTTCATAATGATTCCTTGCACATCATCCCAAAAAATGCTCTTATGAAAAATTCAAATCTTGATTTTTCATGTATCTCCTATGCTTCCTTCAGTGAATGTGGTATGAGAACTATTTTCTTGCTTGAGATAGAGACTTTCATGACAGCCACAGCCACCTGCCCCAGGATAATCACCTTTCATTTTTTTCCTCTTTAAGATTTGTCAATATTTTAACTCAGGACAGTTGTTCTGGGGGGTAATTCTTTTTTTTTTTTTTTGCAAAGCAAATGGGATTAAGTGGCTTGCCCAAGGCCACACAGCTATGTAATTATTAAGTGTCTGAGGCCGGATTTGAACTCAGGTACTACTGACTCCAGGGCCTGTGCTCTATCCACTGCACCACCTAGCTGCCCCTGGGGGATAATTCTTGATATACACAATAAAGGCATCTGCATTGTGAAGGGCTCTGGACAAATTTTACTTATCTGTGAGTGAATTGCTTACTAAAACAAACATCTTTAGTAATTTTCTTTCTATGTTCTTGGGGAAGTATCTTATCATCTCTAGGTCTTGGGGTTTGGTCTTTTTTTGGTTGTTTTTGAGTCATTTCAATAAAGTCCAATTATTTGTGTCCCTGTTTTGGGGTTTTCTTAGCAAAGATAGTGGAGGAATTTTCTATTTCTTTTTTTTTTTTTTTTTTTTTTTTTATGATTTTGCAAGGCAAATGGGGTTAAGTGGCTTGCCCAAGGCCACACAGCTAGGTAATTATTAAGTGTCTGAGTCCGGATTTGAACCCAGGTACTCCTGACTCCAGGGCTGGTGCTTTATCCACTGCACCACCTAGCTGCCCCTCTATTTCTTTTTCTAACTGAGAAAACTAAGTCAACTTGGGTTAAATGATTCGTTTAGGGTCAGGGTCACATAGTTGTTAAGTATCTGAGGCCAGATTTGAACTCAGGAAGATGAGTCCTCCTGACTCCAGGTCCCCATTCTATCCACTGAGATACCTAGTTGCCCTTAATTCAAAGCCTTGGATGTTCTAATACCAAAATGACTTTGAAGCTCTGACACGTGGGGTAGGATGATGAGTGGGTAGATTAATTGCAAGTCAGAGTTCAAATCTGAGGGCATCTTTTGAGAGCTTGGATCTTGAATCCAGGTAAACTAGCCTTTGTCTGAACTTAAGATGCTTCTTGGAAACTTTGTTCTTTTTATTATGGAGGTAGTCATGCCTCAGCCCCAGATGATACCAATGCCCTGCATGATGACTCTGTTGGCTCCTGCTGAATCAGCCACCTTTGCTGAGACCCAGGGCTATACAGCCATCACTCACCTGGGATGCTTTCTCACTTCCCATCTTCCTATTTAAAGTTTACCCAGTTCAAATCCCACCTCCTCTCAGAAGCCTTCTCTCACCATTTTGATTCCTGTGCAACTCTAATCAGTGTGCAACCAAGTTTAGAATGTTGGCAATGCCTAGGCAGCACAGTTTTTAAAAGGACACATATACTGCTGTCTGTATTTATGATGTGAAGCCATTTGGATGTGAGCAGCTCTTTTTGCTTTCTCTGGAAGGCCCCAGGAGGCTGGGGATACATGCCCCTGGTCATCACCCTACAGCACTTGGACCACAGCTCTCTTTCAACTCACTCCTTAAAACCACCAAAACATGAGTGAGTGACATGCCAAGCCCATTGCTTCTACTCAGCTAAAGTAACAGCATTTTGTTAATTATAGGATTATCGTTTGGCTCCAGAAGGAAGCTAGTAAGGCTGCTGTGGTGAATTTCTTTTCAATACATGATTTTAGCCATGACAAGAGGGACCACTGACTCAAATTCCTAAACATTTGCTAAAGTCATGAGCAGGGGGTGCCAAAATATTTCCAAAAAAGGAAAAAACTTCAGCCAATTAATTGGAAATGCAGATGATTCCAAAAATGTTATATTTCAGAGTTATATGGGTAAGCTTGAGATAGCATGATGTTATGGAATGAGTTTTGCTTTGAAATCAAATTCTACATCAGAGATCCAGGTCTAACAGTTACCCTGAAAGATAGATACAGCTTCTTTGAGTTTATTCATCTGTAAAATAGAGTGCATGCTATCTACTTGTTATATTCACTGAGAAAATGTATATGATCATAAAGTATTTAGTATTAGACTCTAAATATTGGAGTGAATAATAATAACAATAATGATTAAGCATTTTTATAATGCTTTAATATATGCTATCTAACTATTATTAGGATTTCCTGAGAAAATTCATAACAATAATAATAAATTGCCTTTAGATAGTGTTTTAAAGTTTATAAAGTGTTTTACAAATATTATCTCATTGTATTCTCACAACAATCCTTGGAGGTCAATGTTCTTATTATCTCTATTTTACAATTTGGAAACTGAGATAGACTGAGGTAGTTTCTTTCCCAGGATCTCAAAATTAGTATATACTTCAGACCAGTTTTGAACTCAGGTCTCCTGGATTCCAGGTCCAGGACAATATCCACTGGATCACCTAGATGCCTTTGAATACTGAATTTTCCACTCTTCATCCAGTTTTTTGGTAGCTTAAAGACAGATAAAATTGGCTTCATATTTCCTTCTGTGTTAATTCTTTGTTGTTGTTGTTATTATTTAACCTATTCCTGTTAAATTCTGTAATCTAATGATAAGGCATATATTTGTATTAAATTGATTGTGTCAGCATTTTTCTTTTGGTCTCAACTCCAATAAATGATCACATTGTTATAGTTTAGCATGACTCAATTGAAGATTTTTCTTATGAATAAAAGAAGATCTTAGTTAATAGTGAGGTTCATCTCTCAAACATTACACTAACATGTTGTAGCAGCACAATAGCATACAAAGAATACTAAAATTGTACTAGAGAAGATAGATTCTACTTTCTACCTTCATGTGACCTATGGTAATTCATTAACCTTTGTGGCCCTCAATGAATTCATTTGTAAAAAGGAGGTTTGGCTAAGTGACTTCCGAGTTCTCTTCCTGTTTCACAATCTGTGAATCTTTTTATTGGTAAGTGGACCTGCTCATATTTCAATGTTAGTCTTCCACATTAAGGCTTCTTTTTCTACAGTCATGTCCATTTTTTGAGAGAGCTAAATGTTCTATAAGGAAACTCTGACCTCAGTAAGGCAGCATGATGAACTGGAAAGATCTCTGGACTAAGCAGGAAAACCAGGTTTTATTTGCAGCTTTGCCAATTCGATTCAAGTACTTCTTGGACACCTAATATATTCAGATACTCTGCTAGGAACTGAGGATACAAAGACAGAAATGAAATATGTCCTACCTCATAAGAATTTACAGTCTGCCCTGAGAGGGATGTAGCTGTTCACAGATAAGTGAATAAAATTACATACAAAAGAAATGCAAAATAATTTTGGAATTAGAAGAGAGAGCACTGGGGACAGGAAGGAGGAAGGGTTCTTCAGAAAGGGTATTGTGGAGGATTGTCCAAGCCAAACTTTGGAGGGAACCTTTTAAAATACTCTGTGAGTGTATAGGCAGGTCACATATTTTCATGAATCCTCAACTGAAAAATGAAGATAATAACTCTTGGTCTGCTTTATTTCACAAGGCTGTCATGAGAATCAAATGAGAAAATTAATTTGAACGGGTTTTGGAAAACACAAAGCTTTTTGTACAAATGTAAGGGATTATCATTATTATTGTTCCATATTTGGAAGTCCATTCATGTTTAAATAACCAGTGCAGCTGGGCTAAGTAGTGGGTGCTAAAAGAGAGCCAGTGAGAGAAGTGGAACCAAAACACAAGCTGGAGTTACATCCATAAAAATATCCTGGGTGTGATAAAATTGTCATTGTAAATAGAGCATGTTAGTCATGGAAAGGCGGCTGTTTCCACACAGCCCACTTCAGGACAGGCCACTGGGTGAGGCTATAAATGGCTCCGAAAATGAGTTATGACACTATTACACTGACAGCTTGTAAAAAAATTAAATAAAAGAGCTAATGTTTTCAGGAATTTAAATTTCATCAGCAAAATTTAGTATTTTGCCCACCTGATGCCAAACTTCCAGATAGTAGATTTAATTCAAGCTGAGCTATTTAAGAGTATGGGTGTTTTTTTAAATTTTTTTTTGTTGGAGTTGGAATCTTACCTCAAATAACTGGCTCCCTAGGCAAGTCATTACTCTCTTTTGGCCTCAGTTTCCTCATCTGTAGAATGGGGAAACTAGGTGACTCCATTAGAAAGAATGCCAATAGGGGCGGCTAGGTGGTGTAGTGGATAAAGCACCGGCCCTTGAGTCAGGAGTACCTGGGTTCAAATCCAGTCTCAGACACTTAATAATTACCTAGCTGTATGGCCTTGGGCAAGCCATTTAACCAGTTTGCCTAACAAAAAGCTAAAAAAAAAAAACCCGAAAGAATGTCAGTGGAACGCAATATTGTTCTATTAGAAACCAGGAGAGATGGGAATTCAGGGAAGCATGGAAAGATTTGCATGAACTGATGCTGAGCCAGATGAGCAGAACCAGAAAAACATTTTACACTTATCAGCAACATGGGGTTGATGATCAACCTTGATGGACTTGCTCATTCCATCAGTGCAACAATCAGGGACAATTTTGGGCTGTCTGCAATGGAGAATACCTTTGTATCCAGAGAAAGAATTATGGATTTTGAACAAAGACCAAAGACTATTACCTTCAATTTAAGGGGAAAAAACCATTATCTTATTATGTGATTGTGCTATCTCTTATACTTTATTTTTCTTCCTTAAGGATATGATTTCTCTCCCATCACATTCAACTTAGATCAGTTTATACCACGGAAACAATGTAAAGACTAATAGACGGCCTGTAGGGGGGTGGGGAGAAGGAAGCAAGAATAGGGGAAAACTTGTAAAACTCAAAATAAATAAAATCTTTCTTAAAAAAAAGAAAGAAAGAAAGGGGCAGCTAGGTGGCGCAGTGAATAGAGCACTGGCCCTGGAGTCAGGAGTACCTGAGTTCAAATCAGGCCTCAGACAAATAATTACCTAGCTGTGTGGCCTTGGGCAAGCCACTTAACCCCATTGCCTTGCAAAAACTTAAAAAATAAAAAAGAATGCCAGGTCTGAGGTTAAGAAGATTCTTCTGATTCTTCTTCATTGAGTTCACATCTGGTCTCAGACCTTTAAGAGTTGAATGCTACTGGGCAAGTCTCTTTTTGCTTCAGTTTCCTCATCTGTAAAATGAGTTGCAGAAGGAAATGGCAAACCACTCAGGAATCTTCGTCAAGAGAACCCAAACTGAGGTCACATAGTGTCAGATATGACTGAAAACAACTGAACAATAACAAAATGGAGATGATAATAGGTACTACCTTTGAACTTGTGAGAATCAATGGAATAATCTATGTAAAGCATTTGCCACATCTTAGGATGCTCCATAAATTTGAGTTATTGATAGAGGTAACTTGGAGAGGGAGAGCTTGACAGGACGAGCTGTGTTTGAATGCTACCTTGGACATTTTTTTAATTTTTAAAATTATATTTCTCCCTTTCTCTCCCCCCCACCCAGAGAAGGCAGTCTGATAGTCTTTATATTATTTCCATGCTATACACTAATCAAAATTGAATGTATTGAAGAAAAATAATATCCTTGAAGAAAAAATAAAACATTAGAGAGAGCAAAATTATAAAGTACATAAAATGACTTTTTAAAAAAAATTAAAATATTTGGTCTTTGTTTAAACTCCACAGTTCTTTGTCTGGATACAGATGGTATTTTCCATCATAAATCCCCTAAAATTGTCCCTGTTTATTGCATTGATGAAATGAGCAAGCCCATTAAGGTTCATCATCACCCCCATGTTGCTGTTAGTGTGTATAATGTTTTTCTGGTTCTGTTCATCTCACTCAGAATCAGTTCATGCAAGTCTTTCCAGGTTTCTGTGTATTCCATCCCTTTGATTTCTAATAGAACAATAATGTTCCATAGCATACATATACCATAATTTGTTCAGTCATTCCCCAGTTGATGGACATTCATTCAATTTACAATTCTCTGCTACCACAAATAGGGCTGCTATGAATATTTTTGTACAAATGATGTTTTTACCCTTTTTTTCATGATCGCTTCAGGGTATAGATCCAGTAGTGGTATTGCTGGATCAAAGGGTATGCACATTTTTATTGCCCTTTGGGCATAATTCCAAATTTCTCTCTAGAAAGGTTGGATCAGTTCACAGCTCCACCAACAATGTATTAGTGTCCCAGATTTCCCACATCCTTTCCAACATTGATCATTGTCCTTTCTGGTCATATCTACCAACCTGAGAGTTGTGAGGTGGTACCTCAGAGATGCTTTAATTTACATTTCTCCAATCAGTAATGATTTAAAGCAATTTTTCATATGTCAATGGATAGCTTTGATTTCCTCATCTGCAAATTGTCTTTGCATATCCTTTGACCATTTGTCAATTGGGGAATCTTCCTCAGACATTTACTAGAGATCCTGTACCTCAGTTTCCTCAGGTGCAAAATGAAGGGACTGTACTTGATGACTTCTAAGGTTCCCTAGCTCAGAATTATAAGTCTAGGACACCAACATCATGATCATCTAAAGCCTAGAAGAACAGACTCACTTAGTCAGAGGACCATCAGGGTTTAATGAGGAACAGATGGGCTGGGGCAGTACAGAGTTCCTCTATTGACCAGTCAGATTACAAATAGGGTTTCCTAGCTACAGCCAGGTCCTAAAGCTTCAAATGCTGTTCTCTGCAACCATAGTTAGCTATCCTCACTACTTAGCTTTGTTTTGGTGATAAATCTCATTACTTTTCCTCTGTCCTGCTAATAACCCCAGCCTGTTTACTGCCCTTGAATCCCAACTACTCCTCCTTAACAATTTGCTTCATGTCCTTAACTTTTTTTCCCCTTTTCTCCCCCTTTTATAGTTGCTTAAAAAGAAGAACCTGAGCTTTTTTGCTTGGTAGTTAATCAATCTGCAAACATTTACCAAGTAGTTCCTATTTGCAAAACCTTGTGCACAGATGCACATTAGCTCCATCATTAGGGAGGCATAAGAAAAAAATGAATAGTTCAGGGCAGTATGTTATAAGTAAATCACAAGTGTCTTGCAGGTAGGGACTGTATTCTTTGGTGATGGTGATGGGGAGGGCTTTTACAAAAAGTATTTTATGAAGCAGATAGAACAAGAACAATTGCTAATATCTCTACTTCTGAAAAGAATCTGAAAAAAAGGTGTACTCTCCTCTTACAAATACAATTAGAAATTGTTTTTCATTTTGTCTTCACATCCTCGAGACTTAGCAGTTCTTCAAACTTAGTAGGTGTTGAAATATTCATTGCATTGGGTTGGATCAAATTAGATTAGAAAAATAGAAAAAAGTAATTTCTGCATTTCAAGGACAATTTCATTTTTGTCTTTAGTTCCTCAGCATTTGTTACAGTGGCTGGTACATCCTAGGAGATTAATAAATGCTTATTGTTTGGTTGAAGTGTGTGGGAAAGACAAGAAATATCATAGGGAATGATCAGTTTGGGTGAAGTTGGTAAATGAAAATTTAATCAGAATTGTGTGATGTGAATGAGGGTTATTTCCTTGATTCTAAATGACCAACCTCTTAGTCATCAAATGGTACAAAAATATCTTCCTCTTTATAGAACCCAGTAACACTGTGTTCTCTATCACTGTGCTTAGCTGTCTCGGTCTCCCAAAAGCATGCCCAGGTGGCTTGGGAGCCAAAGCTTTGGATTTGGTGTAAAAGAACTTGAGCTCAGATTGTTGCTCTGTCCCTATTCTCTATATAACCTTGAGCAAGTCATCCCTCAGCATCAGCTTGCTTGCCATGCTTAGAATGAGGAAAGTCATATTCCTCCTCTCCTGTGTTTTGAGAAGACTGCAAATTTCAGCATGTTCTTCATTTCTGCATGGGAGATTTTGGGAAGGACATTGATACTATGGACAATATTCAGAGAAAAGAAACAGGATGCTAAAGGTTTTTGAGGATCAATTGAGGGAATTGGGAATGTTTAACCTGGAGAAGAGAAGATTTGGGGGCAGGAGAAACTTGATAACTCATTTCAGGAATTTGAAGGACTCCCTGCAGAAGAGAAGGTTTTGTCTTGTACTTAGCTCCAGAGAACATTAATAGAAGTAATGGATGGAACCTGTGGAGTCAGATTTTGGTTCCTTGTGAGGATAACCATTTTCCTTAGAGGAGTTACACCAAGATAGGATGCATTGATCAAAAGAAAGTCATTTCTCTCTCTCTCTCTCTCTCTCTCTCTCTCTCTCTCTCTCTCTCACACACACACACACACACACACACACACACACACACACACACACACCACATCAGGTTAAAACTTGTTGAGAGGTTACTCAACATGCTAGAATGAGGATTCTTGTTTGGGTCTTATCTTGCAGGTTGGACTTCAGTGCCTCTGAGCTCTCTTTCACCTCTGAGATTCTTCAATTCTGACTAGATGACCTTTAAAGTCCCTTCTAAATCCCAGGATCCTATGTTGCTATGATCAGTAAGGACAAAACCCTTTCCATTTACTTCAACAGTTGCTGAATATCCACCAACTTTACAGAAAGAAATAATTTCATAAAGGAAAGTCATTTATTGACTTTCCTATTTGTCCAGCTTAACAACATCTGTTCATTATTGCTAGTTTTAAAAGGAAACCAGGGTCAAATGACCTCATGATTTACCCTCTATTGCTTTCTTGGACAGTTTGTGAAATACAGAATCAATAAGTATTTATAGAATAACTATTGTGCACCCATTTCTGGTTTAGCCTTTGAAGGAAAGTCACTTAAATTCAAGGATTCCTGAAGACTAATACATATCACAAGCAAGTATATAATTATTGACTAAGTGATGATAGACAAGTAGTTTCATAAGGCTTTAGAAAGCAGAGGGAGCATTGGTGGCTGTGATGCTCAGGGACTCTGTAATCTTGTCATTTTAAAAGAAGAGGAAACTGAGTCCCAAAGAGATTGAATGACATATCCAAAATCACACAGCTAATAAACAGAGTAAAAAATTCAACTGAGGTTGCTTATCTGAGTTCAACATAGCATTCTTCTCCCTGCACTATTAAATCTACTGTATAGCCAAATGGGGAGCCACTGAAGGTTTTTAAAAGCAGACAACTGACATAAACCAATGGTTGAGGAAGATTAATTTGACTTTTATACATGTGATCAATTATGTTGTGAAAGAGGCAAGAGATAGTGAATTCAGTTAGGAGACAGTTTGTGCTAGTTAAGAAATGAGATTATTAGGGTTTGAGGCTTGAGTCTAAATTTTCCTTTGTCTTTATTTCCTGAGACCGAACTGTGAACAGTTAGTTGTCTCAGTGGATCTGGAGTCTGGAAGACTCACTTCCTGAGTTCAAATATGACTTCAGACACTTGCCAACTGTGCAACTCTAGGCAAGTCACTTTGTTTCCCTCAGTTTCCTCAACTATAAAATGTGCTTGTGAAGGAAATGGCAAACCAATTCAGCATCTCTGCCAAGAAAACTCAAATAGGGGTAACAAAGAGTTGGACACAAATGAACAACAATAATATTGCTATGTGTTATATATAGAAGGTACTTACTAAATACTTGGTGAATTTGATTAAATTAATATACGCCAGAATAACTGTGAAGGAAACAATAACATTTGATATCTATTTGATATTGGTTGTCCTTTGTTTTCAAAGAGGACCAATGACATCATAGAGTAAATTTTGAATGAATTGGATTTAAGTGAGGTAGAGTTACACAAAGTCATCAGCTTCACTCTCATCATTATGCCATCCAAGTCTAGCAGCAAGACAAAAGTCAAGATGATTGGTGATGTCCGGGGATGCAGTGGATGACCTCATCACCTCTAATGTCTGATCAAGCTGTAAGTGATCCACATTAACCTGCTTCATGACCATTGGAATGAATTGTTCTAATCTGCCCATTTTATTGTCCTCACATGCATGGAATAGATATCCTGTAACTCATCAATGGGTCTGATGCCTGTTGATTACCTTATAATTAGATAGGTACAATGGGGATGAAAGTTGAACCCCTAGATAACTGGAGAAAGATTAAATGGATTAGTAGAAGAAAGAGACAAGTCAGGAAGTAGAATCAGTTTGAGGGTTAAATAGATTTGGGGTTCATTTTTATCCATATTGAATTTGATATTATATTTCAGTGGAATTGCCATTAGAGAATAAAAAATAAAAAAAAATTGTACTAAGAAGTTAGGGTTGAAGCTAAATAAAGACTTTTTACTTATATGCAGGAGGCGATAGTTAAAGTCATCCAAGGGAAAGAAGGAAAAGCAATGAGGGAGAACAGGATGAGAACAGAGCAGGGCTTAATGAACAGAATCATGTAGAATGTTTTATATTTAAGGGTATAAGGAATGAGTGATAGTAAAGAAGTCAGGAAAAGAATAGTCAGACATATAGAAGTACAGAGGTGTAATATCAAAGTATCATAGATTTGGAGGTAAAAAGAAACTTTGAATCTCTATCCCTCATTTTACAGATATGGAAAGTAGAGAGGGAGCTTAAATCCTGGGTCACATTGGTAGTAATTAGCAGAACAGGTCTGAACTCAGGTCAGAGCTCTTCCTACACTATCCTCTCAGCCAAGGGAGGAGACCAAGGGAGGAGAAACCTTCAGAAATAAACAGAGATAACAATGAATGTTTGTTGAATAGAATTGTATTTAACTGCATACTGTGGGACAGATAAGTCAAGGCAGATATGAGAACTATGAAAAGCCCATTGAATTTTGAGTTTAGAAGGTCACTAGTGACCTTTGAAATAATGTTTTATCTAGCATAGTAGAAACAGCATCAGATTGTATTGCTTTAAAGGGTGAATGCTCAAAAGTAGTAAGGAAGTGTGGGCAATGAATAAACAAATCAGAAATGACTTAGAAAGAACTTTTGGGTTCCCCTCCTTTTTCACTCCTCTTACCCCCTCTGCCCCCAATAAAATACAAATCTGAATTTTATAATCTTTGGAATCATGAGAAAAAAGAAAGAGGTAACCTCCTAATCTGACTATTTCTCCAGTTCAGTGATTGTGGATCACTTACCTTTAAGTAATCTAAACTCAGGTTTCCAGTCTTGTCCTAACCTAGCACGGCTCTGTCTGAGTGATTAGATGATGGTGGGTAGAAGCAATTCCACTCTCCATTTGGAAACCAGGATAATTATAGCTTTGGGCTCCGTGTTTTGATTCTCTATGACTGGAGGGTGGACTTCAGAGTGTGGGAATGGAAAAGGGCATGGGCAAACATGCTGGTGAGATGGAAACAAGACTATCTGAATGCCAAATATTGAAGGCTGGCTTTATCCATGTAAGCTGCACATATAAATACTGTACAGTATATTAAAAATAATCTACTGTTCAAGCCCAAAGACTTTAATTTTTGAAAATAAAAATACTGCTAAACACAAAATATATTTTAAAACAAATAAACAGCATATTCAGACAACCATATTTCAAAAATTAAGCAAAGTAACCCAATGAAATGCAATATATCATAGACAATGCAAACATATATAACCCTCTGGGAATGCTGTTACCAAACACCTAATTAATTCTATATATATTTATTAAATACCTCTTATTTGCAAGGCTAGAAAAAGCCCAGCAAAGTGGTTAGGATAGAGCTTTAGCCTTGGAATCAGAATGTCCTGTAATCATCACTCTTGCATCCAATAAATACTGGCTTTGTAACTCCGGGCAAGTCCCTCAGGGCCCTTGATAATTCTAAATTACAGAATAGTCACTGAACTACACTGATTAAAAGGAATTTCCTCCCTTCAAGTTTCTTACACTAATGAAATTAAGGGTGGAAGGTGGAGAGCTAAGGAGGAAGTGAGGATCTGTGGGGTGAGAATGTGCCAGGTATGGGGAAAACAAAGAAGATCTGAAATAGTCCTGATCTTAAGAAGCTTACATTTTACTGAGAGAAACTAAACTGAATTGAATCACATGCTCTAGAACATTCAATTTTAGTTTGATTTCTTTCCATTTCCCCAAAAGAGACAATGGGGAGCTAGGATGACCTTCATTTTTTGGAAGCAGAAATGAAACCTCTTGGTCTGAAGAAGGATACATACCCCTCCCCATCTGTGGATTCATTTTTATGAAAATTCTTTGTTTCAAAAGAATGAATATTAAATCACATTAATTTCAACTTTTAACAAATTATTTACTGAAGAAAATCACAAAATGTACCTTAAATGGTATTGAGCCATAAAATAAAGTAACAACATGCAATAGAATGAAAATATATTCTCTCCTAATGAAGAATGGAAGTTTTTGTATTCACAGGAATTTATCACTCAAAAGTTTATGGTCAGTGTCTGATATCTTCACTTCCAGTGTATACCATCGACATACATTTTACTTACACATCTATAGCTATTATACCTATTTGTCCTGTGTGCATTTTTTTTGTTAATCAACATAATTATTTATTCTCTTTATGATTGTCCAATATTTGTTGAAATATTGGAATAATGGGACATTTATGTACTTAATGAAATCAATAGGACAGACTATTTGAAATCAAGACTGAGAAAATCTGGATTACATGGTCAATGTAGCACTAGGATTGTTTTCTGAGAGAAGGAATACCCTCCCTGAGAACCAGGGAAGGAAGATTGAGAAGGGATTTAGCAGAGGAGATGATAACTATCACTTCATCTCAAACTTATTATCAATGTTGATGATTCACAAGGAAGAAAAATAACTGTGCAATGTTATTTGAAGAACCTTGGAAGATCTCCCTAACCAAAAATAAATCCCTACTTTTTTTCCACAGTGTTGAGAATTTCATCTTCAGAGGTTTGTTTGTTTGTTTTGAAGTTGTCATTCAATGTTAAAATGAAAATACTGTCAATGGGAGAGGTAACACATGAAGTCGTACCAAACTATTGGAGCCATTGACATTACAGCATTAGTATATTATAAAATTCATTTGTAAAACATCAATGTATTGTTATTTATATGACCATAGTCTGGGTGCACAGTGATCACTGAACCAGGAGTCAGGAATGCCAGATGTTATCTATAAAAGAAACAAATCTGCTGGAATAAGAGAAGAATTGAACACAGATCTTGCAAGACACAGATGCCTCCCTAGTGTGAGGCACCCCAAGGCACAATACTGTCAGTTGTTATATAGTTGTTAAATAGTTTTAGAAACTTTTTTAGAAACTTTAGAAACTTTTTCCCCTTCCACCTGAATTTTCATATGCTCTTGGAATTCGGGTTACAGTCTAAGACTCTCATGACATGTCTCTAATGTGACCCCCCCCATCAGATGACACATGTTATGTTGATGAACTTCAGTCATCACAGGGGTATGTGGGATAATATTAAAGTATGTAATTGTGCAAATTAAGTTGCATTAGGTCAAACTCTCTAGGTCATACTTAACTGGTTGAGTACTTTTTTTTTCTAATCTTGGATCCCTCATCTTTGGAATGGGATTGGTTGGGCCATTCCCTCTTTGTAATATATTTCTTAGGCAGCCCCCATCCTGTTGGAGACCCACAACAGCCCACATTCCTCACACCTGAGTTAAAATCTGGCCTCAGATGCTCACTCTATGTGTGACTCTGGCTAAGTTATTTAACCTCTGCCAGCTTCAGTTTCCTCTTCTATAAAATAGGTGTAATTGTTGTCAGGATCAAATGAGAGAATATTTGAAAAGCACTTAGCCATAGTGCTGATACATAGTAGATCCTAATATAAAGTGCTCCCTTGTTTCCTCTCCCTTTTCATGTTGTTTCACTTGATAAAATGTAAACTCCATTGGGGAAAGAACTGATTCCTTTTTATTTTTGTATAAACAAAATCTAACATAATACCCAATAAATAGCAGTCATTTAATTAATATTTGCTCATTTATTAAATATTAACAACTAACATGGTTTTTAGGGAATAGTGGAATGATTTGGTAACTGAACTAATAACTGACAGATAATGTCTTGAGATTTTCAGGATGCTTTATCTGCACCTTCTCACATATATTAAGATACCCCTGTGTGGCAAAGTCTTATTATCATCCCATTTATCTCCCCTATTCAAGAGAAGTTAAATAATTTATACAGGATTGTTGTTGTTGCTTGTTCTTCATTCTTGAAGAGGACCATGACATGAGGAAGATGATGCCATGACATACAAGGAAATTAGATTTCAGTGAGACAGGGCTGTGCAAAGTCACCAGTCTCTCTCTCTTCTGAAGGCATCTGAGTTTCAACAGCAAGATGATCAGTATGACAGAGATGGCCCCAGATGCAATGGGAGACCTTGATCTTTTTAAGCTAATGACTTTCCCTAGTCTCAGTTTGATTATGGCAATGCCCATTCATTAATTAAGACTTGGAGGGTGGAGAGGAGACAGTGACTAGAGTCACAGAGCTAAGGAGGGGAACAAAATTTGAACCAAAATCTCTTTGGACTCCATCAAGGACTCTTTTTACTAAACTAAGCTGCAGATTTGAGTCAGTAGGACTTTGCTTCAAATCATGCCTCTGATAATTAAATCACTTCTCTCGATGTCAGTTTTCTATAAAATAAGATCTGTAAAGTACATCCTATCTAAAACCTATGGCCTTCTAGTATCAAGATACTAACCACATCTGAAATGCCATTCTGCTCCAAGATACATGGGGCACTAAGAAAGACATCCTCATTAATGCCACATAGGCATTAATAATCATGGTGAAAATTGTATTCCCTCTCCCAAGATTCTTCACAATGTTTTCTATCAGATCTGTCACAGACAAGCCAGTGCCAAGGAAGTGTAACCCTTCAGCTTGACAACCTCATAAACACTTTCAAAAACCTGTTTATAAACTTCTTTCCCATTTTTTGAATCAGCATCAGTTACCAAAGCAGGATAAAGATCTTTTAAAGACATGCCAGAAACATTCACACCACTCCACACAGGAACAATGGAGTCTCCATATTCCTCAAGGACTAGAATTCAGATTTCAACCACTTCCAATAACATGATTTTTAGGAAAGTCACATATTCATTGAAAAAGAAGCAATAAGCAGCTTGCAATTAGGGCTATATTTAACAATATTGGAAATGATGCATCTAAAGATATTCACATCTTGCAGGACCAAATTAAAATGAATTTCTCCCTTCTGTTAATGTGCCCTAGCCATAATAACAACCAGCTTTGAGTTTTCAGCCTTTGCCAGAAACATTTTTTGCTGTTTTGAGGAAAAGGCTGCCATGTTGAAGATCCATCATCTCTCCCTTTAGTTTGTCTTCTATGATATAAACTAGGGCAAGTTCATTGTCCAAATCCCATCTTCACCAACTCCAACAGCAGTGATCTTGTTATAGAGAACCTGGTTTTCTTTTAAGACATTCAAAATGATCCTTAACAGTAGTTTCCATTTGGGGTGAATTGAGGCTACTGATCAGGCTAAGAGGAGTTTTGAATTAGAGGTGAAATTGCTGCTCCCAGACTCACACCTGAATTAACCTTTGAAGGAATCTCTTAGTGAAGCATCAATCAAGAAGTATTTCATATTTACTGAGGAGGAAATTAACACAAGTATAATAATTTTCATGGATCATAGAGCAAGTCTTGAAACTGGAGTACAAACATACATCTCTCCTGCCCTCAGAAACTTCAAATTAGACCTCTTTCTACAAGGTCATGTTGACAGAAGAAGTAGATTTTGAGCTGGGTTATGTAGAATGAATAGAATTTAGACAAGTAAATTGGAGTGGGCAGCTAGGTGACTCAGTGGATATAGTTCTGGATCTGGAGGCAGGAAGACTGGTCTTTCTGAATTCAAATGTGACCTCAGAGTTTTAACAGTTTTGTGATCCTGGGCAAGTCACTTAACCCTATTTACCTCAGTCCCTCATCCATAAAATGAACTGAAGAAAGAAATGTCAAACCACTCCAATATCCTTGCCAAGAAAACCTCAAATGGGGACATGACTGAACAACAATTTGAGTGAAATTAGTGGTGATCATAGTTAAGGTAAGGAAAATATGATAAGCAAAGATATAGAGGAGGTAAGGAAGAAATTTCTGAAAAATAATTAGAAACATTTTTGTTGTTGTTTCCATTAGAAATGTTAGACTTCATGAAAGTAGATCATTATCTATTTTATCTTTTAAGTTACTTTGTCTTTCTCTTTAATAGATGCTGAAAATTTCTCAGTAAAGTGAAAGGATCAGGTGAACTCTGATTCCTTGGAGTTTGCATTTGACTTTGTACTTGGTAAGAGAAAATGATCTACAGTTACAGGGGCAGAAAATCAATATTCTTGTTTGTTTGTTTTTAGTCTTATTTTTCTAAAAGCATGCCCCTGGTAAGACTTATGAGAGGAAAAAAAAATCACCTACTAGTTGGAGAAAATGTCAATGTATGAAGAAAACACATTATTGTCACATTACCAAGTTTTTCTGAGCAGGAAGTCTATGCTAGATTGTTTTAAAAAATAATTTCTGCAACAGAGGGAGATGATTCTATCTATATAGAGAAAAAAGTCAATGTAAAGTTTATACTTTTACACTTTTTTTTTCTTTTTTGGTTTTTAGAGAAGGAAGTAAGCAGTGGAATTATTTGCTCCTTTTTTCCTTTACATTCATCAGAAAAGTTGTTATATAAAGTCCTTACCTTTTTTGAGTGCTAAGCTGTAGCTGCACTGTTTGAACATCTTGAAGATGGTTTTTAATCTGGAATAATGCTTGAAATTCTCTTTATCTAATAGCTGACTGCAAGCTTGTTTGCTGTGGCAATGTAATGTTTCTTCAGAGTAGATAGTCTTCTGTAAATGATTCCTCAATTTTTTGGAGAGGTATTTTGGTTTCACTCTTGGTATAGCTATATTTAAAGCATTTGTAACAGGGATCTTCTCACAAGTTGTAAAGTAGTTGTAATAAGAAATTCAGATATGAGCAAGGAAGGCCATTTAATCTGAATAAGTTAAAACCTTACCTCCATGCTCTGTTCTTCCTCCTCCTCCGATTGATAGTATCCTTGCTTTTCAGGAGTGAGGATTGCTTAGACTATTCTTTTCTCTCTTGTCATTGGACAAGTAGTGCTCCATATAGGTGCAAAGTAAATGCTATTGTGTCTGAGGTAATTACACTTCTTTTGAATCAGTCACCTTTTCTTGTCCCTTGAAGAAAGACAACCCCTCATCAAACTTATGAAATAAATGATGTTTATTCTTAGCATGCTCAGTTGCCTTATAAATGTTTTCCTTCCTTTCACTTTCCTCTTTTAAATGTCCATAGTTCTTAAGCACTTTTGGCGCTGTCCAAGATAGCATGTTCCACCTGGATATGACCCCATGAAGAAATGTCACTAGGATGGCAATCAAGGCTTAAAACATCTTTAAATGCCTAAAGCCCTTATATTCCTAAAACAACCTTATTTGCCTCACATCCAGGGTCATCTCTAGTCATCCTGATTCATATCTGGCTACTGGATTGAGATGGTTCCAGAGGAGAAAGTGAGGCTGGTCACTTTGCACAGCAACCCCTCACTCAAATCCAATTCATATGCTTGTCAGGGCATCACTTCCTTGATCATGGTCTTCTTTGAAAACAAATGACAATCATCATCATCATCATCATCATCATCATCATCTTCTTCTTCTTCTTTTTTTTAGTTTTTTTTCAAGGCAATGGGGTTAGGTGACTTGCCCAAGGCCACACAGCTAGGTAATTATTAAGTGTCTGAGGTCGGATTTGAACTCAGGTATCCTGACTCCAGGACCGGTGCTCTATCCACTATGCCGCCTAGTCACGCCAGTCATCATATTCTAAAGCAGTAAGAAATAGTTGAGCTGGGTCTTAATTATCAAGACCATTTTATTAATTATTAATTATCAAATACCTATTTCAAATGGGAGATCCTCATCTTTCTGTCCCTTGACTTGGCTTGTCTGCAGGCAAACATGGCAGAGTTTGAAGATCATTGATTCTGAAGTCAAAAGATTTGTATTCAAATTCCAGTTCAATTGCTTTCTACTTCTGTAATTATGGGCAAATCACTTATCTTTCTTGGGCCTCAATTTCCTCTTTTGCAAGTTGAGGAGGCTGGACTAAATGGCCACTGAATCTCTTCATATTCTAGAGCTTTTGTAAAAAAAAACTTATTTTGGTTTTGAATTGATATTGTTGAGGAAGAACCAGACTTAATTTGACAGAGAGGAGAGGGAAAAAAATTAGAAACTGACTAGATGATAGGGAGAAGTGTGGACTATAGTGAAAGTAGAAAGAAGACATTTGTAAGTAGGGTATAGTAAAGAGTAGAGCTAGCTTAAGTAACATAGTTATATTGAGAAAGACAGGGAAAGGATGTTGAAGAGTCTCTTGGTGGAGACTTGAATGCTCTGCAAATGAATCAAAATCATGAAATTTGAACATCAGCAAGAACTGCAGAAGCCATCCAGCCTGAAAGGAATCCCTGCTCTAACATTACTGACAAGTGGCCATCTAACAGCTAACCTATGTTTGAAGGCCACTAAGAGGGGAGTCTATAACCTCTCAATTCAGCTTTTAGATGGCTTTGATCATTAGGAAGTTTTTCCTGACATCAAACCAAGGAAATTGGATTTATTTCAATAGTTTAATATTACTCTATGGCAGGTTCATTACCTCTCTCTACTCTTTTTACTTTGAGTTCAGTGGAGAAAAGGAGAGCAAATAAGCTATTAAATGATTATAGCTGTCTGGTATCAGGCAAGTCTGTAGAATTGATTCCTTGGGAGACATGATTTGTCAAGGCCTCTTTGCCCTTCTGACCCCCCCCCCCCCTTTTCATTTATATAAAAGCCGCTCTACCCTGATGCACATCTGGGAGATAGGATCTAGGAAGATTCCATCAATCAGATATTCTATTTAGAAACTTGGGACTGATTTATTCTATTATAATATCTTCTGCCCACTTGGCACAGTTAAGTTTCTGAGCATTTGTCAAATAGGGATGATAACGACTTTGAGGGTCCTGTATATAATCTATTCTTATATCCTCCAGCACCTAACACAGTGAATTATACATGGTAAGTATTTATTTAATTAATGCTTATTGGGTTGAATTATCTACTTTTTAGGGTAATTGTGGAAACTTGCAAGCATTATATAAATGTTCGTTTGTTAGGTCAGCCTCTCTTTTGACTAGCACTTCCTATCCTACTCCCTCCCTCCCCAAACCACTGCATTTGGATCTATATTGCCTCTGCCTGAGCATGAATCTTTTCTCTTTTGACTTTTTTTCCTCACTTATTGTTATTATTATTAGGACACTAATCTAGAAGTATTTTAGAGTACAGATTGGATAGGAAGAGACTAGTCAGTTGTCTACTGAAACAATTCAGGTTTAGAAAGGTGATGAGGTCCTAGACTAGGGAAGTTGTTAGTAATTATTCACTTTCTATTTGGTCTTTTCCTGTTGCCTACAAACAAACCTATGTGTCCCCACTTCTTAAAAAATAAAAAAAACCCCTCACTTGATCCAACCATTCCCACCAGCTATTATTCTATACATTAGTATTCTAAGAGACATTGAGGTGGCTCAGCGGATAGAATACTTGGCTTAAAGTAGGAATGCTTGAGTTCAGTTCTGACCTCAGACACTAATTGTGTGACTCTGGGAAAGTCACTTAGTCTCTGTTTTACTTAATCTACTGGAAAAGGACCACTAAATCATTCTGTGTCTTTGCCAAGAAAATCCCATGAATGGGGGTGGCTAGGCGGCATAGTGGATAAAGCACCGGCCCTGGAGTCAGGAGTACCTGGGTTCAAATCCGGTCTCAGACACTTAATAATTACCTAGCCGTGTGACCTCGGGCAAGCCACTTAACCCCACTGCCTTGCAAAAAAACCTAAAAAAAAAAATCCCATGAATGGTATAGTTCATAGGGTTGTAAAGAATGAGATATAACTGAACAACTACTCTCCTCAGCTAAATTTCTTACACCACACCAGAGGCCTCTATTTTGTCTCTACTTACTCTTTAGGAAACATTCTGAAATATGGCTTCTTTTTTTTTTTTTAGGGTTTTTTTTTTTTTTTGCAAGGCAAATGGGGTTAAGTGGCTTGCCCGAGGCCACACGGCTAGGTAATTATTAAGTGTCTGAGACCGGATTTGAACCCAGGTACTCCTGACTCCAGGGCGGGTGCTTTATCCACTACGCCACCTAGCTGCCCCTTGAAATATGGCTTCTAATCTTAGATTCAACTGAAACTGCTCTCCCAAAACTAGTGATCTCTTAATTGCCACCCTTGATCTTTCTTCATCCTCTGACACTATCAGTTGCTGTGTCCTCCTTACACAATTCTTCTTTCTAGCTTTTGTGATACTACCCTCTTCTGGTTCTCTTCTTTGCAGAACCTATAAACTAAGATTCCAACCTGAATTTGCCTCTCTTTTCTCTCTATTCTTTCTCATTTGCTAATGTCATGAGCTACTAATGGTTCAGTTATAATTTTTATGCAATTGATTCTCAGATATTACTATTCAACCTAAATATCTCTCCTGAGTTCCATGCTTGCTTTACCGATAACTTATTGAATATCTCTAAATGGATGGCCTAAAGTCATCACATGCTCAATGTGTTTCAATAGAATTCATTTTCTTTCCACACAAACTTTCCCCTCTTCCTAACTTTTGTACTACTGTCGAGGGCACCACCCTCCTCCTAATCATTCAGGTTCTCAACCTTGATTTCATTCTCACTCTTCTTCCTATTTACTACAAATATCTAGTTGACTATCATATCTTGTTATTTCTACTTTCACACCATTTCTCATATTTATGGTCCCTTCTCTCTACTGATACAGCCACCACCCCACCCTTCTATTTTTACTACCCTTCTCAGGAAACATTCCAGCTAAATTAGTCTAATTACTAGGTTGTTTGTTTTTTCCTACACTATGGTTCATTTTCCAATTCAGTATTTTACAATCAACTGTCCTCCTTACTTAGAATAATATTCTTTCTTCTCTCCTACTGGTTACGTTAAAGACTCATTTCGAATACTGCCTTTTGAAATAGCTCTTCCTCAGTCCTATCTTCTTTCCTTGTGCCTTCTCTCTGAAATTGCTTTCTATCTATGCTGCATATATTATTTAAGTACAGTGTTATTTATAAATAGTAATTTTCATTTTGCCTCTTCCATTAGAATATAGGCTCCTTGAGAACAGGGATTGTGGGTTTTTTGGCCATTTTTTTGTATCCCCGGTACTTATCATATTGCTTGCCTTAGAAGAATAATCACTTAATAAATTTGTTGACTGACAAACTGAAGTCCAGAATAGCAATATTCTTTGCTTTTCTAAATAAAAGACCCTTTCAGAAACCCTAAACTTGCAATATTTTTTCTGCTACTTGCAAAGAATAATTCTTTGACTTTCTGAATCTTCAGTATGTATTTGTCCTAGGATATCTGTTTCTAGCCCAGTGTGAAGAAAAAGAGAAATAAATGAATGCCATCTGTTTTCCCTGCAGAACACTCTGTACTAGGATTAACACCCATCTAGCCTTGTTAGTCATTTCTATAGAAACCTATCCCACATGTATCCCTTGGAATTTCTGCTGGATAAGACTACTCTTTGAGTTTACCCCTTTGAGTAAGACTTCATTAAAAAGAAATCTATAGATATGAAAATTGCTGCTAATAAAACAATGGAGAGAAAATTCAATGTCTGTCACAGGAGCACAAACAAGCGTTAAAACAACTGACCTCAACTGAGTAATATAAGCATAGAACACTTGCTGCAGAAATATGCTCTCTGAAGAAAAGAAAGATGGTTGGTATAGTATATGCACATGCAGAAAAGTCAGAATTATCTAGAGCATTGTACACTATGTTATGCTAATTTGTATGTTGCACATTTGTGTGTCTTATTTCGACAGGGAAATTATCTTTATACCTCACTTGATGACTGGCAGTGTGTGTTACACATACTAGGTGTTTAATAAATTTGTATCAAATACTAATAACATTTATGTAACTTTGTAATGTTTGCAAAGTTTTATGTGTGTGCTCTCATTTGACTCTCACAAGAGCCCTCTGAAATAGGTGCTGTTATTATCTCTACTTTACAGATGAGAAAACTGAACCTAGGAGAGTGATTGCTCAGGATCACCCAGCTATTAAGGGTTTGAAGGAGAATTTGAGTTTAGGTTTAGCACTTCATCCATTGTGCCATTCTTTGTGACTTCATTTATGTTTGTTTGTTTGTTTTTTGATAAAGATACTGGCTGGTTTGTCTTTTATTTTTTCAGTTCATTTTACAGATGAGGAAACTGAGGCAAACATGGTTAAGTGATTTGCCCAAGTTTGCACAGTTAGTAAGTATCTAAGACCAGATTTAAACTCAGGTCCTTCTGACTTCAGGGTGGCACTCTATCCACATGCTCCTTAACTGCTTGTTACACAGCTAACACAGTTATACATTTAACAAATGTCTCAGACAAGTTCAAATCCAGATCTTCTTGACTCCAAGTCCAGTGATCTATTTACCATATAATGCTGTTTCTCAGAAATTTCAGAGATCATCCAGTCTAACCTACCCCAAACAGGAATCCCATTGATATCATCCCCATCATGGATATAGTCATTGATTTCCCCCTTGAAGAATTTTTTTTGTGTCAGGGACTCAGGCTCACCACTGCAGAAGTAGAGTTTTAATTATTAGGAAAATTTTTCTTACATCCAGATGAAATCTTTCTCTTGGTAATTTCCACCTACTGCTTTTTAATTTTTTTCTCTGGAGACAAACCAAGTCTGATGAAACTGTTTTTGGAAGAACCAGGAGACATTAGTCTGTTACTTATCTCTCTAATCATACTTTTCTTTGATTGCAATGAAAGGGTTCTACTAGATGAAGTCTTACTAGGTCATATGTGTATGTGTATGTGTGTGAGTATGTACACCTGTGCATGTATATGTGTTGTATATACTACTTTCACAGAAGAGGAACCAGGGTTCTTGACTTTGTGTGTGGGTGTCCATGAACCCTTTCTCAGAATAATTATTTTAGAGGAACCCAGCAAATTTTTGTATTGATCGATATGTGTGGTCCTTCTTAATCAATGATGGGAATGTTAAAATTCAGTTAAAGCCAACACTAGAGATTAGTAAAAATAAAGATGTAATTTTTCTTTCTCATTCAAATTTATAGACTCCCAGAAATCTGCCCAGGAATCTCTTTGGGAGTGTATGAACTCCAAATTATGAACTTTTGGATTAGATGATCTATATGCTTTCTTTCATTTCTACCATTCTTCAAATGATTATTGTGACCATATGTTGGGGTAGGACTATACTATAATAATAATGTTACTGGAAAAGGATCAACACAACTTTCTGTTTATACACACACACACACACACACACACACACACACACACACACACATATACACATATATAGGGATTTTTGACTTTTAATAGTGCTTTTATCTTTATGATTTTATTTTATCTTTTTACAATCCCTGTGAATTAGGTAGAATATGAATTATTATTCCTAGATTTACTGAGTGAAGGAAACTTAAAACTCTTTATGTCTTACTTTCTTATCTTATAGATGAAGAAACTGAAACTCAGGGCTCTTAAACTGTCCAAAGTTATATATTGAGTTATTGGCAGACTTACTTCTCCTATGCTCTTTCCTCTGACCTGTGCTTTTTGAACTGCATTAAAATATATCTCAAAATTTTAGATATGTTGTTTGCAAAACATTGATTCTAAAACATAATAGCTCCAACCAGTGGAAGCCTGATAGGACATTGGCAGCCTGTAAAATGGGACTCAGATAGACCTTCTGATAGTAGTGTTATAAATGCATATGTGTTCATATCTTATCTAAATTATTGCACATTTCAGTGTGAATCAGTGAGTAAAATAAAAGCTGTTCTCATGTTAGTAAATAAATTCTTTATGTTGATCAATCATTGGATGGTATAGACTGTTCTAATAGGGACGATTTACAGCAAGCTTTGACAGTATGTTCTTTTTTCTAATTGCAAATGGAAAAAGGATGCTGTTCTCTGCTGTGCCATAAAAATGTAAAATATAAATGACTTAAATGCCTGCGTGTTCTCTTCTCCACCCAGCACTCATTTTCTCCTCATATTTAGACACAAATCAGAGAAAAAACTGCTCTCCTGTGAGATAATAACTTTTATGAGATGGGGCCAGATTCTTATCCTGTGTAACTATATAATGCCTCATGGAGTCAGATTTTCTCCTTATCTAAACTAGGGAGGAAGGCTCCTTTGTTAGCTGCATAGCCTTTTTTGGGCCCCTCAAGTGCTATTATTTTATTAAGGGCTATTAAGGACTAGTGAGTTCCTGCCCCAGCACTCAAAAATACTCTAGTGGGCTGAAAACAAGCTCATGGATCCTTTTCAGGGTGCTTTCCTTCCAAACAGAACAGTAGGAGAAGATAACTTCAAATGTCAGCCATGTCTTGTGATAGAACTTGCCAATTAAGGGTCAACAGATTGACACTAGCAACTAGATAATATAACTCTCCTGTTGGATCAGTGTGGAATGAGGATAGATTCTGTGCTTAGTTCCTATGTCCCAAAGGATACTGTACAGTCAGCCACTTTGACTTTTTACCTTTCCAGAAAATGATTGTGAGGCTTACAGAGCTAAATTTGTGGTTCCCTCTGGATTCTAGGATAGTGAGTGACTGTG
Organism: Macrotis lagotis; assembly: GCF_037893015.1. Classification (NCBI taxonomy): domain Eukaryota; kingdom Metazoa; phylum Chordata; class Mammalia; order Peramelemorphia; family Peramelidae; genus Macrotis; species Macrotis lagotis. Next base: position 592,693,256 of record NC_133658.1, read on the forward strand.
CTTTGATACTCCTTCCTAGATCATGCATGTCTATTCAAAAGTAGGCTTAGGGTGACTTATTTTGATGGCTTTTTCTATTTCTGAAATAAATGATGGCGCTGAAGCCTTCTAGTAGAGTGTCCCCTACTTATGTGCCCTATTCTCTGATAATCCACCAATGAAGTTTTATTCCTTAAAGTGAAAGATGATATCTATTAAAAGACAAATATGTTAATCTGGGAAGCATGGCCTCATGAATCATCAATCATTAGTACCTTAGTTTTGGTTATTTTGGTCAATTTCCTAGCAAAATCCTAAGGGATGGGACACAAAATGGGGTCAGGTTTGTATATAGGTATGTGTGTATGAAGGAGCTGGGGTGGAGCTCCATGCATGTGTGCATATTGGGAATACTCAGGAGGAAAAGAATAAAGATTTTAGCGAAGATTTAAGAGAGGAGGCCCATGATTTGATTTCTAGGCATAAATAACACATCTTTAGTGATTTCCATAAAGTATTGCTTTAGTCATGTATCATGTCACCTTGCTCAAAAATCTTCTGTCATACCATCTCCATAGTCTGACATTTAATTTTCCGGTTTAGTTTTTTAGTCTAATCTTTCACCATGATTCAAACTTGAATCTTTCCCTCAAACCTATCCTCCCCATTCCCCACATAAGACTTTGTGTCTTTGCTTAATTCTGTTCCTTCCCTCATATTAAATCCTTTCTTACTCACAGAAGTCCCATCTATCCTCTAAAGACTAGTTCTTGTCCCACTTCTTATGTTCACCCCAAGACATGGTGATCTCTCCCTTATATAATTTCATGGAATTTTTGTCTCAGCTATCAATTATCATTTTTTCATTTGTTGTTCTCTTGCTTTTTATCATTGTTTCATGTTATTATTTAATTTTTCATGAATATATATATCATTTTTTTAGGTTTTTGCAAGGCAAACGGGGTTAAGTGGCTTGCCCAAGGCCACATAGGTAATTATTAAGTATCTGAGACCAGATTTGGACCCAGGTGCTCCTGACTCCAGGGCCGGTGCTTTATCAATTACACCACCTAGCCACCCCATGAATATATATCTTAACTTCCAAATAGGTAGCAAACTTTTGGGGGGCAGGGTAGGTACCATGTTTTATGGGGTTTTATCTTCTACAGTGCCTTGCAATATAATAGACCCATAGCAAATATCTATTAATTGATATAAATAATGTATTTCTTTGTACAAATCTTTTTGAACCTATTTTTGTCATCATAGAAACATTTAGAATGATAGAGGAAGAAAGAATTATATTGTTTTTAATTGTTTGAAGTCTTATTTTACAAATAAGGAAATAAATTCCATATGCACAGCGACAACATACCTTTTCCTTCCTTTTATATATTCCATAACATCAGTTAGGATGAAACATAATCAGGAATTCAGTAAACACTTCTTGAATTGAATTAATGCATATAGGGACACAATCCCCTGACCCAAATTCACTTTCAGGGAAAGGTGAAAGAGGAGCAATGAGGGAAAGGATGCCCTCTCAAGTAAAACAATATATTAATTTGATGGAGTGGCAGTAAGATATAGGAGTGATTTCTTTAAAAGATATAACTATGGTAGTTAAGGATTTTACTTCTTTAGACCTTTTTCCATTTATCTAAATCCTACTCCCATCCTTTAAGAATTTGTAATTTTCAGAGATAGAAGTTTAGGGGAGTAAGAGTAAAAAATATTAATGATTTCTTGAGATGTAAAGAATTGTAAGCATTATATTATGCAGGTTGTGAGGAGATCCTTCTCCTGGACCTTAGGTCTCCAAGAATACCATGTCCTTGGATGGAAATGATGGTTACTTCACCAAAGATCTCAGATTGTATGTGGAGAGATAAATAAAAATGGAGAGAGAAATATGTCCTTTTCTTTTACTTTTTCTTTTTGCAAGGCAATGAGGTTAAATGACTTACCCAAAATCACACAGCTAAATAATTATAAGATGTTCTTTTCAATAATTAAAAATCCAGTTGCACATGTAATCTTTAACAAGTTGACCAGCATTATTACATCCCACACCCTGTTCTAAGTGCAAGTGCTGGAAATACAAATTCAGATACATAGACACAGTCTTTGTCATCGAGACACTTACATTCTTAATAAGGAAGTTATAAAAGGAAGTTGAAAAGGGAAGGTATGGACTAAGGTACCCATTTTAGTGTTTAATAAGAAAGGAATAAGCCTAGGCTGGTCTGAGGGTCTCCTGACATGAAAATTCTGGGAGAAACATCCAAAAAAAGGAAGATGGTGCAGGGGCAGAGCATACTTTGAACATGTGAATTTCCAGGCTCAAGTGAGAACTTGAGATGATAGAGCTGGGTGTGGTGAAGTTTTAAGAGGGTAGAAGTTCAGTTTAGTCTGAAACTTGATAACTCCCATCCTATGATTTGGTGGACAACTACTTATTGCTTACCTGCTATGTATTAAATCACATGTTGGGAATAGATGAAGTCAAATTCTAGTGCCTGCCCTCAAGGAGTTTATCTAGAGGAAAAAGTTCTTTTCAATGAGGTTTTATATCTACATAGGTGTTTTATCATCTGAGTGGGAAAAAAAGACTTCCTGGTGGATATAGCTGGACTTAAATTGGGAGCAGATGATCAATTTCTGAATTGCTGCCTAAAATGTCTTTTGACTATACATTGAACTCTCATTTGTTCTGTATTTCAAAAAATGTGACTTATAAGACAACCTTATAAGTTCTTCCCTTGGCACAGTATAAAATTTTCCTTTGGTTTGATGTTTTAGTCAACACAGATGTCTCTTAGTCCCAGCAGGTTTGCTGGATAGGTACACCTGTCTATCACCAGCGTGCAGAATTACAGTAAATGAGGTTACACAGATGATTAAGGCCACATTAAATTGGATCTGAATCTGATTTGTTATTTTAAAAGGAAAACAAAGTATAAGTACCATCTAATTCAGATTTAGAGGAAGTAAAAGAAATAAAAGACAAACATTTTCTGATAAAATAATTTCATCTCCTTCAGTAATAGCCAAATATTTTTGACAACATGAAGTCAGACTGGGCTTCAGCCATTATCTGGATAAATTATCCCTTTTGAAATTGTTCAGCAAGCAAATAGGATTTCATTCTTTGCAACCAGAACCTTTTGTTTTTTACCTCTGATAGAGGCTCTGAGAATTTGGCCAAAGATTTTTAAGTACTTGTTAACTACTATTCAGTTATGAGCCTGGAATCAGGAAGAACTAAGTTCAAATTCAGTCTTAGACATTTACTAGCTGTGTGACCCTGGGCAAGTCTGTTCACTTCTATCTATCAAAGTTTCCTCAAATGTAATATGATACCCAATTCTCAGGGTTGTAAGAATTAAATGAGTTATCACAGTGTCTGGCAAACAGTAGATACTTAACAAATGTCTATTTACTTCATTTCCTTCTTTCCTTCCTTTCTTTCTTCTGTCCTTCCATCCTTCCTTTCTTTTTTTTTCTTCTCTCTTTCTCTTTTTCTCTTTCTCTTTCCTTGTTCACCAAGGATCTTTAAAGTTCTTCCTCTGACTTTCAATCAGGTCATGGATCATAAAAAGGGAGAGATTTCTAACAATATTTTCTCAAGAAGTTTGTATTATAAGTCATAGAATTTTAGAACTGGAACATTAGAAGACAGCCCAATTTTATAATTTGTTTATTATTTACTTATTCAGTTATTTATTATCATTATCATGTAGATAGTCTGAAAAAAGAATAGTTTCAAAACTCTTGAAATAAAATTGTGCCTATTTGTCCTAATTAGAGCTTGTATATCAAAATTAAAATCAGAAATCTGGACAAAAGCAAACAAACCATTATCAACATAAGATAAGAACGTTTAGCTAAAGCATTGGTTTTTAGCTCAGGTATCAGAGTTGCTTTAAATTTAGCTGAGGTACAAATGCATGGAGGTAGGAGAGTAACAGACAAAAATCACACAGTAAATAAGTTTCACAGCAACCTGTTTATCTGTCATTTATTCAAGACCATTGCTCCCCCCATTCTCCTTTGAATTTTTTTATTTAACCAGAAATAAACATATGACATCACTGCCAATGCAAAGGAACATTTACTTAGCATACCAAGAAAATTTTTAAAAAAAGGAATTAAAATTAACTGCAAGCAATCCTGCCACTAATGTAACATTACCTCATTGTACCGTCCAGCTCTGGGAGGTTGTAAATCTTTTCATTACAGCTTTCCATGTTGTCTTATTTTCAAAGTGTTTTGGGAATCAAACAATAAGTAATAATTTGTCTGTAGGATGAACAAAGGAGCCTCAAGGTTGGATGGAAAATGGAGTATTCCTGTCTGAAAAATCATAATATCTTAGAACTATGACTATGAAGTTTTAAGGTCTGCAATGTGATTTTTCTGAACAGGTTTATTGAAATGAAAAGGGTCAAATAGCACTCTCTAGAAGAGTCTGTCTTTTCAATGTCTTTTCAATATCTGAAAGTATTACTACTAGCCCTATGTGAGAGAGAAGAGTCACACTCTAACTCTGATGGGAGTAAGGGAAGAATAAGGAGGAGGGAGGGAGGAATGAAGGAAATAAGCATTTATTAAATGTGCAAGGAGCTGGACTCAACACTTTTCAAATGTATTTAGACCCTAGCAAGAACCCTGGAAAGTAACCTATCCTCATTTTTCTTTTGAGAAAACTTAGGCATAGCAGCAGTAAATGACTTAAGTGTTTAGGGCCAAATTTGAACTTGGGTCTTCCTGATTCCAGGTCAAGATCCCTAGTCATTGAGTATCTAGTAGGATTGAGAAAGAGAAAGACCTGAAGTTTCTTGGCCATTTGTCTCCTCCCTCCTTTCTGTCTCATTTTCCTTTATTATTCCAGCTTTGCCTTATATTCTAGTCTACCCTCCTTCCTTTCAAAACTTCCCAATGTTATGGAACATCATCAACAAATGCTCAAAAAATGATCCAAAAGTCTGGTATTCTTATTGTGGAAGCTTTTACTCTTCACCTCAGTTGATGCTACTATGCTGAAGGGGCCATGGATGAGATCTATAATACATCTTTTTCCTTACTCAGTTCTCTTGGTTGGGCTATGGGCATTTTTAAAAGGCAGTACTTTTGGAATAAATGTGTAACTTTCTAAGGTTACTTCTTTAAGGATAGTCATATTTATTTGTAAGTATCAATGCTGTTATCATTTTTAAAAAATGAGTCTCATATTGTCATCATACTTTGCTTTCCCTATTCAAAGAAGGGGAAGAAGAGAAATATGAAGTTGTATGTGGGTGATTGGTTTGCTTGCATGGAGAGAGAAGGGGTTTCTTTGGGGATAAATAGTTCAGAGAGTAGACTTGAAATAGAAACGTGCTTCTCTAAAACATTTTAAGAGAATGTAGAATAGTCTTTTCACTAAGAATTTTAAAGTATGTGCTGTCAGTTATTGGATCCAACCCCCTGAGCTAACAGCAACATTTGCATTTTCTCTGTCTCTGGTTGATGAGAACTTTCCTGAAAATAATATTATAAAATAGTTAATATGATGATCCTTCTTACAAATAAGAAAATGGAGGTTCATAGAAGTCATTTATCCTTATTCACATTTGTTATTCAATCATTTCAATCATATCCAGCTCTTTGTGACTTCATTTGAGATTTTCTTGGCAAAGATACTAGAATGGTTTGTCATTTCCTTCTGTTGAGTTTACAGATGAGGAAACTGAGACATGTGAGTTCATTTCCCAGGGTCCCAATCTCATAGGTATGTAAGGTCAGATTTGAACTCATGTTTTCCTGACTCCATGTCTGGTGCTCTATCCACTGTGACACTTAGATGTGACACATAGCTGGCAAATATCAACATTAAAAATTGAACTCAGGTCTTTGGATACATGTTCAATACTCTTTTTCTTATACAACACTGTCACAGATAGATCTACTTGTTAGTTTACATCCCTTAAAAATATAGCTGAAAGTGATCATGGATGTCATTGTAGACCAGGCTCTGTCTTGGACTGGGAAGACCTGGGTTGAATCCTGCCCAAGAAACTTGTTAGCTATGTAACCCTGGGAAGTGCACTGACTCCTTGGCAAAATGAGATTGTTAAACGCAATGACCTCTTAGGTCCCTTCCAAATCTAATTCTATGATTCTACAATTTAGAGGTAGTAATGAAATAAAAGAGACTGGGGAGTAGGTTCTCATACAGAAATAACTATTCTCTTACTGCAGGACAAAAGGAAGAGATCAGAGCAGGTGAGAATCCCATGCTCCTTTTGTATACTGGTAGCACTGGTGATAAAACCCATCTCAGGTGTCTCCCTGCCTGAGGTTTATTGGATCCAAAGTTAACTTCCCCAAAGTTCTTCTCAAGATCCTTACATGTGCATAATATAATGTTAACAATTCAAAAACAATACAAAAATCAAGTGGAGATCTTTCATTTAGTAGAAATGTAGTTTCTGAAGTCTTAGAAGGTATCTTGGGCAAATCTCTTTACCACTTTGAGACTAGTTTCTACATCCCCCAAAAGGGACAGATTGGGATATATTAGATAATCTCTAAGGTCCCTTTCAGCTCTGATTGTCTTGAGGTGTGTGCATTCTCTGAAAAGGCAACACTGTGATAGTTATTTGCTTCTTGGCTTGGAGGGAAATTTTCTGGGCCCAGCTTCCCTCAGGTGTTTTTCTTTAATTTGCTGGTGGATAGTTCTTATACCCATCAAATAATTCATTTGGAGATAATCAAATTTTCTGCAGACTTTTTTTGACCATCTTTCCTTTGAGCAAAAGAAAGGAACCTACCCATCAATTTTATTGTGTCAGGCATAAAACCTTGCCTAGCTTTAGGTATTGGAACTGGCAAGGTTTTTCAGTTGCCAAAGTTTTGCCCCAGGGAAGATTGATTAACAATCTCATCCTTGTTTACTTAGAGAGGGTAGAGTCTCCAATGAGACCCAAATGCTTTGTCTCTTGCTTCTCCTTGTCTCTTGGGTAGCAACCTGATCCCTAAGCATTTATTAAGCATGTTGGCTTGGAAATTTCTGAGGCAGCTGAGTCCACTGCAAAGAGCATGGTACCTGGGAGTTAGAAATTCAGGAGGTTGCAGGCTCTGTTATTGGTTCTACCAGTAACTAATTCACTTTGAGACCTTAGGGTACTCACTTTATCTCTCAATTTCTCATTTCAAAAATGAGGAAAATAACATCTTGTCACCTCATAAAAACTATTGTGAAAACCAGGTGAGGTAATAGATGTGACAGCTTCAGTTCTACAAATAATGCTATCATTCCCTGACACATCTCTCTCCAAAGTTTTTAATAATCTCTTAGTTGCCAGTTACAATGGCCTGTTCAGTGTTCATTCTCCTTGACATCACTGTAACCTTTGACATTGTTGCTCACTCTCTGTTCTTTGATAAGTCTTCTCTTGTTGTTTTTGGTCATCATTCTCTTCTCTCCTAATTTTCCTCCTACCTATCTGAAATGCTCCTATTCTCTCCCCTTTGTGGATACATTTCCAGATCATACTTTCTAAGTCTGTCCTGGTGCCTTTTCTCTTCTCCCTCTATCCTACTTCATTGGTAATCTCAGCAGGTCCCATGATATAATTGTCATTTCTGTGTTGTAGATTTCAAATCTACCTATCATGTTCCAAATTCTCTGATGTCCTCCAAGCTCATATCTCCAAATGCCTTTCAGCCACCTCAAATGGGATACTCCATAGACATCTTAAACTCATTGTGCCAGTATGGAACTTATTATTTTCCCCTTAAATCCTCTCATCTTCTATTTTCCCTATTACTGTAGAGGACAACACCATCTTCTTCCATCCCCATAGCTCTCAACTTGGGAATTTTCCTGGATTCCTCACTATTCATCCCCCAGACCCCTCACCCTACCCTACCATATATCCAATATGTTGCCAAAGTCAATTGGTTTTACCTTTGTAACATCTCTTAAATATGACCCCTTCTCTCCTTCTGACACTACTACCCCTCAGGTGTAGTCCCTCATCACCTCATACTTGTAATAGCCTGCCGGTAAGTCTGCCTACCTCAGGTCTCTCTCCATTCTAATACATCCTCTATTCAGCCACTAAGGTGATTTTCCTAAATTGAAGATCCATCATGTTACTCCCCCCCCCCCCCCCACAAACACACTCAACACTCTCAATAAACTCTAGTGGTTTTCTATTGCCTCCAGGATTAAATACTTGGCATTCCAATTCCTTCATAATCCAACTCCCTCTTACATGCCAATTTTCTTAAACTTTACTCCCTGACCCATACTCTTCATGCACAGGTTTCCTGTCTGTTGCATGAATAAGACATTTCACCTCTCACTTCTGAGGAATTCACTCAGTGTTCCAGCTCTGCATTTTTTCTGACTATGCCCACTTCTTCAACATATCCCTAGGATTGGCAATGAATCAGTAAAGTGAAAAAGAGAAAGACATTTTTTTTTAGGTTTTTGCAAGGCAAATGGGGTTAAGTGGCTTGCCCAAGGCCACACAGCTAGGTAATTATTAAGTGTCTGAGACCAGATTTGAACCCAGGTACTCCTGACTCCAGAGCCAGTGCTTTATCCACTCTGCCACCTAGCCACCCCAAGACAGTTTCTGAAGTATTTTTATGCCCTGTCTTGATTCTCAGTTACCAACTGAATAAATGAATTTTCAATTATAATGAGGACATTTTGCAAATAAACTAAACAATTAAAATATTATTGGTTGGTTTGCTAATGATAGATGTCCTAGACAACCAGAGCTAGTGGGTAGTACTGTGTGTGACACAGGGTAGAGAGAGTGATTTGTCTCTCATCTACTACCTTTTTAATTTGTCCTGTAGTTATTTTTAGGACTCTATTCATATAAAAGAATCCCCATAAATCTTCAGATACCAGGGAACCTTCTTTCTGCAGATGCAGAACCTTATTCTGCATCTAGCCCAATTACTTTTTACTTAGTTGGTCTCCTGTCATCTCTGTCAGTATCATTTTCACATACTGCTAGACTTCTACATAAATGCTCTCTCCCCCAAGGAACTCCAGAGTTAGCCTCAGAAGTAGTATTCTGCATAAGCTTGGCCAAGTTGAAACATATTTCCTCTAAAGCAGAACAATCTAGTCTGTCAAGAAAGCTATGAGTGCTCTGAAAGTTTTTTAGCAGGACTTCAGGTCTTGAGAAACAAAGTTAGAAGATAAGTTTTGTTTTATTTTTAATCCCCCCGATTCAGACTTATTTGAGGAAAAGTTCTCTAAATTACTAACAAGTATGGATTATGAAAAAATATATAGTTTGATTGCTTTTGAAAATTACTCAGTACCTAGTTTTGTTCTAGAACTAGACTAAGAAGATATTAAGTAGAACTTTAAGGATTGTTCACTTGAATAGCATATTTATATGTAAGTTTTTATTTTAAAAATTTCCCTTCCCCCTTTTAAATACTGGGTATCACATTAATTTTCTCTGAACAAGCTTAATTTGTTATCTTATTCTCAAACTTTGTAATCAGGTAAAACTGGTAAGTCACTAGTGTTTGGCTCAGTTTTCTCGTTTATAAAAAGACGATAAATGATATCATCTTTCTACAAGGGTTGTAGTGAAAATAAAATGATACAGTATTTGTAAATATGCTTTGCTAACTGTAAAGCACTATGTGAATACTGGTTATTACTAAAGAAGAATCTGAATTAAGGAAGTTGAAATGTACTTTATTTATTCAAACAGATAATTTCCCTCAAAGTATATAAAAGACTAGTGTCTTACATCTGCGCAGTTCTCTCAGCATGAATCAGTTCCTGGGTTACAAAGAATCTGCCATGTGTTGCCAGAGTCTTAGATACAAGAAAAAGCTAGTGGAGATGAAGTTAAGGATTATCCTTACAAAACAAAGAAATTATAAGCAGAAAGAGTGGAGATCCAGGTTTGGAGTCAAGCAGCAAGGTTCTCCGGCAGTGAGGTGGTGCAATGGATAGAGTGCTGGGTCTGAAGTCAATCTGGAGTCTGAAGAATTCATCTTCCTGAGTTCAAATCTGACCCAAGACTCTTACTAGCTATGTGACCCTGGGCAAATCACTTAATCTTATTTGCCTCAGTTTCTTTAACTGCAAAATAAACTGGAGAAAAAAAGACAAATCACTTCAGTATTTTTGCTAAGAAAATTCCATATGGAATCAGGAAGAGATATGACTGAATGATAACAACAATAGTTGCGAAAACAAGGTTCTCAGCATTAAAGTAGGTTCAGCAGCTGATTTCCACTATGAAACTTGGGTAAGCTTCCCCACCTTGGCCTATTGGTATCTCCTATTTAGCTTGATCCTTCTTTCAGATTACATTCTATTTGCCCAGCTAACATGCCCTTCCTAACAACTTTTAGCAAGAGTTTTCTGAGAGAATCACAGAATCTTAGAAGTATCAAACTAGAAGACTTTGAAATAATCCAGTCTATATCTCTAAATAAACAGAAGTCCAAAGAGGGCAAGCAATCTGCCTATAGTCACATAACTAATTTAATAATGTCCTCCTAATGCTCTTTCCAGAGCTGAGGGAAAAATTTTGTGAGTTGCCACATGAATCATTGAATTAGAAGTGCCCTAAAACATCATTCTTAGTAGTTTTATCACAAAATATAAATTTATCTATCACAAAGAAATAGTTTTCCAATTTTTATTGGCTTTCAGAAATAGGAGCTCATTTCTTCCTTAATAATTCTTTGTGGCATAGTGGATAAAGTACTGGTCTTGGAGTCAGGAGGACCTGGGTTCAAATCCGGTCTCAGACACTTAATAATTACCTAGTTGTATGATCTTGGGCAAGCCACTTAAACCCATTTGCCTTGCAAAAACCTAAAAAAAATTATTTGTTTGAAGGTACAGAAAAGGAGATATACATTTGCCCTAATAGCTTAGGCCCTTGAACTCCATGACTTTATAATGGGACTGAGGGTTTGGGAGGCAAAACCAGAAAAGTTAGATAACTTGACCAAGATCACATGAATTTATTGTTAGAATGAGAAACAGAATCCACATTCAAAAAATACTGAGCCCAAACAACATAATTCCTGTCTGTCATTGATCACTAAACATTCCATGAGTTCCAAATATACATCCAGTCTAGTCTGAAGCATTGTTAGAGATACAAGAAAAACAAAAATGGTCATTATGCCAGAGAAGCTTATAATATAATCAAATAGATAAGGAATTGAGCATAAAATATCAAATCAAATTGAACATTGGAATACCAGGACATGATAAAGCCTTACTTTGGTATTACTAGAAATGTTCTATAATAATGAATTAGTAATAAAGTTCTATAATAAGGGGAGATCTCTATTGGGAAAAGTGAAAGGACTATTTCATGAGAGTGAGACTAGTTGTGTCATAAACTTGGGTAGGCTCTGATTGAGGATGGAAAAAGGGAAGAGGATATCCTAGTGGGGAAAAAAAATCATTAAGCAAAAGCAGAAATGGAAATTAATGTTTTGTAATGAAGGTGAAGGGGTAGCACAATAAGTAGAATGATCTGGTTAAAGCAGAGATTGTATTTTTGGAGATGTGAAAGAAAATTAAGTGACAGATTAGAGCCAGATTTTGGCCTAACAGTGAATACTGAGTCACTATGAACACCATGCTGTAGGGCTGTTGGTCTCTGAATTAGATATCTTGATTCCTTCATAATCTGGTTGTCTCTCAAGTCTCTCAATTCTCCTCTTTTCCTACTCAAGTCCCACTCATGCCTCAAAATCCAACTCCAGTTCTCAAATGTCTTCTCCATAAAATCCTAATCAATAAGTCCAACAAATGTTGACATTACGCTCTTAGTGTCTGTAACTCCTTTTGTTCAAACCAGACATCAGGACCTTAATTACAATTTCAGAATGGCTAAAAAGATCAAGATAGGAGTCAGTATTCACCAATATATTGCAAAATACAATAATTCACCTTTCCCTTCCCATTTGATTAAAAAATAGTCAATATATCTATACATCATTCAGGACTAGTATAGAATGATAAGTGAAATATTAACTGTTTAAGCCTCATTTAAAAATTATTTTGTTTTTTAAAGGAAATAATTTTAAGATATATTACAAACTTCCATTCTTCAACAAAGTGTGCTAAAAATTCCCTTTTCTGGATAACCCTCTCAGGGCAAACAGAATAGTTATTAGTTATTGAATTGTGTGCTCTCAAATATTCGTTGGTGATACTCAGACATTTGCTCCCTCTTCCTTACTGCCAAAACAAATCTGGGAATTCTGTAAAAATAATATTCATAGATTGTAGAACTGTCCATGGTAGTTTTTTGGGAGCACTGGCTCAAGATTTGGTTTAAGTCCCAGTTCTACTGCACTCTAAGTTACTCCCACAATTTGTTTAATCCATCTAGGTTTTATTTTCATCATATTTGAAATTGAGGAGTTCAACTAGATAATTTCAATGTCCCTCTCTAGTCCTAAATTCTTTGAAATTTGAACAGATCAGTTATGGTTTACTCTTTTCCCTATGCTTAGAGTATCTGCTGCTTGATGTTTTTGTTGTAAATTCTTATTTTTGCTATCTGCTACCTCTGCAATTTTATCTCTCACCATTTCTCCATCTTTTTCCTATTTTCTTTCCTTATCTTTCTATCTCTGATCTTTTTTGACAAATGACTTAATTTTTATTATCATCTATCAACCAATGAGATTCTTCCTTTGAATCTGACCAATAAGCTGATCAATCAAAGCATCTCAGAAGTACTCTTCTAGTCTTTGTCTTTCTTGGCTTTTTAATTAAGCCTTACCTTTCACAACTAGAAGTCTTTTCCATTTATTTTGTTTATATACTTCTAGATACATCATTATTTTGGATAGTAGAAATCTGAGTTTGGTATGATAAAGATTTGTTGCCCTAAAAGCATTGTTCTCTATTACAGATGTGATAGAGTGCCCTCTTGTGTAAGTATGCTGTAAAGCCATTTTAGATATTTCAAAGGACATATTACTATAACTCACACCCTAAATGCTATTTGTAATGACATTTTCTATCTGGAACACAATTCTGTCTTGGGCTTCACTTGAGAGTCTGAACATCTGCATGTAGACTTCATATTGTTATCTGATCTGTTATTTTTCTTTTTACAACTTTTTTAGTAATTCATGAACTATTTGTCTGAGAAACATTTGCTTATGCAACTAGACTGAGCTTCTAGAGGAAATAACAGTGTTTTCTCAATCTCTTTTCTCACCCACAGCAATATAATACCATGAACATAGTCCAGAAGTAGGAGAATTTGTGTTGGAATTCAACCAGTCCTACAATTTACCACTTGTTTAACTTTGGAAGTTATTTAATTAATCTGGGCCTCTGTTTCTTCATCTATAACATAAGGTCATTGAACTAAATGAACTCCAAGGTCCTTTACAATTTTAGATCTGTGCTACAATGTTATGGATACACCAGCATAGGACTCAGAACCTTCTAGGTAGAGGGAAAAATTATTGTTGTTGTTGTTAAGGCATTTCCATTTCAACTCTTTGTGACTCCATTTGGGATTGTCTTGGGAAACATAATGGAGTGGATTTGAAGTTGGGTTCTCCTGACTTCAGGACCTATACTGCATATACTATGTCATCTAGTTGCCTAGCTAAGGATTGATCGAATAGACTATCACTTGAGATCTTGAGTTTATTTTCCAGTACAATATTTGATTATCCAGTATCAAGACAGTCAATGTCAAATTAAATTTACTATTATTGTTTCTTCCCAGTTGTAAATAGGATGATGACATTAAATCATCCAAACAAATTTTGGAATTGTCTCCTGGTTAGCATTCACACAGTTCAAGGAGGAAATTAAGTTTCTAACCCCATACATTTCATTCACTTTTTTGATGAATTTGAACTCACCACGTTGATATTCTTGAAAATATATTGCCATTGAATATATTATTAGTATTATTTTTCCAAGTCATTCAGTGTACTTCAGATTTACAGGAAAGGGTTTTGTTGGAGGAGGGGAAAGGTACTGCAAACAGAAATGATATTTCAGTATTCAATAAGTAAAATAAATAGTATACAGAAGCATTTGAAAATGCATCATGGAACCTTTTATGCCTTATGTTTTTTTCATCTGTTTCATATATACACACACATATACTTATATGTGTTTGTGTGTGTGTGTGTGTGTGTGTGTGTTGTTATTGTGTCACAAGGCCAAGGAGGGTGGAGGGTATAACACTTTATAAAACCTTTTCATAGTAACTACCATCTTTACAAAGCATCCTCTATTGTCCTTGGGAGGAAGTCTTATATTTTGAGAAATTAAACTGCCACTAGTTACTTGTCATATTAGTTATATGAATAGGAAGTGGAAGCTACAGCTAAAGTCTTCTCCCTAGGCATTTTCCCATCTGTCCAGCCCTCAGATGTGACATGAACTTTGGTGACCTCAATTAAGTGTTGTACCCCTAGTGCCTTGGTCTCTCCATCTTTCAGAGTATACAATTAGTTCTTGGCCAGGGAGGTTAAGCAGTATATTTTAAGGTGTCTTGGAGGTGAGAAAGTGCTTGTGTGAAGGGAGAGTGGATGACATCTTAGGTAAACATCTGAAAGTCATGGAGGTGATAGTATGATTTCTTTTCAGGTGGTTTTTAATATGTTTTGAATAGGATAAAATATTAGTTATCCATCAGGAGACTTACTACTTTATGGGTTATTTGTATCCATTTTTGTAATGAATTTGGGATGGATGAAGTCATCCTTTAGTCTCAGAATCTCAGTATGTGATGAGACCTTAGAGGATTTTATGTCAACCCAAAATGAATAGATCTTACCTCTACAACATCTCGATTAAATGGGCATCTTGTTTCTTCTTGAATACCTCCAGTTGAGGATATGGTAGTAAAAAAAATGTACTGTTACAGGGGAGATCCATCCCATGTTAGGACAGTCCCAATTTAAGCACATTTTCCTTTTCTCTATAGAGCTCCCTTCCTCCACTTCCCTCAAATGTTTTTAGTTCTACATCTTGGGGTTTTAAAGTTATTGTCATTATCATTGATAAATATTAACTGTATGACCACAGAGCATCACAAAAATAAACAAGAATGATATATTCTAAGATTACTGCTTGGGGGTCAATAGGGCATTAAAATAATGGAAAGGATCTGATACATAGAGATGGGTTGTGGCTTTTACAAAATGAAGCATCAGATCATAGCCTTCAGAAATAGAGCTAGTGTTGGATTGGATGAAGAGGAGAAATGTGAAATATAGGAAACTGCACTTAGAAGAGGTTTCCAAAGGAAGAAATTTCATAGGTAGAACTAAGACTTCAATGACTCTACTTATGTGTAATTATACTTACCATACCTTGTCATAGTATACCAAATATGGATCTTACAGCATTCATTTTACATCTGGAAGGAGTTCAAAATCATCTAGTCCAGTCTGCAGAGTTTAAACATAGGAAACTTGGAAAAGACTAGCTTTGAGCAAAGGTTGCCACATATCCAACTTGGTTACCTT
Source organism: Macrotis lagotis (assembly GCF_037893015.1). NCBI lineage: Eukaryota > Metazoa > Chordata > Mammalia > Peramelemorphia > Peramelidae > Macrotis > Macrotis lagotis. The sequence continues at coordinate 592,708,757 of NC_133658.1, forward strand.
TCTACACCATTAAAACTCAATTCAAGCCTTATCAAAAATCAACAACTCAGTCTACTGTGGATATATTTTTCCTTGTGGAAAAATCTCTAGTTTCAAAATGCAAGACAGTTGGAAAGGAATCATTTTATAGAAATTCATTTTGCAAATTCATTTTCTGGAATATAACCATAGCATAAATCAAAGGATGATTATGATATACTCCAAAATCAAAAAGGAAAGGCATTTTTTCTATGTTTCCATTATTCTGAGTTATGAAATATTCTATGCTTTTTACAAAGAGCAAAGGAAAGGCACATGGTGGGGATGGGCAAATTGAAACATATCAACAGTGAAGAATTTTGTGGCAGTAGTATCCATAAAGCCTAGAGGTAGAAAAAAGAGATGGGTTAGTCATATTCTGAGAGCAAATGATAAGGAATGTACAGTTAATTGGTGTTCATGCAACATCAAGAGATCTAGATGAAGGCCTTCAAAACATTAGGTAGACCATCTGTGGACAATTTTCAGAAGACTTGATCCAGAGTTACTTTTAATGAGAAGTTATGAATTGTTTGTGACGTATAGTACTTGAGGGAATAACCAATATCAATGATGTTTAGAAATGTCAGAGAAAAACACTGCAATTAGAAATGTGATATTCTGGAAGAGCATTCCTATTCGGATTTATAAATATCCCCACAGCAATGCAAACAGAGACAGAAAGAACACAAATAAAATAGACCATGTAAATAGTAGCTGAGGAGGCTACATTCTTGGATCTCTAAGGCCACGTAAACAGTCATCCTTAGTATCCCTTTGAAATTTCCTCCTCAACCTGTTTTATCACATACACATTCTCAATATGAATTTATCCCAAGTCACTTATTGTCCTAAGACAGTTGTTTTCCCCAAGGGGCCTCTTGCTTTTTTTCTTTTCTTTAAAAAAGATTTCACCTTCCTGAACAAAAGATTTCAGCTTCCTGGGCTGCTTCATAATTGAACACCTCTAGGACCACTTTTAGAGCTGTGTGTGTGTGTGTGTGTGTGTGTGTGTGTGTGTGTGTGTGTGTGTGTGTGTGAGTGTATGTATGCATTCAAATACATTTTTCTCTGTGTATGTATATATGAACAAAACTCTTTTGTTTGTCTTCCAGGCTCTCATTGTGAAACTTGTTTAGCAGGGATAAACATGTAACATCTGTAACTCTATTAAAGTTTTATTTGTTTTTTCTTTTTTGAGATACACTTTCTCTTTTGTGCAGTAATATATCAGAACACTTGGGAATCACCTTTCCTGAAGAAAATTTGAACTGGTGATTACCTTTATGTCTGGCAAAGGAGAAAAACTGCTCCATATCAAGTTCCTATAAATATGCTGCTTAAAACACTTCAGTCTAAGCTGGCATTAAGTTTTCCACAGTGCCACTCCTCCGAACTTCAATCACCCAGGTTGTAGAAACAAGATAGACAGTGCTTCAAAGTCAGTGTTTCCATAATTTCTCTTCTGAAACTTGCAACCATCTTAGTAACTGGATCTATGCTCCACCCAAAGAAAACTTCAATCTTCTCCTTAATTATAAACCTTTGAGTAGTTATCTCCTCCTTGGCTCTTTCTAAGTCCCTTATGTTTATTCTCTGACTGTTCAGCCATTCAAGGCCCTCTAAAATTAATTGGCTGTATTGTATGCTTGATGTGACTGTACCCCTCTGGATATATCTTTTCATGTAGTGGAAAGTACTCTGGAACCTGAAGTCAGGAAAGCCTACCTTAAAATCCTTCTCTGTGGTTATCAAATCATACAGCCACTCTGAACCTATAAAATGGGCATTTAAAAATCATAGTAGGGGATTTCAATATACATATATATCCACATATATATGTAAATAGATAGTATATATGTATATATATATATATATAATTATGTAGAGATAGAGATATAAAGACTGGTAGATACATACTTCCTCAAATACTTTAATCACACAGTTTATCAATTTATCATATAATATGATCAATTTTCCATCCTAGAAAAACCATCCACTAAAATGACCACAGACCCTTCCTTGTTCTTGCCATCATCCACAGATGTACCACTTCCTTGTTCACGAATTAAATTCCCTTAACTGATCAAAATTTGTCATTATTCCATCTGTGCCTTTCAACCTTAAACCCTGTTCTATCACTTTGTGATTTCCAAACCTCTGACCCTTCATTTCTCTTTCAGGTCATCACCCCTGTACTAATTATATTCTTCTTTTTTCCTCATTTTAACCCCTTGATGAACCACTTCAACTCCATTTTCTCCTCTTTTTAAGTCTCTTATCATATCAGTGACTTTGCTTTGCCAAGCCTCAACCTTGAGTCACTGATACCATCTCTCTTGCCTTCATTCCTATGCATGTGTTGCTGAATAACTCTAGGAAAACAAAGAAAATTGCTGACTGGATTCACAACAATTTTTTGTCTTATAACCTCAACAGGGTCATCTCCATTGTAAGGCAACCCTTTACATTCTCTAATTAACTCACTTTCCTACTCATTACAATGACTCTTCCAAACGTTTTTATCCTGTCTTAAGCCTCCCATAGCTCCCTCTCCTCGCATTTTCTCAGCTGGGAATTTTTTACTAAATATTTTACTAAAAAAATGAGACAATTCTTTGAGAGTTTCCTTTTCTCCCTTCCTATTCATCTCATATTACCCAGATACATTCTGCCAACTATTTCCTCTGCACCCCTATCTCACAAAAAGAGGTGACCCTTACTTTGGCCAAGGTTAATCCCTCACAAAAGATCACATTCCATAGGGACTGCTCCAATATACTGATTCCTCAATCATCACTAATCTCTCACTCCTGGTCTACTGGCTGTTTTTCTAATAATGATATTCAAATCCACTTCTCCAGTCCTAACTTTTCAGCTGACCTCCAGTCTCACATTTCTGGTTGTCTATCAGATATCTTGAACTGAATATTGTATAGATATCTTAAAAATCATTATGTACAGAACTGAAGTCATTTATTTTTTTATGCAAACACCCCACCTCATCCCCTACCACCAAACACCCCTGTTATTGCCAAGGGCATCACTATCCTCCCAGTCACAAAGACTTACAACCTGGGTGTCATTCTTTGCTCCTTGTGTTTGCCAATCTGTTGTAAAGACCCATTTATTTTATTTTTGGTGCAGGCTCTCATCATTTCATAACTGTCAAAGTCTCCATTCTAATCCTCCATTCAATTGTCCAAGTCATCTTCATAAAATAGGGATCTGAACATGTCACTCTTTTGCTCAGTAAACTCCAGTGGCTCCCTGTCACTGTCTTACTCCAAAATGACCACTATCACTACCTCTACTACTCTGCCACCATAGCCATCATTCCAATTACATAAGTATGTCCTGGTCTCCTTGCTATTCCTTGAACAAGCATCTCCAGAAATTTTCACTGACTGGACCCCAGGTCTGGAATTCTCTCCTTACTCATCTTTGTCCCCTCACTTTGCTGGATTCTTTGAAATCCTAGCTAAAATCTCACTTCTATGGAAGCCTTTCCAGATTATTCTTCATTCTTATGCCTTCCCTCTGTTGATTCTTTCCAATTTATCCTATATATAGGTTATATATGCATAGTTATTTGCATGTTTTCTCTCCCATTAGATTGTTAACTCCTAGAAAGCAGGGGCTGTCTTTTATGTTCTTTGGATTCTCAGGGCTGAGCACAATGTCTAATAAAAAATAGTCACATAATAAAGAATTATGTTCTTTCTTTCAGTAGAGCCTTGACTAATGGACACATCAATCAACTAATCAAAAAAAAATAACAGTTTTTAACTAAGCACTATCTGATCCATATTATGTTCAGTGCTATGAGAAATATAAAAGTAGTATAAGACATGACTCCTGACTTCAGAGAATTTATAGTCCAGTTGACAAGAAAAGTTGGAACACATGAAATAATGAAAGAAACAGTTAAACCTATGATTATTCACTATAGGTTTAATAAATACTGAAAGAAGTTAGACAAAATAAAAGTGAGGGTTTGATAAAATGGAGAATATTGAGAAAGTTGGATTTGGTTTTTAAAGAATGAGTAAGTATGAAAGATGAAAGGGGCATCTGAAGGCTGACTCATCATAAGTTTATGTTATTTAGAACTCTCATTGAAATAACTGAGTGCTCATACTAGTTAGTCTCAGAGTTAATATTCGGAGCATAACTTTGAAGGATATCCTGATGACTGCTATGTCTCACAACCTAAATGGCTGGTTAGAATCTTTTTAGAATCTTCAGTGGTTATTAAAAACAAAGAATTTTGTTCTTTTGTAATAACATGATAAATTTCTCATTCATCTAATTAGTCATATAGTTGTGTCATTGTTATATGGATTGAATTCTAGCTTCCATGTCTTTCCATTCCTTGGACATACAGATTAACAAGATTTATATAGAAGATTTAAAATAGAAACATCCACTCCCTGAGAAAATCAAGCAGTTATTTGCATAGTAGCAAATTTGGGCTTAATAACAGGGAGAGTTTCCTAATCCATAGAGTTGTTAAGTAATGAAATTCTTTGTGCCATTAAATGCTAAGCTTTGTCCCTTAGGAAGTGTTTACAAGGAGTCTGGACAATCTACTGGGAATTTGTAGAAAGGAAATATATCAAACAAAGGTTTGGACTAGATGATATTTAAGGTATTTTCCAACTCTGCAATTCCGTGATTCTAAATTTATACTTAGGAGTGATATCAGAACATTTTTGGGGGACCAGATTTTGATAGAGGAAGATAGGACACAGTGCAATAGTAGTGAGTTCCTGAGGTAGGGTAAATCATAGGTGATAAAAAAAATATAGAACTCGAGGCTTAGAGGTTGTTAAAATAAACTTTCTTGACCTCACAGTTTTGACAAGGATTGACCTTGTTTGGCATGATGACTCAGTACTTTGTGAATCAATGCTAACCCAAATTGAGGCATCAACGGATTTTAAAGATGGGGCTTTCTGGGCTTTTCCTTTGCTTGTTTTTCTGGCTCCTTAGTATCCCTGTTATTCTTAGATTGAAATTTGCAATCCCCTTTCTCATAGCTGAAGTCTATAGTTTTGAGCCTGTCTCTGGTCATTTAATGAGATTCTGGGAAATACCAGTTGACTGAACCCCTATGTTTATGCTCACTATTGTGTTCAATACTATGGGTGATATGAAAACATATAAAACTAATTGACCTATTCCCTGGAACAAGTACAGATGGGGTTAGGAGGATATGGGATGTGACAGTCAATTTTTTCTTGTAGGTATATTGGGATCAAAGATTTAGAACTGGAAGTTATATCATAACTCATCTCATCCAGCCCTTTCATTTTATAGATGAGGAAACAAGCCTAGGGTCTTTACATGACTTACTTAAGGTCATACACATAAGATTCAAAATTAAGATTTGAATCCAGGTCCTCTGATTCTAGAGCCAATGTTCTTCTACTTCAACAGAGCTAGAATTCAAATCAGACTTTCACTATTTACTAATTTTATGACCCTGAGCAAGTCACTTAACCTCCTTTTATTTCAGTTTCCTCATCTAGAAAATAGTGATAATAATAGGACCTATATTCCAGTGGCATGGAGAAGATAAAATGATGTAATATTGCAAATCACCTAGCTCCTGAACACATAGCTCAGGCACAAAGTAATGAATATTTAAATGTTAATTATCATCATCATCACTAATTTGAACTCAGGTACTCTGATTCCAAATCTGGTGATCATTCCATTGATGTTTTATTTTATAACATTCAAAAATCCATGCAGCCTTTATATTGAATTTGAGTGGTGGATTTAAGCAAGTTTTTGAAGTTGTTAATAGCCATGAATCTCTCCTCTCCCCTCCCCTTTTTTTGATCAGAATCTGACCTAATGTTTTCCACTTAAAGAGTATGTCTAATAATTAAAGTCTAATAATTGTTTTAATCAATAGAAAGAAGCAATGGCTTATAAGGTAGGAGCCCTTTTTACTGTGTTCTTGTCTCAACTTTTCACTGAATATGGGATCTCAGACAGAATTCTGATATGGGTCTTATTTCTAGAAAACAGTTACGTGCAACATAACTAGGTCCTTGAGAAGCACCCATTGAAAAGTATTAATGTTTTTCACCCAGAGAAGATCTACATGGCTTTACTTGGAAAGTGATGCAGATATGATTGCCTCTAGCTATATAACAAACCAGAACTGGCAAGTAACATTCTGTTATCACCCAGAAAAGAGCCTTGATCAAGTTCAGAGAATAGTGATCAGAGCTATGACCACTTAGGGCTCTCTATTGGAGACATCTTAGATCTAGCTCAGTCTCCTCTGGACTTATATGTATAGGTTTCCCACAAATATTTCTAATGCCCTAGCCATATAAAACTCTTGCTTTTTCCTCCATTAGTTATAATGTATTGAGAAAGAATACCCATGGGTAAGATTTAGCAACAGAATTAGAGGATGCATCTAGCAATTTTTGTACTCAGAACAAACTTCAGAGGCTAACTGGTTGGTTTGTTAGGTGCTGTCTTCATTATCAAAAAATACCAAAATAACACGTTTATACTGAAGTCAATATATTGTGTCCATTTGTCTGATCAGACTAATATGAAAGGTTCTATCACAGGGTGGGCACAAATTATTCACTTGAATATTTTGGGATGGAGATGTATCTAAATTTGTGCATCTCATGTTTATTTTGAGCTACTGTGATTCTACTTTGTTCACAGAGCATAGTGTCTTCTTTGATACAGACACATCATGCTGTATGTTCTTTTACCAATGTCTCCCATGCCATGCAAAGAGCTCCAAAGGTCTTAGGAGAGATTTTGTATTGCTTTCTCTGATTCTTGCCTTGAATAAGTTCTCCATAAAATAGTCTTTTAGGGAAACATACATTTGACATTCAAACAAAATGGCCAGTCCATTGAAGCTGTACTCTCTGTGATAGAATTTGAATGCGGCTATTTAGCTCAAGAAAAGGATTCAGTGTCCAGTACTTTATCTTGCCAAATGATCTTCAGAATCTTTATAAGACAATCCAAATGGAAGTGATTCAGTTTCCTGCCACTGTAGACTCTCCAGGTTTCCCAGGCATATAATGATGAGGTCAGCACAGTGGCTTATTAGAGCTTCAATTTGATAGTCAGGATAATATCTCTTTTCTCCCAAATTTTTCTTTGGAGAATGCAAAACACTGCACCAGTTCTGACAAAGCATCAACCTCATCATCAGTGTGAATGGCCTTGGAAAATATACTGTCAAAGTAAATGAACTTCTCTATTTGCTGTAATTGATAATTCCAATTATAGATGATGAGGGACTGGCTGGTGGAGAACCTGTGCTTTCTTGATGTTAGTTGTTAGGCCAAAATTGTCTCATGCTGCAGAGAATCCAATTCATACTTTGTTGCATCTCAGCCTCAAAGGCTGGATAATGGGGAAAAAGTATATCCCAATACAGGAGGTATTAGAAGGGTTCATGGAATTGAACTGAGGAGGAAATCACTTAGATATGGTTCCCAGGTAGGAAGTTCCAGAATTTTCACATTCAAACTAATTATGTTTTTAATTAGATAGTAGTTGAATTAGTTGTTTTGATTGTTGAAGGACAGTATGTGTGCTAACTGCACCCTGTACATTTCTGTGGGCAAAGCATCAGTGTCTTATCCTTGTTACTATTCTGACCAGGATAGAAAGATATTGGGAAGGAAATGAAAATAACTACAAAGAACAAACTCTATAAAACTAGATTAGCAACATCACTAAGGAGCTGCCTGACTGATGTGAATGTTACTTTGAAATAGGTGGTGATCCATTCAATAAGCCTTGACTTCTGTGGCTTTGTTGGATTGTTGCTCTGATTAGTTGAATTGAGGCTATAGCTACTTTGTTCCCAGGGTTATGGAATGGTGCTAAGAAGACCCAAGAGATGACTAGGATTCTGATGTAGATCACTGAGTTTGCAGCTTAATTCTGTTTCTGACCCATAGACTATTCCAAATCATAGCTAACTGTTATCTTACAAAAAATGTGCTGATGGTGACATGGGGAGCCAGGAAAGAGAGTATAGATCAGTATAAACCCATCTACACATCTAAAAAAATAAATCAAAGTCCAATTCCTGCTGATAGTAGGTCAGTAGCATCACCTTCATTTATAAAAGATGGCATTTAAAAAAAAGTTAGGAAAGAGAAAGAGAGAAACATATGAGAAAATGATGATGTTCAAAGGTAGAATTTTTTTTGCCATAGTTGAGCTTTTGTTGGGAAATGTGTGACTCCTACAAATTGGATGATAAATCTTGGGTTTTGTATTTAGGAGAGCACTGTTGGTCACCAGTCCTATGGTGTAGGTCATAGAAGACTGTGAAGCCTCTGTTCCACATCTGTTGGACAGATTAAACAGTGCATTTGGACATTTCAGTTTATATCCTTAAAACTCATTATAAATATGATGATGATGATAAAGATAAGGTTGAAAATATAGATGACAATGATGTCAGTTATATCATCATTAATACTAAAACCATTCTTCCACATCATCCAATGTCCCTAGTCTCCACCCTTACTCTGTATAACAATTGTATTCCCACAGATTTCTAATAATTAAAGCATTTGTATCAGCATTTTATAATACTTTATTAATAACAACATTTATATAGCACTTTAAAATTTGCAAAGCATTTTCCATATTTTTCTTTTTTTTAATTCTTACAACAACCATGTTAAGATAGGCACTGCTATGACCCCCATCTTGGAGATGACCAAACTAGGATGATAAATATTAAGTAAGAGTCACACAGATTTTAATTAAGTGTCTGATATAGGACTTTAATTCAGTTTTTCCTTTTTTCTCTTGAATAAAAATAGTTTTTCTTTATCCCTATAAAATGAAATAAAATTAGATAAAAATCAGATATTTCCCCCTGAGAACTTTGTTTCTCAAAAATATGGAAAAATATTCTATTTTTTTGCCTTTCTTCCTCTCCCTTGGTTCTTTACCAATATGCTAAATGAATAATTTTATTACCAAACTTAAGTTATAAACAATGGAGTTTTCTGTTCCTAAACCAATTAAGTATGTTTGGTTCACAAAAAGACACAGAAAACTATGAGCATAGTTATGATTTGGGTTTGTGAGCAAGGATCTTTTTTTTTAATAGTATAACGAGTAAAAGTTAAATTCCCTGACAAATTTAAATTCTGGGAAGAGTTTTGTTGGGTTTTGGGGCTGTATCTGTTATTTCAGTTTTAAAGAGAAGGCTTGGTGAGGAACCCCACCCCAACCCCTATTTTTTCAGATTGAATTTGTTTTATCTTTTAAAGTCTTAGAGAAACAAATGGGGAAATCTGGGGAGGAGAGAGAGACAGAGACAGAGACAGAGACAGACAGAGAGAGAGAGAGAGAGAGAGAGAGAGAGAGAGAGAGAGAGAGAGAGATGCACACAGAGAGACAGAGAGAAAGAGACAGAGAAAGAGACCAGAGACAGAGAGATGGAGAAACAGAGAGACAGAGAGAGAGAGAGAGAGAAATCTTAAGTGACTTGTGCAAGGTCTCAAGATAAGATGGGATAATGGAGAGACTTGAACTCAGGTCTTTCTGACTTCAAGGAAAGTTTTCCATCTACAACTCTAGACTGCCTCTCAAGTTTGTATGTAAATTCTAAAAAGGAATTAGGAGTAGTCTGGTGGTCTCTATTGTACATTTAATAAAATCCATTTTTACATATTTGCACTCAAATATTTGCTGAATAAATTAATCTAATCAAGTGAATTAATATAATCTAGGACTCAATCTTTTTGTGTTGTGAATCCCCTTGGTAGACTGGTGTAGCCACTGGAACCCAGAATGATATTTTTAAATATCTTGAGGAAATGTTCAATTTTAGAGAGCCTAGTGAAAATAAAGAGGTAAGTTTTTACAGCCTTAAGTTCCCAGAGACCCTGAATTTTATTCATTCAGATTCATAAATCCTTGATTAGGGAATCCTTCTTGATCACTTAAGTATCACTCTTAATTGAAAAAAAAAAAAGAAAATTATTGGCTCATTGTGCCTGATCTTAGATAAATATTCAAGTAGTGTCTAACTTGTTATGTATGTTTTAGGGGAAAGGGAGATAATGAAGGATTTCTACTACTTTGTCAAATGAATAGTTATCATAAGGCCTTTATGTCATTGAGGCAAGGCATTCAATTCTGCACTAAACCCTTCAGGCATAATTCAACCAACCTTTATGAGATGCTTATTATATGTAATGAGAATTTCAAATATCCTGTCTTGAATCATCATTTCATGTTTTCTTTAATAAGCACATTCTCTCCATGAAACTTTAAATACTATCTCCCCACTTACATCCCTGGTTATAAATGCTAAATTTCCTTTGAGAGTTATTGAGTAGAGGGAACTTTTCCATGTTCCATTCCTACTGTCACCCAATTTCAGTGTCTTGATTCATATGAAAACTAGCTATATATGAAAATTATCTTAGTTCCATGCATAAGCTGAGAGAGTTCAACTTTCTCATTTTACATGTGAGGAAACTGAGGCCCAAGGAGGTGAATCAGAGGCAATATTTGAAACCAGACCTCTGTCTTAGATTCAATGTTCTTTTCATTAGTAGCAGATAATTAGATCAAGCCATGATGAAACCTACTTATTATGTCTTAGAACTAGGAGGATAGATGTCTCACATCTCTGACTAAGGAAGTGAACCTGAACATTGAGCATTCTATGACTTTTTTTTAATGAAGTCTTTATCAGAGAAAATTTTTTCAATAGTTTTCCACATTTGCTATTGCTAACTCTATTTCCTTCCATCCTATTTCTCTCATCCTTATTTATTTTATTATCTTTCTTCTTTTATTCTTTCCGTTCTCAAAAGTGTTTTTTTGCATCTGACTACCCTCTCCTACAATGTTCCCTCCCTTCTATCACTTCTCTCATCCCTTTCCCTTCCTAATTTCCTTTAAGGTAAGATAGATTTCTTAACAATTGAGTATATGTCCTTCCCACTCTGAGCCAATTTCATTTCAATAAGAGTAAGGCTCACTCACCCCTGCCCCTTACCTCCTCCTCTTCCACTCCTGTACAAAAGCCTTTTCTTGCCTCTTTTATGTGAAATAACTTACCCATTTCCACCTCCCCCTTTCCCTTTTTCCCTTCCTTTCTCTCCTTTTCTCTTTGTTCTTTTTTTTAGGTTTTTGAAAGACAAATGGAGTTAAGTAACTTGCCCAAGGTCACACAGCTAGGCAATTATTTATGAGTCTGAGCCCGGATTTTGATGTTCTATCCACTGCTTCACCTAGCTTCCCCTAACTCCATCTTTTAAATAAATTATCCCTTCAAATTCAATTCTGAGCTGTGTCTTATCTATAAATGCTCCTTCTACCTGCCCTTATAAATGAAAAAGTTCATTTGAATTGTCAGTAACATCTTCCTATGCAGGAATAAATATACTGGCATATTTTAAGGTATCTTTTGAAGAGAAGGATTAGATTCTAACTAATTTTGGTTCTGCCATGTGGTGCAAGTGGGTAGTCTGAAAACAAAGAAGACTCATCTTTTTGAGGTCAATCTGGTCTTAGACATTTGCTAACTCATCTTAGAAATTTACTGACTTGACCCTATTTTCTCATATGTAAAATGAACTGGTGAAGAAAATGGCAAACCACTCCAGTATCTTTGCCAAGAAAGCTCCAAAGAGGATCACAAAGATACATGAGTGAAATGATTTACTAACAAAACAACAAAAAATAGTACACTTTGTCAGGATCTCTCTTTTGCTAAGTTCACTCCCAATATCATTTTTCATTTTGTATATTTTTTATATTCCTTTAATTGAATGTAAGGTCATAGGCTCAAAGACTAGAGATTTAGAGTGAGCAAGGACCTTAGGAACCAAAAAATTCAAATTTCTCATCTTATAGATGTAGTAACTGAGGCACAGAGAGATTAAATGAATTGACCAGTGTCATATAGACAATGTAATCCTGAGAAATAATTTAAACTCAGATTTTTTATTCTAAGTATAATGCCCTATCAATTATGCTTTTCTACCTCAAATGTTTAGCACAAAGTAGATCCTTAAGAAATGTAAGTTGAATAAATGAATGCTCAATATAATTATGTCTTTTTCCTCTGCCACCCTCTTTAGTCTTTTATGTAACTTAAACTTTTTTATTTTACAGCTTTAGTTCTATAATAATTTCCATTCCCCTATCTACACTAGCTTTTTAGAATAGTCATTTTTCTTTTGATTAATACTCCCCCTGATCTTCTCCATTAGCTTAGTTAATCAACTGTTGACTACCTCTAAATACCACAACGGAATAAAGAAGCTAAGTCACCTCATTATGTAGTTTTAAGGGAAGTAAGAGTTAAGAAAAAAAGTTTTAGCTTAAATAAAATGGCTCAGACTTTCCCAACAAGTGGCTCAGCACATACTTGTCATTCATGCATTGTGTCTTCATGTGTTATGATTGAGATAAGGTACATCACAAAATTATCATAAGAACATCACACTTTTTTTGTAACAGACATATCTTACAAAGTCCTTTCTTCCTTTAGGTATGTAGTAGAAATATTATTATTATTACCATTTTACAGAGGAGGAAAAGAGTGCTCACAAGAGGAAATGGCTAAGCTGGGTTTAAACTATAGCTGGGTTGAAACCTAGTGCTCATTCCACTATGCCATTTGTGAAGATGGCAGCATTGAAAATTATTTCTCTGTCTAAAAAGATTTCTAAGAAATTAACACCAAATATCAGGCATCTACTACGGAATCCTAGGTGCCTAGTAAATATCTGTTAATTTTGGGGAAAAAACAGATTTGTTGTTTGGACCTTAGAGAGCTATACTTGAACACAGACACCGACAAATTGAGGATGTTCTATTGATTGGCTGCATTGTGTTTTAGAGTTATGTGTATTCACTATGTGCATGTGCCAGTATTTGATTTTCAATAAAGAAGAACCCCTTCTGTTTGCTTCCCTTTTGTAAAATTGATCATTTTCCTTGCTGACCTTTCTCTGTTAAATGAAAATTATTGGTTGGAAACTATTTTTATTGGGAAAAAAAAGTAGCAATGGGGATAAGCTAGAAGCCTTCCCAATAAATTAAGAGTGAAGCTAGGATGCTCATTATCATCACTCTTATTCAATATTATACTAGAAATGTTAAATTCAGCAATAAGAGGAGAAAAAGAAATTGAAGGAATTAGAGTAGGCAGTGAAAAAATAAAAACTATCACTCTTTGTAGATGATATGATGATACAGTTAGAATCCTGGAAAATCAACTAAAAAAACTAGTTAAAAGTTAACAATATCAAGAAAATTTCAGGATATAAAATAAATCCACATAAATTATAAATATTTCTGTATGTTAGCAACAAAGTTCAACAGTAGGAGATAAAATGAGAAATTTCATTTAAAATAACAGTAGGAAAAATAAAATACTTGGGAGTCTAACTGTCACAATAAATCCAGAAACTATATGAACACAATTACTAAACACTGTTCACATAAATAAAGTCAGATCAAAAGAATTGGAGAAATATTAATTGCTCATGGGTAGGCCAAGACAATATAATAAGAATGACAATTATATCTAAGTTTGTTTACTTATTATTTCATAGAGCTAGAAAATATAGTATAACATTCATTTGGAAGACCAAAAGGTCAAGCAAATAAAGGGAATCAATTAAAAAAAGTGAAAGAAGGTGACTTTAGCAGTACCAGATCTCAAATTGTATTACAAAATGGTCATCATAAAAACAATCTGATACTGGCTAAGAATTAGAGTAGTGGATCAGTGACAGATTAGATACCTAATGTACCTAATATAAATTGATAAATTCAAAGATCCCAATTTGGGGGACAAGAACTCATTATTTGACAAAAATTACTTAGGAAACAAGAAAGGGGTTTGCAAAAACTAAGTATAAGACAACATTTCTCACTGTTTACGATCAAAATGGGTACATGGTTTAGACTTAAGAGGTAATATCATAAACAAATAAGTGTAGAAGGAAAATTTTACTTATCAGATCTATGGATAAGAGAAGAATCCCTGACCAAACAAGAAATAGGGAGCATTTTTTTATATAAAATAGATATTTTGTTACATTAAATTTAGAAAGGTTTCACACAAACAAAATCAATGCAGTCAAGATTAGAAGGAAAGCATGATACTGGGGCAAAACTTACGTTTCTCTGATAAAGGCCTCATTTATCAAATATATAGAGAACTGAGGGAAAATATAGCATATATACCCTTTGATCCAGAGTTATTATCCATATCTATATCTATATCTATATATCTATATCATATTATCCAGGTCTATATTGCAAGGAAATCATAAAAAAGGAAACAGACTATATGCAAAAAATGTTTATGGTACCTCTTTTTGTGGTGGCAAAAAATGGAAATTGAGTAGATGCCCATTAATTGAGAAATAGCGGAACAACTTATGGCATATGAATGCAATGGAATACCATTGTGTAATAAGAAATGAAGAGTTGGCAAATTTCTGAAAAACCTAGAGAGACATATGAAGTGATGCAAAGTAAAATGAACAGAACCAGGAGAATACCGTACATGGTAACAGCAACATTGTGTGATGATCAGCTATGAATGACTTGTCTTCTCTCAGTAATATAATGATCCAAGATAATAAGAAAAGATTCATGATGAAAAATGTTATCCTCATCCAGAGAAAGAAATAATGGACTCAGAATACAGATTTCATTTTCTTTATTTCATCAATGTTTTTCCCTTTTGATCTTTTTTCTTTTATAAATTGATTAATATGGGAATATGTTTTGCACAAATATATATGCATATATATATGCACATATAACTCTATCTAACTACTTATATTTTAAGAAGAAAGGAAGGCTGGGAGAAAGAAAAACATGGAACTCTAAAATTTTGTAAAAATGAATACTAAAAATTGTGTATATAATTGGAAAAATATTATTTTATTTATTTATATTTATTTTTTATTTATATTATATTTATTTTATTTATTTTAAAAGGATGTGAGTCATATATATATATATATATATATCCAATGGATAAATGGTCAAAAGATATGAACAAGAAGTTTTCAGAAGAAATCTAAGCTATTCTGAGCAATAAAATGATCCAAGGCAATGCCAAAGGAATTATCAAGAAAACCACTGTCCATATCCAGTGAAAGGACTGATGAAGTCTGAATGCAGATCAAAGCATACTAATTTTTACTTTCTTTATTTTTCTTTTTTTGTCTGTTTTCTCTTGCAACATGGTTAATATGGAATTACCAAGAAAAGAAGATAAAGATAACTTGGTGGGGGTGGGGGGAACTTTAAGAAACTCCACAAAACAACCTCAGAGTTCTGAAATATTCACTAAGTCTGTATTCTCCCAACATGAAACATCTGGTCAAAACAGAAAAATTGGTATTTTAGCTGAATATGTGTTTTATATAATTATATATGAACAAAGAAAGCAGTTAATTTATTTTTTAAAGAAAGATTTTATTTATTTTGAGTTTTACAATTTTTCCCCTATTCTTGCTTCCCCCCCCCCCATAGAAGGCAGTCTGTTAGTCTTTACATTGTTTCCATGGTAAACATTGATCTAACCTGAATGTAGTGAGAGAGAAATCATAGCCTTAAGGAAGAAGAATAAAGTATAAGAGATAGAAAAATTACATAATGAGATAACAGGTTTTTTTCCCTAAATTGAGGGTAATAGTCTTTGGTCTTTGTTCAAACTCCACAATTCTTTCTCTGGTTACAGATAGTATTCTCCATTACAGACAGCCCCAAATTGTCCCTGATTGTGGCACTGATAGAATGAGCAAGTCCATCATGGTTGATCTTCACCCCCATGTGCTGTTAGGGTGTACAGTATTGTTTTGTTTTGGGTTTTTTTTTAGGTTTTTGCAAGGCAATGGGGTTAAGTGGCTTGCCCAAGGCCACACAGCTAGGTAATTATTAAGTGTCTGAGTGTCTGAGGCCGGATTTGAACTCAGGTACTTCTGACTCCAGGGCCCGTGCTTTATCCACTGTGCCACCTAGCCGCCCCTACAATGTTTTTAGTTCTGCTCATCTCACTTAGCATCAGTTCATGCAAATCCTTCTATGCTTCCTTGAATTCCCAGCCCTTTTGGTTTCTAACAGAACAATAGTTTGCCATGACATATATACATATACCACAGTTTGTAAGCCATTCCCCAATTGAAGGACATTTACTTAATTTCTAATTCTTTGCTACCACATACAGGGCTGCTATGAATATTTTTTACAAGTGATGTTTTTACCCCTTTTCATCATCTCTTCAGTAGTGGTATTGCTAGATCAAAGGGTATGCACATTTTGTTGCCCTTTAGGCATAATTGCAGATTGCTTTCCAGAAAGGTTGGATGAGTTCACAGCTCCACCAGCAATGTATTGCTGTTCCAGATTTCCCACATCCCTTTCAACATTGATCATTGTACTTTCTGATCCTATTGGGCAGTCTGAGAGGTGTGAAGTAGTACCATAGAGATGAGAAACAGTTAATTTCTAATGAAAATTTGGTGTAATTTGCTATTTGCTGGAAGCTAATGAACTTTGGCCAGTTTTATTTTGCATAATATTTACGTTTTCTTCAGTTTATAAAAAGCCTCTTCAAAATCAGCTGCAGCCTTATATAAGATACAGCACCTTTTCCCTATTTAGAAACTCCTCCAGTAGAGGACTTAAACACTGATTACCCTAAAGGAGGGAAGGCTAAGAGGTGAAAGATATACCCATATTTTGCAACCCTAATGAAAAATTAGTGGAGGGGCCACTAGGTGGCGTAGTGGATAAAGCACTGGCCTCGGAGTCAGGAGTACCTGGGTTCAAATCTGGTCTCAGACACTTAAAAAAAAATTACCTAGCTGTGTGGCCTTGGGCAAGCCACTTAACCCCATTTGCCTTGCAAAAACCTAAAAAAAATTAATGGAGGTGTGAACTGATCAAAGAATTCTGGAGAGCAATTGTAGCTGTTGGCCATATTGAATATGTCCTCCTGTCCCATCATTTCAAAAGGTGCTTTGAATAAAGTAGCTGCTGATGGCAATCTAGCAGGTTTTAAGACCAGAGCTGCTTACTACTTCTTGAACATTTCCTTATATTTCTATAATAGTAAAAGTTGTAAGAAAACAAATTAAATATCTTTGAGGACTTAGTAATCTTGGTACATTGTTGGCTTCCTCCTTGTTCAGCTTATTTAGATCCAATTTTTATCTTCTCTTTGAACACAATTCTTATATACTCATTTAGAAAGGCCTGTACTATCTTGGGAGATAAAATGAAATTACTTCCCTATTATTCTAACCCACTTTGACTAGCTACATCCTACATATGGCTTTCTCTCTCACTATCTCCATACCAACATTCCTCTATATATCTCTATGGCCATGAAGAAAAATTAGTCTTGAAAATTTGAATGGAAAACAAGTGGCAGAGTGTCTGGGTCTTTCTTTCCAGACACCTCTATTAGTAAGAGTAACTAATCTGATTTTATCACCACTAGCTTGTTCTGGAATCTAACCATTTTTTCTTTTATGTTTTTGAGTATCAGCTGAATTTTGTCAGACTATTTTGGAACATTTTTGTCGGTCTGAAACCTAAAAAAGGTGATGACTTTACTTTCTTTTCAGAAAGCAAGTTTCATGAGAAAATAAATGCTGACACAAATGGTGAATGATATCCATAGATCATCAGGTTATGTTATGTTTCTGAGAAGGAAGAGGGGATTAAATCTATGTTTTATTTTAAAAAAGATTTTATTTATTTTGAGTTTTACAATTTTTCCCCTAATCTTACTCCCCCCCCCCCACAGAAGGCATTTTGACAGTCTTTACATTGTTTCCATGGTATACATTGATCCAAATTGAGTGTGATGAGAGAGAAATCATATCCTTAAGGAAGAAACATATAGTATAAAAGATAGAAGAATCAGACAATAAGATATCAATTTTTTTCTAAATTAAAGGTAATAGTCCTTGATCTTTGTTCAAACTCCTTCTTTCTCTGGATACAGATGGTATTCTCCATCACAGACAGCCCCAAATCAGCCCCTGATTTTTGCACTGATGGAATGTGCAAGTCCATCAAGGTTGGTCATCACCCCCATGTTGCTGTTAGGGTGTACAATGTTTTTCTGGTTCTGCTCATTTCGCTCAGCATCAGTTCTTGCAAATCCCTCCAGGCTTCCCTGAATTCTCATCCCTCCTGGTTTCTAATAGAACAATAATGTTCCATGACATACATATACCACAGTTTATTAAGCCATTCCTCAGTTGAAGGACATTTACTTGATTTCCAGTTCTTTGCCACCACAAACAGGGTTGCTGTGAATATTTTTGTATAAATGTAAATCTATGTTTTTATTATTAAGAGGAAATCCTGGGTGAGGAAACTCCCTCTACCAATACTTCTGTTAGTACTAGCAAATTCTGTAAAATTTAAAGTAGACTAGAACAGTAGTGTCAAACTCAAATATAAAGGGATTTGATCAGTTTGGATTTATACCAAGCAGGCATTTATGGTTCAACATTAGGAAAATGCTCAACATAATTAAACATATCAATAGTAAAACCAACAGAAATCATATGATTATCTCAATAGATGCTGAAAAAGTATTTGATAAAATACAACATCTATTCCCATTAAAAAACACTAGAAAGTTGAGGAATAAATGCAGTTTTCCTCAAAATAATAAATAGTATCTATTTAAAACCATCAACAAATATTTTATTTAAAGGGAAATAAACTCAAAGCATTTCCAATAAATTAAGGGGTGAAACAAGGTTGCCCATTATCACCATTACTATTCAATATAGTATTAGAAAATCTAGCAATAGCAATAGGAGAAGAAAAAAGAAATTGATGGAATCAGAATTGCCATTGAGGAAGCAAAACTTTCACTTTTTGCAGATGATATGATGGTAAACCTAGACTAGAACCTGAGAAAATCATCTAAAAAACTACTTGAAGCAATTAACAAATTCAGCAAAATAGCAGGATTTAAGATAAACCCACATAAATCATTAGCATTTCTATATATGAACAACAAAGCTCAAGAACAAGCAATAGAAAGAGACATTCCATTTAAAATAACTCTAGATGACATTAAATCCTTGGGAATCTATCTCCCAAGACAAACCCAGTAGCTGTATGAACACAATTATAAAGCTCTCCTCACCCAAATAAAGTCAGATCTAAGTAATCAGAAAAATTTCAATGCTCATGGTTAGGTCGAGCTAATATACTAAAAATGACAATTCTACCCAAAATTAAATTGCTCTTTCAGTGCCATACCAGTCAAACTACCAAATAACTACTTTACTGAAGTAGAAAAAATAGTAACAAAATTCATCTGGAGCAACAAAAGGTCAAGAATAGCAAAGGAATTGATGAAAAAAATGTAAAGGAAGATAGACTAGCTCTACTAGATCTAAAACTGTACTATAAAGCAGTAGTCATCAAAACTGCCTGGTACTGGTTAAGAAATAGAATAATGGATCCGTGGATTAGGATAGATCCAAAAGAAAAATGCAGTAAACCACTACAGCAATCTACTATTTGACAATAGTAGCCTCTGGGATAAGAACTTAGTATTTGACAAAAATTATTGGGAAATATGGAAAATGGTATGGCAAAAACTAGGCATAGATCCACATCTCATACCCTATGCCAAAATAAGGTCAAAATGGGTATGGTATTTAGACATAAAAAGTGATACCAGAGATAAATTAGTAGAACAAAATATATTCTATCTGATCTATAGAAAAGGGATAAATTTATGACAAATAGGAATTAGAGCAGATTATACACTGTAAAATGAATGATTTTGACTTTTAAATTAAAAAGGGTTTGCACTAATAAAATCAATGCTGCCAAAATTAGAAGAAAAGCAAGCAGGAAGCTGGGAAACAAACCTCACAAACAAGAGTTCTGATGAAGGTCTCATATTTAAAATATATAGTGAATTGCATTAAATTTATAAGGTCACAAGTCATTCCCCAAATGATAAATGGTCAAAGAGTATGACCAGACAGTTTTCAAATGAAGGAATTAAAGTTATGTATAAACATATGTGAAATGCAAATAACAACAATGAAGTATCATCTCACACCTATTAGATTAGATCAGACGAAGAAAATGGAAAAATGATCAATGTTGGAGAGGTTGTGGGAGGATTGGGACATTGATGCATTGTTGGTGCAGTTGTGAATGGATTCAACCTTTCTGGAGAGCAATATGGAACTATGCCCAAAGAGCAATAAAACTGTCTATTCCCTTCAACCCAGTGATTCCAATTCTAGGATTATATCCAAAAAAAAAACCATTCTAAAAATTAAGAAAAGTCCTACATGTTCCAAAATATTCATAGTAGCTCTTTTTGTAGTAGCAAAGAATTGGGCATTGAGGGGATGCCCATAAATTGGGGAATGGCTAAACAAGTTAAAGTACATGAATGCTATGGGATATTATTGTTCTATAGGAAACAATAACTTGTCAAACTCTAGAGAAGCACGGAATGACTTATGGGATCTGATGCTGAGCAAAGGGAGTAGAGCCAAGACAACAATTTACACATCAACATTATTCCTTGATGGAGGCAACCCCTCTCAGCAGTCCAGAGAGCTAGGACAAGCATATTTGACAAATTATGGACTAAATATAGTCCATAATTGTAAGCTTTTCTATTCAGAGTATTCATGCCATATCAGTCATCCCCAACCAGAGGAAGAAAAACAAAACAAAACAAATTAAAAAAAAAACACCCCTACTGAATCTGATGAACACTTTAAAAAGTATCTCTTATGTATCTTTTTCCCTTAATCCTAACCCTCATGCCAAAAATTGCTAATTTAATATTATGCTTAACAAAATATGTATGTAAAATGCCAACCTGACAGTTCCCAACTGAGGGGAGGGGGGTGGGAAGGGAGGGTGGAGGAAAATTCTGTAACTTTGAAATATACATGTATAAATGGCTGGAAATAAACAAACAAACAAACAAACACACACACAAACAAACAAACAAATAAATAAATAAAAACATCCCCCCCCCCAAAGGAATTTCAGTGGGCTGTAGAGAAAATCCTCAATATAATGTTATGCTTTATTTTATTCTTATTTATTTTCTTAAATATTTCCCAATTATATTTTAATCTGGTTGAAAGTATACCATGGAGTTTACCTGTCTATATTGACACCTCTGATCTAGAACACTGGAAGTCAGGTGATTTGGCCTAAAGTCACAGAATACATATATGCCAGATATGTAGTGTGAGCCCAAGTCAGCTTGACTTTAGGATTAAATCTCTATATACTATGCTTACCATTTTAGGGATGTAATTGAGTATTTGGCCTCATTAATTTCTTGTCATAGGATAATTATGTGACACAGTGAGTAGAGTATTAACCCTAAACATACTGGTTGTATGGCCCTTGGCAAGTCCCTTCCCATATTTACCTCAGTTTCCTTATCTGTAAGATGAACTAGGAAATAAAATGTCAATTACAGAATCTGTGAAAATCCCAAATGGGGTTACAAAGAGTCAGACATAATGAAACCATTCAACAACAAAATTTCTGGTCACATAGATGCTTGGTGATCCTCAATACCCTCAAATATGGTTCTGCCAGGAAGTAACATTTCTAAAATCCATATTCTGCATGTGCGATTAATATTCCTAGGACCCTAGTATTAATTGTGGGCAAAGTTTAGGAAAGAGAATGATAGATTCAGTATATATTTTCCAACCTTTAAGCAATAAATGAATTTTCACTAAGATTTGAATGAAATTCTTCATGTTTACTAGGAATATATTTTGCATTCCAAAGCAACAATTTTGCTTTTCTACTCTGTTTTTCCACACAAATCCTCTATTTGTGCCCCTTTGCCTTTGCCACTCGAAGCATTCATAATAGTTATAATCCTCAGTTTAGTAATTTAACATAATAAGAGTTGCTATTTGCATGACTTTTAAGGTTATCAAAGCATTTTATATATGTTATCCCATTTGTGCCTAACAGCAATCAGAGGAGATGTTGGTTTTCAGTTGCTTAATCATGTATGACTATTCATGACCCCATGGATCTTCTATCCTCTACTCTCTCAAATTCTCTCTCAAATTGGTGCAGTAGGAGATACAAATTAGGAAACTCAGGTATAGGAAGATAATATGACCAGTAAGTGTTGGAGGCTCGATTTGAATTCGGGTCTTATTGACTCTCAAGTCTATTACTGCATCCACTAAGTCAGAAGAAGTAACTGTAAGAGAACAATACATCTACATTGCCAGTTGGTCAAATGAGGGTTTGGTTTTGTTCTGCGTGGGGCAGGCCTTTTCTTTTTAGAATATTCATGCTATATCTGCTATACTCTAAAATCTCAATAAACTCTGGCCATGCCACATCAAACTCTTAACCCCATTAATCCATCTATCCATCCATCTATCCATCCATCCATTCATCGACCCATTCATCGTGTTTTGTGTGTGTGTGTGTGTGTGTGTGTGTGTGTGTGTGTGTGTGTGTGTGTGTCTATTCAACAGATAGGTCCTCTAATAGAAACATGTTGCAGTTATCTCATTTATGATTACTTAACAGAAATAAAAAAATTCTTATTATTTTTTTGGCTCATTTAATTAAAAAGTGCATTTCCAACAACTTTTTCGTTAAGTACCCAAAACATCAGAAAAATTGCATTTTAAACCCTGAATTCCCTGTAGTGCAAGGCATGATTAAAACCAGAGAAACATCCTAATGACTTAACTGAAGAAATTGAACAGGGTAGCATAGAAGCACCCAGATGTTTGGAACATTTTATTTGATCCTTGACAGTATTACTCACATCAACTCTTCCTGGATCACTTCTATTTTATATAAAATTATCATTTCAATTTATTTTTTCTTATATAAGAGTATGCCCTCAAAAATTTTAAAGTAACCTCTTCCTAAGGTTCTTTAGAGTATATATTCTTAATTCATTCTAATGATTTAAATGAATCAATTTTAAAGCCAAATCAGAGCATTGCCAAGAATAAGCAGGTCGGGATGCCCAGCTTGGTTTTTATGATCAACACAAACTGAATTTTGTAAATACTACAGGAGGAAAATTATTCAGGTTACCTTTAATAGACAGCAGGGGACTCATTCAAATAATTGGCATGGTCATGTCACTCAACTCCTTAAGAAAACCCAATGGCTCCCTACTACCTCTGGAATAAAAAGTAAATCCCTCCAGCTTTCAGATAGATAGTTTTATTCCTCCAAGCTTTTAAATAACTTTAGGGTTTAGCCTTCATACTTTTCTTCTCACATTCTATATTCTTGCCAAACTGATCCACTTGCTATTCCCCTTGTAAGACATTTTCATGCCCATTTCTGTATTTTTTTAGCAGGCTATTTTATTCCTTGAATTATCTCCTTCACTTTTGTTTCATAGAATTTCTAGGTTTGCCCTAAGCTTAATTTCTTATGGGAGGTGTATCCCAACCATCCTTGTTACCTCCTTTCCCTAAGCCCCTGAAAAATTATTCAATATTTATTTTTCTTAGGCATATTTTGTTCTTGCTCATTTGTATCAACATCATCCCCTCCATCTCACCTTACCCCCAGAATCTGAGCTTCTTGAGGTAGAGATTTTCATTTGCATCACTAATGCTTAGAACAGTACTTGGTGAATAGCAGGCTTCTCATTAATACTAGTTGATTGTTAAATGAATACTATCCTTGGATTTTATTTTTGTTTTACTGATGCCCTCTCACCCAACTACAACTGACAGGATGTAATATTGATCAAACTCATTTTACTTCACATCTCTAAGGAAAGGAGGAGGTGTATTTTTTTGTTTGTTTCTTTTCCTAGTACAAGATTTATTCTTGAACTTCCATAGCATGCGATTTTGTTTTCTATTTTACATTATTGTGGTCACTGTGTATGTTGTTTTCTTGAGTCTCCCTTCATTCTGCCTCAATTCATAGACTATCCTCAGATTGCAAACATGCCTTTATTTGTCAGATTTTAGGTCTTTGTTAATGAATTCACAAGAGACATGAAATTACTTTCCAGATGACAGCTTCCAGTACCTATTTTTGGGAGTC
This sequence comes from Macrotis lagotis, assembly GCF_037893015.1. Taxonomy (NCBI): domain Eukaryota; kingdom Metazoa; phylum Chordata; class Mammalia; order Peramelemorphia; family Peramelidae; genus Macrotis; species Macrotis lagotis. The sequence continues at coordinate 592,732,892 of NC_133658.1, forward strand.
AGATTTTTAGTAGGAGTGAATGCAATAAAGTTAGTCGATGCTTATTTCCTAAAAGTCAAGTTGAAAATTAAGTTTCCTTTAGGTTCACCATTTCATGACAATAACAAAAAATGTGTTGGGTGGGAGTTTGGGTAATGTAAAGCAGAGACTATGGAATGCGGAACTGTTAAATTATCCAGTATTAAACTATCATAAGACAATAATTATCAAAACTATCTGGTGCTGGCTAATAAACTGAATGGTGGATTAGTGGAACAGGGAAGATATATAATGTACAGTAGGAAATGATTAGAGTAACTTTGTGTTTGACAAATGTAAAGATTTAAACTTTGGGGGTAAGAATTCCAAATTGGTTTTTAAAAAGTTGGAAAAATTAGAAATTAGTTTACCAAAACTAGCTATAGGCCATTTACCAAGGTATAGAGTATTTACCAAGATATGGTTAAAATGTATATAATATTAGAAATAAATGGGGATATTATAAGTAAATTAGAAGAACATGTTACATATCACCTATTAGACATATCTGAGAGAAGAATTTATGAACAAGAGGTAGTGAGATATAAAATATAATTTTGATTATATTAAATTAAAAAAGATTTTATATGAATAAAACCAATATAGCCAAGATTGGATGGAAAGCAGAAAATGTGAGGAAAAATTTTATAGTTTCTCAGACAAAGATCTCATTTCAAATTTAAAGAGAACTTTGTCAAATTAATAAGAATATGAGTTATTGTACAACACTTAAATGATCAAAGAATATAAATAGGCTATTTATGTATGAGGAAATTGAAGCTATATATATATATTGTTCTATGAAAAATGCTTTAAATCATTATTGATTAAAGAAATGCAAATTAATGCAACTCTAAGATATTTACCTCACACTATCAGATTGGCTTAAATGATAAAATGGGAGAATGACAAATGTAGGAAGGGATGTGGAAAAACTGGGACACTAATATACTGTTGTAAAGGAACTTGGAAGGAATATATACTATTCACCTCCAGAGGGGGAAAAATGGATAAACAGAAGTATGCAGAGTATGATTTGATTGATTGATAGATAATTTGTGTCAAATGGTAGTTTTCTCTAGAGCAGGTAGGGAGAGAATAAGGGAAGGAGACAGTTGGGCACTTAAAATATTAAAAAAGTTGAAGTATTAAAATAATTGAAGTGCTCCAAGACTGACCTATAGAGGAGCAGAGGAGATATTTATATATTGATTTGAGGTTTAATGCCTTGTCTAAAGTGAAATATCTCTTTGACCTGGCTATCATTATTAGAGATCTATTTCTTTGGATTAAGGAATTCCATTATTAAAATGAAAATCCAAGGTATAACATATAAACTTTTCATCAGCCAGTAGGATTGTAGTGTGAATTAATAACATCATGTCCTTATCAGTCACTAATATTTCATTATTAATTAAAGATTATTAGGCTCTTTCATATCTGACAACTAGTCAAGCATAGTTTGAAGGGGAGGAGATATGAAATTCCATAAGCATGCTATATATTTGAAATGACTAGCTGGGGGTGGTAGTGAAAAGAAAGGAATATAAAAAAGGAGGTTTAGCCTTGGAAGATAAAGTTTGTCTGTTTCACAACACTGCTGATGTCACCTTGTTGTTTGTCCTTCATTCTTGAAGAAGACCATGACATCAGGTGATCCAATATTACAAGCACAGGAATTGGATTTGAATGAGGGGGCACTATGCTAAATCATCAGTCTCACTTTCTCCTCTGGAGCCATCAGCTTCCAGTGGTTAGATATGAATCAGGACGACTGGAGATGACCTTGGATGGGAGATAATCAGGGATAAGTGACTTGCCCAAGGTCACACAGTCAGTACGTGGCTAGTTTCTGAGGCTGGATTTGAACTCCTGTCCTGATTCCAAGGTCAGTGTTCTCTCCACTGTGCCATCTAACTGCTCCAAGTTAATAAAAAAGGAGAAGTTTATAGTGATCTTTCAAAAAATAAACATTCTAACCTGTGAAAGCAATGAGCGAAAAGGGTTAGGTACTATGGTAGAGGCAATTCGATGTCTATTCTTGGAAGCAATTGAAGGTAGAGAGTGTGCTAGACTTTTTAATTAAAAAGACCTGAATTTGAATTTTACCAGACCCTCTTAATAATTATATGATACAAAGTGAATCAACCTCTCTGAATTTCAGTTTTTCTATTTGTAAAGTAAGGATATTAATATCATCTCCTTCACCAGGTTGTTATGAGGAACAAATGAAATAATGTATGTCACATGCTTTATAAACATGAACTTTTATTATTCTGACATTCAGACAATGGACAGAAAACTTTTAGAGCAGTTTCTGGTGTTTCGAATGCTCCATATAGTAAGTCAGTCCTTAGATTCATGTACCAGTTGCAGATAATAGATTAGTAAGTATACCAATCCAGGTGTGATGAAATCAATGTCACTAGTGTCTGGTGTGAAAAATCTCTAAGGGGGGGGGTTGGAGGTGGCAGAAAGTATCTTCAAAGAAACTTCTTCTGAGGCATAAAGAAATTGAAATTAGAAGATTTATCTGCCAGGGAGGGTAGAGCAATGGTTTGGAGGGGTACTTTTTCTTCCTTACCCCCACCTTTCCAGGATAAATTAATGTATACCCATAGAATATTTTTGTAAATTTGGTGGCTATTAGAATGGTAGAATCATGGAATTGGAAGACATCTGAGAGATAAACTAATCAATAGACCCTTGATGATTTGGGGTAGGATTTGATTTTGAGAAATGGATATGTGGTTAAATGTGATCATAGTGCATATAACTTTGTTGCTTTGTTTATTTCTTTTTGGGTGTTGGGTTTAAAACACCCACAAAATAGCTTCTCTCCAAATGTGAGTGAGAGAAAATGCAAGAAAAAGACATTTTTTTTTCCTTCAAGACCCCTTTTAGCTTTAAATCTATGATGCCTCATTCCTGCCTTCCTTGTAAAATGGCGCTAAAATCCAAAATAGACTTCCTCAAGTGTGTAAGACAATGTAAGCATTCTGGAACTGGTGTCCTGAGGCAAGTGCTTCAAATAAAAGAAGAAGAATCCTGAGATATATAAGTCTAATTCATATCAATAAGCATTTCTATCACTTCTTGACAGGGAGCTAGTGATACAGTGACAAAATTGAAAAGTCTTTGCCCTCAAGAATCTTATGTTCTATTGTGTAATAATGGTTTGCATTTGTATAGCACATAGGACTTCATAAATATCATTTCATTTGATTTTCTTATCGAAATAGGTACTATTGGGAGCAGCTATATGGTACAGTGGATAGAGCACCTATCCTGGAGGTACTATTATGATCCTCACTTTACAGCTGAGGAAACTGAGACAGACAGAGGTTAAGGGACTTGTTCAGAGTGGCACAACTGGTAAGTATCTAAAGCTGAATTTAAACTCAGGTCTTCCTAACCCTAGATTTAATACTTTAGTTGATGAACCACCTAGTTATCTTTAAATAGGTCATTTGAAGAATGAGAAAGCATTAACAGTTTAAAGGAAGCTATGAATTTTTAAAAGTGGAGTAAATTACTATAATTGTTAACATAGCACTTTGAGATTTACAAAAAAGCTTTGTACATCATCAAATAATTCTTCAGAACTAAGGAGGTAAATATTAAAAGTATTATTAACTCTATTTTACAGATGAGGAAATTGAGGATTAGAGAAGTTTAAATGATTTGCCCCAATCACTGTAGTTAGTTTGGGGCAAAATTTGAACCCAGGACTCTCATGGTGCTAATATTCTTACCACTGCACAACACTGTTTCTCCATTAAGGAAGAAATGCCTTCCAAATAGGGGGAATTTGGGGAATAGCTCTTCTTTTTTTCAATTTAGAGTATGTAAAGGAACGGAAATAGGAAATAAATTTTGGGGGGAAAAGTTGTAGATAGCTTTTGGAGAGGTTTAAGTCTCAAAGAGAAGTTAATATTTTACTTTAGAGATAATAGGAAAATGTTCAAGCTGGGAAATAACATGACTAACAAGTGTGTTATTTTAAGCAGAAGTATCAAACATGCAGCCTCTCAGTAAAACCCTAACAAGCGTGGTCTGGACCAGATTGAGATGTAATCGAGAAATATTTGCCAAAATAAAATTACAATAAAGATAATGATAATTTGTGGTATTACAAGTCAATATGTGGCCGAAAGGGATGATGAGGATGGATGGTGGAAGGGAGATACTAGAGCCAACAGGACATGTTAGACTTGTGGAAGACCCTGGATGAGCTTTGCAAATAAGGGTAAGATATATTGTGATAAGAAAGAGAGAGAGAGAACGGACTAGATAGGAGAGATATTGTGAACACAAAAAAGACAGGACATTTAACTTATTGACTACAAAGAAGAGGAGAGAGAAGGAAGAGAAAGTTTGGGGAAGATGACTGAGAAAGGAGACAGAAAAAGCAATCAAATAGGGTGGAGGATAATGAGAAAAGAATATCATGAAGCAAAGGCTTGCAAAGCTATTCAGGAAGAATAATAATAATTTTGTTGTTGGTTATTTATTTCAGTTGTGAAATGTTCTTCATGACCCTATTTAGAATTTTCTTGGCAGATATACTGGAGTAGTTTGCCATTTCCTTCTTCAGTTCATTTTACAGAAGAGGAAACTGAGGCAAACAGGATTAAATGATTTGTCCAGGAGCATATAGCTATTTGGGTTCTGACACTGAATTTGAATTCAGAAATATGAGTCTTCCTGACTTGAGACCTGGTGCTCTCTCCACTTCACTACTTAGCTGCCTAATTATAATAATATTCATAAACATAAGCATAACATAAGAATAAGCATCAATGTAGTGCTAAGTGGTGCAATGGATAGAGTTTCTAGCCTAGAGTCAGGAAAACTCATGATCCTGAGTTCAAATCCAGGTTCAAATATTTATTAGTTGGGTAACCCTGGGCAAGTCACTGAACCCTATGCCTCAGTTTCTTCAGCTATAAAATTAGTTAGAGAAGGAAGTAGCAAACCACTTCAGTATCTCTACTAAGAAAACCTCAAAATGGGGTCACAATGAGTTGGACACAACAGAACAACAAAAATATAGTACTTTAAGGTTTACAAAGCACTTTACAAATACTGTCTCATTTTCTCCTTTCCCAGGGAGGTAGGTGTTAGGAAACTGAGGTAGACAAATTAAGTGACTTCTTCAGGATCTGTAAGTATCAGAAGTAGGATTTGAATTTGAGTCTTTCTGATTATATGTCTAGCACTCTCCACTGTACCATCTCTCTGCCCCCAATAGTTGGGAAAATAACAAAGGTGTCACAAGTTAGAGGTCAAACAGGGTGAGAACCTTGAAAGGCCATCAGATTTAGGACATTATTGGTGACCTTTTTTTTTAGCAGGCAAATAGGGTTAAGTGGCTTGCTCAAGGCCACACAGCTAGGTAATTATTAAGTGTCTGAGTGTGGATTTGAACTCAAGTACTCCTGACTCCAGGGCAGGTGCTCTATTCACTGTGCCACCTAGCTGCTCCTATTGGTGACCTTTAAGAGAGGTTTCAATAATTTGTGAAAATATTTTTATTTTATTGTTTTATGTTTTTAGCACATCTGGAATCTGTACTTATCTGCATGAGAGAATAAGTTTTCACTTTATATTCAAATATATAAATAATATTATATATATATATATATATATATATATATATATATATATATATATATATATATATATATTTCACTTTATATTCAAATAGGTGTGATTACCTGGGTCCAAAAAGTTGACTTTTATTCTATCCTCTACTTCCCCATCTCATAAGACAAACCCAATTCTTGTTTATTACTTTTTTTTCCTAATCCAAACCCAAATCCCACTAGAATATTCCCTTTCTCATGGCCCTGGACCTCTCTAGACCTCTGGTTCCAGGATGGAGAGAGAAGCTTCCACTCCTTTGAAGATCAGGGATCATTAAATAAAATCTTTACAGGGAGATAGTGGACACTAGGTTTGCTCCAGACCTCTGGATATTGCCACCTGCCCTGCTTCCTTTTTGTAATGATCACCAGACCTTTATCTCCACTCTGCTCCATTTCCTGTTTTCCCCAAGAAAAACACTAGTTAATGGAGAAGACAAATTCTCTCAGTTTGCTTTGTATTTCTATTGTTTGGTAGAGTGCTTGGCAGTTACCACGTGCTGAATAGATGGATTTTTTTTTCCTCTTTCCATTCATCAAGGGTCATGTCCAGAGGGGATACAGAGCTGCTTCTTGTACTAAACACTGTTATTTTCCATGTACCTCTCTGTTACTGTGATATGAACCTGGATAAACTCTGCACTGTTTTCTCTGGTTGAGTCGGGTTATTTTAGTGGCTAATGGTGGGGCAATTGGATGGTGCAGTGGATACTGTTCAGACTTTAGAGACAGGAAAATTCATCTTCCTGAGTCTGGCCTCAAATGCTTATTATCTATGTCACTGAATTCTACCTCAGTTTCTTAATTTGTAAGATGAACTGAAGAAGGAAATGGTAAACCTCTACAGTATCTTTGCCAAGAAAATCCCAAATGGGATCACAAAGGGTCAGTTCTAACTTAAATGACAGAATAATATAACTGTTTACCTTACCTAGTGATATTTGGAGGAAATATTTTTGTGAACCAAAGCAGTTTGAATTGCAATTCAATGTGACCTTGGGCAAGTCATCTAACCTTTTTTTTGGTTCTTAGTTTTCTATTTTATGAATTGAAGTAGCTGAAATAAATTATTTCCAACAACTCTTTCAGCTCTGCTGTTCTAATATCTTATTTATGACACTGTGATATGCATGATAGTATTGTGAAAGAAATCCTAGAGTGGAAATTCAAAGCCCTGGATTCTTGACCCTTCCCTAAGGCTCCTCTATTCTTGTAAATGCTAAGAGCTATTGGTGTTTCACTAATATGATCCCCCAGGACATTTGGGGGAGACAGAAGTCAGGCCTGAGATATGGTTGCTCTTTAAAGGGAAGAATAATGATTCTGATGGGCTCATTGTCTAGTGTTTGTCATTAAAATTATGTCCAAAACCCCATTCTATGATATGACTCTCAAGAACAGATCCATAAATTTACTCAATAGGGGAAAATTAATTTGTTAAAAAATGTATTTCACATGCAGCATTTTTTATGGCTTAGTCTAAGATTTATTTTTCTCCTCCTCCTGTTTCTCCCTTCAACCCCCACCTTTCAAATCTCCTAGGTATTCTGCGCTTTTGGTTATAGGAAATGCCTAATTTCACATTCTAAAATCTGGGTACAGAATCCATCACTCAGTGCACCAAATCACCTCTACTCCTAGGGCAGGAAATTTTGTCTGGTTCATGGCAAACTATCTTTGCATTGAGGTTTTCCACTGCTTTAGCGCCTTTCTCCACTTTGGCTTTTTTCATTCATTAAGCACTCGACATCTTAGTCTTTAGGAAGGAAAACCTTGGTTGTCTGTGCACAGGTACTCTCACTTTATAGTTGGAATGCTGACTTTTGCATGTACAGAGTGATATGTTGATATATAATGACTATTAAAGGTCTTAGGGTTTGATGAGTAGAAAATGACAGGGAGGGACTTAATGGTTTCATGTCACTGTTAACTCCTGTGCACTTGAGGTGGGGCAGTAGAATAAGAGGATTATTTTCCATCTAGCTTTAGCCTTAGTTCTCTACCACCCAGTTACCTACATACCCAATCCAATTACCTTGTCTTCTGATGCAGTGGACAGAGTATGAGGGCTGAAGTTAGGAAGACCGGAGTTCAAATCCAGCCTCAGTCATTTGTGACTGAGGGCAATGTGACTTGCGCAAGTCCCTTAATCACTATCTGCCTCAATGTCTTCAACTATAAAATGGGGCTAAAAGAGCACTGACTTTCAAGATTGTCATGAGAATCAAATGTGATAATATTTGTAGAATACTTTCCCCCTTCCCAACTTACTTTTTGATTTTGAAATCATCTTCCCTTAAAAAAATTGAAATAACAGCAGTGCTTAAAAGTCACAAATTCCTGTAACACTTGTCTCCTCCAAAATATCCTCCTGTTTTTCCCACTATACCACACAGATCATAATTAATTTTAACGTGTAGAAATGTATTAGCATGAGCATAGATTACATCTGGAATGGGAACTGAAACAAGAGTGGAGAGTTGACTTCAAATCTAACCATCACCTGTATCTCTAGAAGAATTACATAATTTTTTCTAGACCCCAATTTCACCATCCTTTTTAGTGTTTCTATTATTCTATCTCTAATTCTTATTCTATTCTAATTATTCTATGATTCTGAATTTTCATTTTAACTTCTGCTCTGTCCACTCAGCTGAATGTTCTGTCCCATAATCTCATTTCATTTCTATGCCTGTGAGCTATTCAGAGTTCCTATGATTGCTCAGAGGCTAGGTGGAAGGGTCAAAAGTCAGTTATATAATAGAGATTTTCTTCATGAAGGGCTAGGGTGGGGGAGGTGCAAGTCAGTCTAACGCTATGATCAATATGCCCTAATTCATTTTATCACATGTATTAATGTTCCATTTTTCACTCCTTTCCCTCACTTTAACCCTGATCTACCTGGCCTGTTTTGAATAATTATGCTACTGGTTAAGGTTACCTTTCTCATGACCTTTGGAAACCCTTTTTCCTTTTGTGTAAAATGTAGTCAGTGCCTTAACTAATTACTGGGAAAGTTGAAATGATGGAATTAAAAGGGCTAATCTTAATGAGAGAACTATGGACATTTCTATTATTGTTGTTACATGCATACATACATGTGTGTGTGTGTGTGTGTGTGCCCAATATAGTGATCTCTAAGTGATAATACTATATTATTAATATTGTTGCAGTTTTAATTGGTTTGAGTTGTGCCAGATGTGATGTTCTAATAGATAGCATCGATGTGGTCCTGTAAGACAAAGAAAGTAGGCAAAGAGCTCCAGAGAGATGAGACTATTATAAAATTATTTCAGTACTTCCATAGATCCAGATGTCATCCATGGATTTAAGGAAGGGAGAAAAATCCATTCATGTTATATTATCCTATGTGACCCTTGTCTATGTCTTCTTATAAATCCTACATAGGGGATTCACCTAGGGTGCTGAGGGCCTTCTCTAGGTCTCAATATTATATGTTTACCTAGTAAAATATAGTTTTCACCTGTTATCTCTTGCTTTCATCAAATTATTGGCTTACCTCCTCTTCCTATCACATGCCTCTGATGATAGAATTTAGGGTGCACACAATTTATTGTGCTACATGCTTCAGGGACTATCGTTTCCCAGCAAGCATGGTTAATGCCCTTTAGATGACCTACAATTTTGATTACTTGGAGGCTATGTTATTCTATGTTTCTTGTTCATTTTTTGATTCTACAAAAATTTATTAAATGCTGACTGTGTCAGGTCCAGAAGATACCTCCAGAGACTATTATTGCACTAAGTTCTTTTTTTTCAATTAACTAGCATTTTTATTAAACTGTCTCTCAATGTACTATCCCCACCACTCCAAACTGAGCAATTTTTCAAGTGGCAGAAACATAAAGTCTTATACTAGCTGCTTAGTTAAGCAAAACATATTCCCATATTAGACAAGTCTGAATATATGTTTCTTTTTGAATTTTAATTTATTTTCCTTCTGTCATAGGTGAATGATGTTTTCTTCATCTTCATTCTTTTGGACTTATGATTAATCATTGCATTGATCAGAGTTTTAAAGTCTTTCAAAATTCTTATTCTATATCTTTTTATATTTTTCTCCTAATCTATTCACTTTGCTCTCTATCAATTCATAAATATCTTTCCATTTTTTCCTAAAATTTTCCATTTCATCATTTTAATGGAACTATAAAATTTCATTAAATTCATATGCCATATTTTTTTTTAGTTATTCCCAAATAAGAATATATATATTTTATTTTTTAAACTTTGGCTACTACAAAAAGGATTTATATGATTTTTTTGCTTATCTTTTTTGCATATCTTTCTTTAACTTCTTTGGAGTATAGACCTAGTATAATTGTTTAAATATGATACAAAGAGTATAGAGAATTGGTAATTTTATGGACATAGTTTTGACATGCTTTTTAGAATAGTCAGACCAATTTACAGATCAATCAGTAATGTACTAGTGTATCTGGTTCCCTCCATTCTCTCCAGCATTTATCAGTTTCATTTTTTAATCATCATTGATATTCTTAAAGTTATGAAGTAGAACCTCAAAGTTGCTTTAATTTTGCATTTTTCTAATCATTAGTGATTTTAAATACTTTTTAAATGTAATTGCTTGATGGATTGAATTTCTTCTTTTGAAAACTGTCTGTTGGATATTATCCTTTGACCATTTATCTATCTTGTTCTTGCATATTTGAAACAGTTATTTATATAACTTGGCAATGAGAAATTTACCATAGAAATTTACTGCAAAGATTTTTTCCTACAAGTATTCTATGTTTTCAAGTCACATGGCATTTTTAGAAGAAAAATTGGAAGTAGAATGTCCTGCTCAGCATGATGCAGTCAGAGAGAAATGTCTGACTTTTGGTATTTAATTTTTCTTCCCACATCCTTTCCTGAACCCATAGTAACCCAAAGCCTTGTCAGAGTGAAGGCGTAGGGCAGTGTTCAATTCTGAAAGACTTTTCTTAGAAAATGTCTCAGTCTTTTGGACATAGAAAGTTAGAATGACAATAATTTAAGGATTATTGTAAGAATCAGGAGGAAGAGTATCTGTTAGGATTCAGTTTTGCATTTTTCCATCATACTGGTTCATGTTCTCTGAGTTGGGGGGAGTGGGGACTCCTTAGCACTCATACTCTAGTATGAGTAATAAAGAAATAAAGGTATGATTTATCTTTTAATTGAATTTAAACTCAGAATCAGTGATAGATACAAAAAGCCTCTCCACTTTAATTGTACATGTAATTTTGAAGCAGAATGGCCCCATTGCTATTTATATATTTGATCCAAAAGAACTTATTAAAATGAACTGATCCTCCTTGGAGTAAACTGATCCTTGAACAACACATTAGCTTTCCAAGGAGAATGCGCTCCCCCCACTTGGAAAAGTTGACTAATTTATTATTCTTGGTTTATATTTTTTAAATTTTATATGTTATCCAAATGTGTGATTTTTTTAACCAATGCACTTTTTGTTGAACTTCATCATTAAGAGATAGGATAGAATGGCTTTATGGAAAGAACATTGAACTTGGAGATATAGAGTCATAGATTTTTGAAGGAAGGGACCTTAGAGTTTATTCAGTCCAAACCCCTTATATTACAACTGATAAAACTGAGCCTAGAGAGGTTATGTGACTTACCTAAGGTCACACAAGTAATAAAAGATAGGGCTAGTATTCAAACTGAGACCCTCTGCTTCCATATCCATCATGTTTACAATTTTGCTACTATTGAAGCTCTCTCATATGGTTTCCTTGGTGTCAGTAGACCTGGGTTCAAATACTAACACCGCTGCTTATTAACTGAGGAAAATGCTATGTCAACATTTCAAAGTAATATATACATAGTTACTTTCATTTATCAAAATCATTTCTCTTTTCAAAGCATTCTCACATCTATTATTCCAATTGATTTTTGTAGGAGTCCTGTGAAATAAATAAGAAATACTGTACCATTCCCATTTTACAGATTAGAAGGCTGAAGAATGAAGAAGTAAATTGACAGAGAAAAAGCATGTCAATACCTTATTTAAACTGAATCTTCTACATAAACTCTGAATTTGGGTCATGTGGCTGTAACCAAGGTATCACTGACAACCTGGTGGCAGCCTAGTATACAATTTCAGGCAGGTGATCCAGGAGGAAATAAAATCCTGAATGTCCAGCTTGCAAGTCTATAATAATGAGATGATTGTCACACTTGTTTACATAGAAGTAATGGCTTCCTGATATTAATGGCTCATTTAATTTTCTTCATTAACAACTGTCAACTGAGGAAAAGGTATCCTTTAAAAATGGAAAATTAGCCTTGAGGACAAAAAAAATATAAACAAAATGTATCATTTTGTCCAACTGACAAACACCATTCCAGGTGCTAAGAGCTCCTGATGAGAATAAGAGTCATTAGTTACATAAAGAAATCATTAAGGGTGTGGCTAGGTGGCTTAGTGGATAAAGCACTGGCCTTGAGGTCAGGAGTACTTGGGTTCAAATCCCGTCTCAGACATTTAATAATTACCTATCTGTGTGGCCTTGGGAAAGCCACTTAACCCCATTTGCCTTGCAAAAACTAAAAAAAAATCATTAAGTTGAAAACAAGAATTGACAATATAATCTGTTGACCACATTAGCCTTTAGGAGACCACCAAAAAGTTGATGCAGTTAGACATTATAAATGATTATGTGAGAAAATATCATTTTGATAGTCCCTTTGTGCTTATTAAACCTACTTTTGAATACTAGCACTTTCAAGATTCAAATTATGAAAATTTTCAATTACTGATTAATCAAATTCTTTTATTCACTTGATCAAATGTATAGTATTCTTCATTAGAATATCTCCAAAAATCTCTAAAAGAAAGTACAATGTCAGGGCATTGGTATTAACACTGAGATTTCTGAGTCAGTTCATTGTTTGGGTTTGAGATGATGACTCCACAGTATATTGAAATTAATAAGTAATTTGCTGGTGACAGCCCCAGGCAAATGAATGAATGTTTAAATTCTAGTCAGAAACAGAGTGGAAAGAAGCAAATAAAAAGCATGTGAGGAGGGGGTAATGTGGAGGAGGATGAATTCTTGGAGCTTGTAGAGAAAATTCTAAGTAAAACTTTAAAATAATCCCAAATAACAGATTATTGAGTAGAAAAATAAACCCAAGATTCCAAAATATGAATTTTTCACAGTCTTTATCAAAAACTTAATTATCAAGAGCCCTTTGCAACCTGGAGGCTTGCTTGAATAAAGAACTTCACAGTATCATCCTGACTTCATGGAGTTTGACAGTCTAAGTCAGACCTTTACTTTAAAGGTCATATCTCTTTCATCCGTGGCACTTAGCAGGCCACAGGAAAAATAAGAAGAGTGAGAAGTCTGCAGGAACAAGGAGGGAGAACTGCCTGGTGTTTTGACTTCAATAATTCCTTTCTCGTCCACCTTTCCTGTACCATGAATGTATAAGCCCCAGTAGTTTTTACCAATTATTTTAAATTTACAATGTTTCCTGAGTAGAATGTCTATACTCAAGGGAATCTGGATTAAGGCATTTTGTTCCCTCCTAATCAGGGTAATGAGGAACATGACTTTGCCCTGAAATACTTTCTAGGATATGATCTTCCAAACTTTTGCTCATCTTATTTAAATACATATATACCCACCACCACACACATATTAAATTGAATAATAATATCAGCAATTTTGGAGATGTGGTTTATTTTATCCCATTATTAGAAATCTAGTCACTATAGACCATATGGCATGGGTTAGTTTTGCTTTACTATTTTTTCCCCTCTCTTTTTAAATTCTTTGTTATAATGTATTAGTGGAAGGAAATGGTATATTTGTAAATGAATGTAAGCTAAAAACAAACCAATTTTCAAAAGTACACACAAAACAGTGATTTCTGTGAAAAAAAAATTCACAAGCTCTCTGAAGTTTGGGCTGTCAGGAACATTTTCATTTTGCCTCCCCTAAGGTGACTCAAAGATGAAATAACTCTGCTTCCTTTATATTTTAGGAATATTGATGACCATTACATTGAGATGAGTTCTGCAGGATGCTGGACAAAGCCTCTGTCCTGGAGATTCTTAACTAGTCAAGAGTTCAATCTATTTCCATATACCTGACATTGAATTTTTGCAATTTCATTTCTTGCATTGCTCTAGGAAATTTTTTAAACTACATTTCTATTTGGTTGAAGTAACACAAGCTCCCACACCTCTGAGAATTATTATACTATAAACAACCAGACTGATGGTAATTGTAAGACAAGTAATAAGAGCCACTCCTTAGTGAATAGATGGATAATTTAGGTTAGAAGTAGAATGGACCCTAAAGTACATTTTCATTTCCAGGAGGACATTGACCTATCACAACTCCAAGTGCCCCTCCAAGATAATTTCAAATCACTCTATTATGTTGTAAGCAATAATAATAAGCACTTCATCAAATATTCCATCCAACAAAAACAGTCTGCCTTTGTTGTATTTAACTCATTCTTTCTTAGCATTTCTATGCTTTGGTGCCTCACTGTTCCAGACCTCTGGGACTCTTCCCCTTTGTGTTTGCATGGAGCAAATTTCTGTTGTGTTCAATTGTTTTCAGTCAAGTTTGTTTCTTTGTGACCTCATTTGGAGTTTTCTTGGCAAAAATATTAGAGAGGATTTCCATTTCCTTCTCCAGCTCATTTTATAGGTAAGGAAACTGAAACAAATAGAGTTAAATGACCTGTCCAGAATCACACAGCTAATTAAGCGTCTGAGGCCACATTTGAACCCACGAAGATGAGTTTAGTCCCCCAATATATGGAATATAAACACAAAAATGAAGCAAGTAATAACTGGAAAGTACTTTTAGCTGTCCCGGGGATAGAGTAACGCACCAAAAATAAATTCAAGGCTATTTGAGAGGAGAAAAAAAAACTAACAATTAGGAGTAATCAGGAAACCATATTGGAGCATTTGAGTTGAGACTTAAAGAAAGTTTACATTCCAAGAGACTGTATGAAGAGGAAACCTCTTCCAGACAGGAGAAAAACATTGAATATAAGATATGGAATGGGATCCTGAACTCAAGAAATGATTGCTGGACCAGTGTGCTTGAAATAAATACTGCATTAAGGAGAATGGTAGGTAACAAGTCTAAGTTGGTTGGAGTTGAATTATGAATGACTTTAAATGTTATATGAGAAGTCTGTATTTTTAATTTGAGGCAATGGGGAGTCATTGAAAATTTTTGAGTATGGTAGTGACATGGTCAGATCAGTGCCTTAAGAAGATTCTTTTGTATGCTGTATAAATTATGGAATATACATAATGAGGTCAGGGATAACAATTTAGAAATTATTTTAGTAAGCAGTAGAAATGACAGATACAAGATATTTTGCAATATTAAGATGAATGAGGGTTGGTTAGTAAGAAGGAGAAAAGAGGCAAGAATGGCTTTAAGTTGAAAAACTGGATGGTTAGAATTATGGTGCTGCATTCCAGAGAAAGAGAAGAGTTTGAAGAAGGGCAAACTTTCATGGTGGAGGATAAAGAAATTTTTTTGAATATAATGATTGAGATGATTGGAGATTCAGATGGACATGTTTTAATAATCAATTGTCAGTGAAAGATAGAATTGAGGAAAAATAGAACAGACTTATAGATTTAGAATTCTCCTTATAGAGATAATGATTTCATTCATCTCCATGAATTAATTCAGTTATTGAGAGAATTCAGAGTAAGAAGAGAAGAGGACCCAAACAGATTCTTTTTTTAAATTTTATATGTTTATTTTTAAAGGTCAACACATATTTAGACAACTTAAATATATAGTTTCAACAGAAATAGTCCGGCAAATGCAGCAACGGTCTCTTAATATGTTCTCACATTCAGACGCACTGGCTGGGATCATGTGAGTTCTTTAAAATAAAAAAAAAAATTACTTTATTGGTACACCTCTTTCTTATCTGCAATGTAATCTACAATCTCTTGTGGACACATTAACTTTTTGGCAGCTGTGTCAGGAATTTCAAACCCATATTCATCTTCCATGGTCATTATAATTTCTACTTGGTCCAAACTATTCAAGCCCAGGTCTTTCATGAAATGGGAAAAGACTGAAAGCTTTTCTGGGTCAATCTTATCATATAGTTTCAAGACATAGAGGACACGGTCCTTACTGCTCTCCAGTGTCAGAGGGGGCATGTCACTATATCGGCGGCTCAACTATAGGGATATTCCTGAAACCTGAGTGTGCGTGGGGGCCAGGCCCGCCACCGCACATGGGGCCGACCCCAGCAGCTGAAGCCAGGCCAGCGCAGGGCCCCGGGGGCAGGAGGGTGGCACCGAGGCCGAGGGCAGGCGGCGGACACAGGCAGAGAGGACACAGGCCGCCATGGCTACGCTGACCCAGAGTCCCAAACAGATTCTTGAGGGAAATATTATGTTTAGAAAATTGGAGTTCCAGGGCAGCTAGGTGGCACAGTGGATAAAGCACCAGCCCTGGAGTCAAGAGTAGCTGAGTTCAAATCCGGCCTCAGACACTTAATAATTACCAAGCTGTGTGGCCTTGGGCAAGTCAATTAACCCCATTTGCCTTGCAAAAAAAAAATTGGAGTTCCATGATGATGCAGCAAAAGAGATTGAGAAGGAGGAGTCTGAGTAGAGACTCAAAGGCAGAACCTTAAAAGCCATTGAAGAAGAGATGATTTTGGAGAATAGTCAACAATATCCAAGTAAGATGCAGACTCAGAAGATTTTCTCTCATTTAGCATCGAAGAGAATGCTGGTCACTTTAGATAGACCAATTGAGTTAAGACACAGGGATGGAAGGCAGATTGCAAGAGGGTAAGAAATGAAGAATGAGTATAAACAAATTTTTCTATATCTTCCTTTACTATTGCTGTGGGGGCTTCAGCTGGGGATAGCTTCTGGGTCTAGTTGTTTAGCAAAAATTAGTGCCAAGTGACTTCTGTGAAGTCTCCTAGGGAAGGCCTACTCCCTGACTCAGCTCAAGCCATTAATCATTCGAATAGCTGGTGGGGCAGGCAAATAGAGTGACATGGAAAAAATTTGAGGAACAAGATTTTTTTTTTAAGAAAAATTTTTAACTAGTCCAATAGTTTCAAATTTGAGAAGAATCTAACCTAAAAGAATATAAGTAATTCTTTCCTCCTTTTAATTAATTGACTTTTTAAAAAATATTTTTGATGACTTTATTTTAATATCACAGTCATTTCCTTATCTAAGTAGCTGAATTCTTCCTGATGATCATGGAATGCCTTTCTTTTTTTTTTAATTTATTTTTTATTCTCATTTTGTACAAGTGTTTTTTTACATTAATAAAATATTCTTGTTTACAAGTAAACAAAATACTCCTCCTCCCCCACAAATATAGGTAGACTTGCTTGGGCGAAAAAAAGTAAAGGGGAGAGAAAAAAATTAAAATAAAAAAAATAATAGTAATAATTGTAGGTATGGCCAGGTGGCGCAATGGACGAAGCACCAGCCCTGGAGCCACGAGCACTCGAGTCCATATCCAGCCTCCTAAACCCAACAATCACCCAGCCATGTGACATGCAAGCCACCCGATCCCGACTGCCCTGCAAAAAACAAAAAAAAAGAGAAAAAAAAGACCCAAAATAAAATGAAATAGTAATAATAGTAGGGGTGGCTGGGT
Source organism: Macrotis lagotis (assembly GCF_037893015.1). Taxonomy (NCBI): domain Eukaryota; kingdom Metazoa; phylum Chordata; class Mammalia; order Peramelemorphia; family Peramelidae; genus Macrotis; species Macrotis lagotis. The sequence continues at coordinate 592,750,224 of NC_133658.1, forward strand.
GGCAGACAGAGCATTGGCCCTTGAGCCAGGAGCACCTGGGTCCAAATCCGGCCCCACACACCTAAAGATCACCCCGCTATGTGGCCCCAGGCAGGCCATCCAGCCCCACTTGCCTTGCACCCTCCCCCAAATAATAATAACAAAAAATGTGCTTGAGTCTTTGTTCCAACACCAACAACTCTATCATGGGTGGATCACATTCTTTATGGTAAGTCTATCACAAAAGTTATTTTCATATTTTTCCACTGTTGCCATTGCTGATCGCAACTCCCTCCTTTCTTATTTCTCCGCTACCATGTACTCTATTTTCTCTCTCCATTCACTCTGACTCTGCTGTAGGGTCGTTGACTGGCTCAGCATACAGATCCCTGGTCTTGTGGCCAAGAAGCCCTGAGCCCCCATACCACCCCTTAGGCCCAGAATCCACCTGTCCCTGTGGTCCTAGGCAGGCCTTCCAATCCCAGCCCCTTGCAAGAAGTAAGAAAGAAAATGTGTTATATCTGGCCACTCTCCCCCCATGGTCCATCCTCTCCTCCTTTATTCACATCCCCACCCTTTCCACCTGCTCCCTGCTCCTTCTTACTCCAGATGTCTATACCCCATTAAGTATATATGCTGTTTCCTCTCCTAGCCACCTCTGATTCCCCCTTGCCTCCCCACTTCCATATCATTGCAATAGCTCATTGTAATAAAAAAAAAAATCTTACGTGAAATATCTTGGACTATTCCCCCTCTCCTTTTTCTTTCTCCCATTCCATTTCCCTTTTTTCTATTGACTCCATTTTTACACCATATTTTATCTTCGAATTCAGCTTTCTCCTGTGCTTCAACTATAAAAACTCTCTCTACCTGCTCTATTAACTGAGATGGTTCATATGAATATTATCAGTATCATTTTTCTATACATGCAGTTCATCCTCATTAAGTCCCTCATATTTCCCCCCTCTCCTCCAATCTCCATGCTTCACCTGAGTCCTGTATCTGAAGATCAAACCTTCTGTTCATCTCAGGCCATTCCAAAAAGCCCTACGAGCTTCCAATGTAGTTGCTGCTAAGTCCTGTGTGATCCTGACTGCAGCTCCACGATATTTGAACTGTGTCCTTCTGGCTGCTTGTAATATTTTCTCTTTGACTTGGAAGTTCTGGAACTTGGCTATAATATTCCTAGGGGTTGGTTTTTTGGGATCTCTTTCTCTGGGGGATCGGTGGATTCTCTCCATTTCTATTTTGCCCTCTGCTTGTAGAATATCAGGGCAATTTTCCTGCAGTAATTCTTTGAAAATGATGTCAAGGCTCTTTTCCTGATCATGACTTTCAGGTATTCCAATAATTTTTAAATTATCTTTCCTAAGTCTGTTTTCCATATCAGTTGTTTTTTCAATGAGATATTTCACATTTTCTTCTAATTTTTCATTTTTTTGTTGTGTTTTGAAGTATTGATTCTTGATTTCTGGTAAATTCATCAATCTCCCTGAATTCTATTCTTTGTCTGAAGGATTTGTTCTCCTCAGAGAGTTTTCTTAATCTCTTTTTCCATCTAGCCAATTTTGCTTTTTAAAGCATTCTTCTCCTCAATAACTTTTTGAACTGTTTTATCCATTTGACCTAAGTTGGTTTTTAGCATGCTATTTTCTTCAGCATTTTTTTGGATTTCTTTGACTAAGCTGCTGACTTCATTTTCATGTTTTTCCTGCATCTCTCTCCTTTCTTTTCCCAGTTTTTCTTCCAACTCCCTCATTTGATTTTCAAAGTCTTTTTTGAGCTCTGTCATAGCCTGAGCCCAATTTCTGTTTTTCTTGGAGTCTTTAGATGCAGGAGCTTGTGCTTCCTCATCTTTAGACTGAGTATTTTGATCCTTCTTGGGCTCATTTGCAAAATATTTCTCAATAGTCTTCCTTTTGTTTCTCTGCTTGCTCATTTTCCCAGCCTGGGCCTGGTTTGGGGGTGCTTCCTGAGCTTTTGGGTCACTCCCACAAAGGTCTCAGTGTGTGAGGTTCTGTCCTCCCTCCTGGTCTGTGAATGACCATAAGCACCCCCTCCCTCTGCCATGGGGCTGAAGTGGGGGGGCCCTGCTGTTCTATGGGGGGCCTAGACTGGGATCAGGATCTAAATGTGGTCAGAGCCCCAGAGTCCTGTTCCAGGGGCAGACTGAGCTAGAAGTTTCTCTTCACTCCCCTCCCTCAGCTCAATGGGCTCATGCCCTGGGGGCTCCTGCTTACCAGCTCCGCCTGCTTCTGTTTCTGGCTCTGGGCTGCAGAAAGACCAAGCGGCTCCCTGTGTGCCCCAAGGGCTGGGCTACACATGCTCGCTCTGGCAGAGGTTCCCCGCTGTTCCCCCACTTTGTGCCCTGTGCTCCCCGGGGTGCAGCTCAGGAGACTTCCCCCGCTGCTGTGAGCTGAGACTCCCAGCGCCCTGGGGCTGCCTCCCAGAGGCTGAAGTTCTTTGGCTCTGGTGGGCCACCCATCTGGCAGGCCTTTCTGTTCTTTTCCAGGTTACCTTGAGTAGGAGAACTGCCTCATTGGGTCCCTTTGTGGGTTCTGTCTCTTGAAAGTTTAGTTAGAGTCCTTAGCTGATGAATTTTATCAGAGAGCTCCTAGGACTCCATCCCTTCTTGTCGCCATCTTGGCTCCACCCCATGGAATGACTTTCAAGAGAAATGAAGTTACAAGAGATGTTTTAAAAAATCTATAACATACCCTACAATCAGACTATATTCATTCTTGAGCTGAAACCTTTTCCATTCCTATCCTAGTGAAAATTGATATTCATAATAGCATGCTAATAGATCCTCAGTCATAGAGGGGGAAAGTTTCAAGTTTTTCTGCAAAACTAAGATAAAGAAGTGGCATAGACCCTGTAGAAGAATATTTAGCAAAAATGGTTGAACCCAAAAAGGACCAGTGTTTAGATTTGAAAAAAAGAACAAAGCAAAACAAACATATAAATTAAGTCACATAGTCTGGTCAAATGAATTAAGATTTCACAACAGTTAGAATTCAATTCATTTCCAAGTCCTGTTATTTCTTCCATCACTATATTCTTCATATTTGCTCGCTCTCTCTCTCTCTCTCTCTCTCTCTCTCTCTCTCTCTTTCCCCTTCCTTCCTTCCTTCCTTATTTTTTCATTCATATGCACATGTATATTTTTAAGTTACAAAATTATCTTCTACCCTCCTTTCCCATCCCCTGCCCTCAGCGGCAAACACTCAGGTTAGCATTGTACATACATATTTTTGATAAACACATTTACAGATTAATCATTTTCAGTATAAGGAATTAGGATTGAGGGAAAGAGACACATAAGAGATAATTTTTATAAAGTGTTTATCAGATTCTGACGGGTTGTTTTTTGGTGTTGTTATTTTGATTTGTTTTATTTTTCTTGCTCTGGATGGGTTAACATTGTCCTTAGTGGGTTGTCCTAGCTTTCTGAACTGCTGAGAGGAGCTGCTTCCATCAAAGTTGATCATCTTACAATGTTCTTGTTAAAGTGTACATTGTTCTCTTGGTTCTGCTCTTTTCACTCAGCATCAGATCCTGTAAGTCATTTCATGTTTCTTTAGAGTCCAACAATTTGTAGTTTCTTATAGGACAGTAATATTCCATGGTATTCATGTACCATTAACCATTCCCCAATTGATGGGCATGCTCTCAATTTCTAATTCTTTACCACTTCAAAAAGAGCTGCTATTAATATTTTGGAACATGTGGGACTTTTCCTATTTTTATGATTTCTTCTGGATTTAGGCCTAAAACTGCAATTGTTGGGTCAAAGGGAATGAACATTTTTATTGCCCTTTGGACATAGTTTCATATTGCTCTCCAGAATAGTTGGATTCTTTCTCAACTCCACCAGCAATGTATCAATGTCCCAATCCTCCCACAACCTCTCCAAGATTGATCATTTCCCCTTTTTCTCATCTTGGCAAATCTGATAGTTGTGAATTGATAACTCATTGTTGCTTTAATTTTCAGTTCTCTAATCAATAATGATTTGGATCATTTTTTCGTATGATTGTATATAGCTTCAGTTTCTTTATTTGAAAACTGTTTGTTCCAGGCAACTAGGTGGCACAGTGGATAGAGCACTGGTCCTGGAGTCAGGAGTACCTGAGTTCAACTCTGACCTCAGACACTTAATAATTACCTAGCTGTGTGGCCTTGGGCAAGCCACTTAACCCCATTGCCTTGCAAAAATCTAAAACAACAAAAACAAAACAAAACAAAAAACTATTTGTTCATATCCTTTGACCATTTATTAACTGGGGAATGACTTGTGATCTTATAAATTTGATACAATTCTTTATATATTTTAGAAATGGAACCTTTATCAGAACTTCTAGTTGTGAAGATAGGCTTCCAGCTTTCTACTTTCCTTCTAATTTTGTCAGCATTGATTTTATTAATGCAAAAACTTTTTTTGATTTAATATAGTCAAAATCCTTTATTTTGTAGTTTATATTGTGCTCGGATTCTTGTTTGGTCATAAATTTATTCCCTTCCCATAAATCTGATAGAGTATTCCTTGGTCTATTCATTTATCTATGGTGTCCCTTTTTGGCAGAGTATGAGATGTGAGTCTGTGCCTAGTTTTTGCCATTCCATTTTTCAGTTTTCCCAAATTTTTTTTTGGCAAATAGGGAGATGTCTTTGCGTTTGTCAAATGGTAGATTGCTGTAGACATTTCTGAAGTTTCTTTTGCACCTATCCTAATCCATTGATCTATTACTCTATTTCTTAACCAATACCAGGCAGTTTTGATGATTGCTGCTTTGTAGTATAGTTTTAGATTTGGTAAAGCTAGGCCACCTTCTTTTACATTTTTTTCATCAATTCCCTTGCTATTCTTACCCTTTTGTTGATCCAGATGAATTTTGTTATTATTTTTTCTAGCTCAGTAAAATAATTATTTGGTAGTTTGATTAGTATTGCACTGAATAAGTAATTTAATTTGGATAGACTTGTCATTTTTATTATATTAGTTCAACCTAAGCATGAGCAATTGACATTTTTCTAATTATTTAGATCTGACTTTATTTGGGTGAGAAGTGTTTTATAATTGTGTTCATACAGTTTCTGGATTTGTCTTTGGCAGTAGATTCCCAAGTATTTAATGTTGTCTATAGTTACTTTAAATGGAATTTCTCTTTCTATCTCTTGCTCTTGGGCTTTGTGGTTCATATACAGAAATGCTGATGATTTATGTCATTTTATTTTATATCCTGCTACTTTGATGAATTTGTTAATTGTTTTTGCACTTGCTTCTTCTTCTTCCCTAATTTCTTACTCCTCAATCTCTGGGACAGTTTGTTCAGGCTCTTCAACACCAGACTTCCTGTGGTCAGTCATACCCTCCTTTAGAATAAAACCACCACTAGCGCTTGCCACATTTGTCATGCCACTGACTCTCTTTGCTATGTGATTCTTCATCAAGAATCCACTCTCTTCATGAAAAATGAATTGCCCTTCAATATCTCAGATTACCATTTAGTTTATCTTGACCACATTTCTGCAAAATTTACTTTATGTCTTCATTGTATTCTTAGCTCATAATGACCTCCATTTAGTATCCTTTGTTATCAAGTTCCATTCCTTCCCCAAGATGTTCTTTTTCTCTGTTTATTGAAATCACTTCAACTATCTTTCCTTCTCCGGAAGTCTTTCCCTTTTTTGGGGGGGGTGGGGTTGCAAGGCAATGGGGTTAAGTGACTTGCCCAAGGTCACACAGCTAAGTACCTATTAAGTGTCTGAGGCTCAATTTGAATGTAGGTCCTCCTGATTCCGGGGCCATTGCTCTATTCTCTCTCTCTCTCTCTCTCTCTCTCTCTCTCTCTCTCTCTCTCTCTCTCTCTCTCTCTCCCCTATAATATCAGTTTTCCCTGCTGATTGGATCTAATGCAATAAAATAGCTATCTAAGGGATTTCTGTTTCCAGAGCCTTAAGGATTAAGAGCAGCCAAAAGAAACTCGATGAAGAGGAGGAGTACATATTTAGCCTTGAAAACTACTTCATTTGTTAGGACTTTAAGTCCCCAACATCCCCCCTCCCTGTGATTAGTTGAACTATATCTGAAAAGATTTAGATCAAACTTAGAAGATACTGCTCTTGGTAAGTCTTCTGGTCTCAAAGAAGTCAATATTGCTTTTCCATGAATCCTTGTGTAAGATTTAAGTATGAACATTAAAAATACTTTGTCAAAAATTTAAGATTTGTCTATATGAAGTCCAAGATCAAGATGTTCAAAGCATTTGTATTTCCTCCACAATATTTTCTCCACTATTCTTCCACATGCTTGGCATCTCGAAAACAACCAATAAGATCAAATACAATTTATAAAATCCATTACTCAAGTAGGGAAATCTGGCCTTTCTCTCCATTGTTGAGGCATCAATGAAGCTAGGAGAGCTGCATGTGTCTGATGCTAAGAATCAAGATGATAAATGAGATTTTAAGTCAATCATCTGTACTTTTTTTAGATATCCAGAAGTTTAGGACATTGTAGATAATGCCGCCTTTAAAAAAAAACATTAGGATCTTGAGTATTGTGTACATTGGTCATTAAGTTTTAGTGCAATGCTATAAACTTAGCTGCATGGAAATTTCCAGTTTTACATTCCTTCTGTTATGCATTAGCATTTGCATTGATGATATCTTTTGGATAGCCTACTACACTATTATTTCTTGAAGAAAATTAGAGTTTTAATTTTTTGACATTTAGTTTTATAACCAATTGTAATGTTCCTATCACTGGTTGGGGATTTGAAGCACATACAGAAAAGGGACATTTCATTTTTCCATCTATGTGCCCTTCTGTTTTTTTTTCCTTCCCATGATTTGAGTTGTTGTTTCTTAATATAATAGCAGACAAACTTTAGACAAAGCAGGCCTTATAGCAATGTGACAGATGAAATAACTGAGGAAACAAAGATTTGAAGTTTTGAGCATATCAATTTATTAAGAATAAATGTCAATTGCCTACTATATTAGGACCATTTGGTATTCTAAGCCCCTCTATTCCCTCATTTTCCTCAATAGGAAAAGCAAGAACAAGATGAGGAAGATTATATTTGTATAAAATTATAATAAAGTACTTAATTACCTTAACATAAATAGAACCCCCCCAAATATGTTGCAGAACCAAAAGGGGAAAAAACCCACACCTAAGAAACAAAAATGTATACTGTTGCTCCTAACTGATTTACTGTAATAAATTTACTCTGACTCATTTATCTCATTTTTTTATCTACTGTTCTAAGCAAAACCTACTATTTAGTAGAAGTGTTTTTGCTATTACTGACAAAATATCTCATATTCATCTGCTCTGATTGGTGCTTTGTTCTCACATGTACATTTTCCCTGCAGTTCTATCTTTGTTTAGGGCTCTCTTTTATCCCCTTTCTCCACAGTTTTTTATAAAACAATTGCCTTGCTCTGTCCTTAGGCAGGCTGAAGTGGTCCTGCCATTGACTGCTTACCTTTTACTCTACATGCTTGAAATCTATATACCATCACTAGATCTACTCAGTTATTTTCAATTAACCTCCTCCAAGGACTTTTGCTAGATGAATGACTCAACAATCTGACCTTTTTAAAGGGATCAAGCTATTTTGGACAACAGAAGAAATTTAATATAGTTAAGCTATTTAACATTATAATTATAATTTAAAACAGATACTGAAGAGATTTCTTCCTGCTTTATCAAGTTCTTTCTTGTAGCTACTTTCCTTATTAAAAAAGAGCAATAAAGACAAAGTATTTGTTCTTTTATGCACTTTAGTAACTTCACCTTCATTTTCCTTCAAAGTCTATGGGCAGGATTCTCAATGTGTTATTCAGGATCTGTAACTATCCTATATGGTGAGACATTTGAAAGATTGCAAAAAAACGGAAAATATGTTTTCTTAACATCTTCTGGGTTCTGAATCTTGTAGCAAAGGAAAAAGAAGGTCCAAAAAAGGGGGGGGGTTATGAGGTAAATAGGTACTGGTGTGTGTTGTACCATGGGCTTGGCCATGCATCCTCCTTGATAATTCAGATGAGCAAACAAAATGGGGCTTTGACATGGCTGTGATAAATGAAGGGAAGCACTCTCCAAATCAAGTAACTACTCAAGACAAAAGAAGCCTTAAAGATACCTTCAACTGAAGATTCCCCAGGGCTTCCCTTACTGTATATTACTACTTACATTTATCATGTTAAATCAGAAGAGCAGTGGGGAAGACATAATTTCTCATTTTTATCATCTTGAAATATACAAGCTGCAGTTGTTACCTTAATTAATTTGCCTTGAAGTATATTTATCCAAAGCAACACAAAGCAAGTGACTAAAGTCACCTAAAGGGAGGCACATTCAGTAATTCATTAAGTGCCTGTCATAGTAGTAATAAAAATAATAAAAATGAGAATTTATAGAGATTTTTAAGGTTTACAAAGCATTTACATATATTCTCTTTAGATCTGCACAGCTATCTTTTCAGATAGGTGTTGTTATTATCTCTATTTTACACAGAAGAAAACTAAGGCTTTAAAAGGTTAAGTGATTTGTCCAGGGTTATATGACTATAAGTGTGCAAGGTAGGAGTTGAACTCAGATCTTTCCCTATGTTTAGACCACTGTGTAAGACACCAGAGAAAATATTAAAGATTCGATTGGACATTATCTATAGTCACCTTCATTGAGCTGACTGTCCAGGAATGGATTATATGCCTTGAAGATGATCTTAATAGAATTTTCTTGTCACCCACTGTGCTTAAATAGATTCCCATTTGTCTTTAAAAGTCTTATAAGTAATTTTATCCAGAAAAGATAAAGAATATTTCTGGAACTTAAAAAATGGCTTTCCTGTCCCTTAGGAAGGTATGAGCCAGCAAATTTTCCTAATGAGTTCTCTTTGAATTGGGCTTAAGGATAGAATGTAAATTCCTTGAGGGTAGGAATAACTTTTTATCTCTGTATTCTAAGCATCTCCTTTGTATTTGTAAGGAAACTAATAAATTTTTGTTGAATTGAATTGAGGGGTGATGGATTTCATTAACTTCACCCGAGTGGAGAACCTTGAAGTAATCTATAAATCTACAATCAACTGGCATTTATTGTGCCTCTATGAAATGTCAGGCACTGAGTATATAAATACAATAAATGAAATAATCCCTACTCTAAAGAATATTATAGTCTGCTGAGGGAGGCACTAATATCATGTATAAATATATACAGCATGTAATAAAGAAAAAAGATGTAGAAATCAGTGAAAATGCAAGATTGTTTTGGAGGAGAGAGGAGACCCTGGAAGTTAGGGAGATCAGGAAATCTTAAGGCAGAACATGGGGCTTGAACTGGGTCAGACAGGAAAAGAGGGAATCTGTACAGCAGAGGTAAAGAAGTAGTAAAGGTTGGATGTAGAGGAAAATGTGCTATTTGTGAGATAATCAGAGCAAAGGTAAAGAATTAGGAAATAGAAATGATTTGGGTCATAAGGAGGAGGAGGTTAAGACAAAGGAAGCTAAGCCATTGGACATTTTTGTTTGTTTTATTTGAAGTGTTGGAAGTTATAACAATGCAACTAGACTCAAATATAAGTTCCAGAAAGCTATCTTAACTCTTTAAACAGCAAGAATTTGTTAAATATCCCTTGAGAAGCAGACATTGTTCTTAATTATACAACTAAAAAGAAATGATCTAATATTGAATGCACCATGAAAACTACACCATGAGGCAGATAGTCAAAGATTGATTAGTTTTAGCTTCATTCTTTCTTCTTTGCTGGGACCTAAGACACATTTCTCCCAATCTTCAATCACCAGGTCTCTTTCTTCATATTCCTTCTTCTGAGTGACACTTTGGCTGCCATATTGGAAACTGGTGTGTAATGTGGTGTAGAATTCACTCAGGTGGGAGAATTCTCAAGAGAGCATGGAACTTATGCCCTAAGAGAAACACCAGAGTGCAGGCACTGTGCTCTACCTGACCATGGTCCTAGAATATAGGGGACATGAGAAACCAAGAAGTATGACTCTCATTTTACAAAAGAGAAAAATGAGAAAAAAATTCCAGGAAGTTTAAGTGAGTTCTCCAACATTTGTACATGTAATTGTCAGAAATAATATTCTAAACTAATTTCTCTGACTTCATGATCATCACTTTATCAAATCGTCAATTAACAAAAATTGAGGAAGTCCCTACTGTGTATATCCAGCCCAGCCTAGCCAGTAAATGTATATATGATGAAGAGGACAAAGAAAAGGTCAAGTCCTTGATTTCATGAAATTTGTTAGTCTGTTAAAGGAAACAGGTTAAACCTGAAATGGAAGCCACAGTAGATAGTATTGGGAGTAAGCAGAAAGAAGTCAAAGATGAATGAGATAATAAAAGATGGACCATTTTTATTCTCCCCTCAATTGCAAAAATCTATAGAGGGCTATATTAATTCAGTTAAAAAGCATTAAGTTCTCAAAATGTAGGGACACAATACAGCATCTGCCTTCAAAGAACTTATAGTCCAGCAGGGAGTGGTCAGTTATGTTGTACACAAATAAAAATGATAAAAGGAAGAATGCAATAAGGGTAAAGGAGGTGCTGAGATAATTTTTCTGAGAAAAAAGGATGGAGAAATTATTGTTAGTGTGGACTATCATGAAAAGTTTCTTCAAAAAGATAGTGTCTGAGCTGGACCTTGAAGGAAGGGATAGATTTTAATACCTAGAGATGTAGGACAAAGTCCATTCCAAGAATTGATGGTTTCCATGAGTATAAGGAATCAGAAAAACTCTTTATCTAGATCATGGGAACAGCTACTCTAATTTTACTTGAATATAGAGTAAATAAAATGAGTCATGAGTAAATGATGGAAAGCTGGTGCAAGTCAGGTCCTTAAATGCCAAGCTAAGGAGTTTGATTTCATCCTACAAGCAATGGAAAACTTAATTTTTTTGAGGGGGGGGAAGAGAATTACATTTCATTTTTCTTTCTCCCTCCCCACCCTAGAGGTGCTCACCAAGACACACAAATATATGTGCTATGTGTATGTATGTATGTATGTATGTATTGTATGTATGTAAAACCATTCTATACATCTATTAGGTTTATCCCCCCCCCCACCGGAAAGAGATAGTTTTCCTTCATCTGACCTTTTATTTAATTGAGTATTTATAATAGTCAAAATGACTAAGTCATTAAAAGCTGTTCTTAAAACAATATTGTTGGGAAGGCTAGGTGGCGCAGTGGATAGAGCACCGGTCCTGGAGTCAGGAATACCTCAGTTCAAATTTGGGCTCAGATGCTTAATAATCACCTAGCTGTGTGGCCTTGGGCATGCCACTTAACCCCACTGCCTTGCAAAAATCTAAAAAAATATTGTTGTTGCGGTATACAATGTTCTCTTAATTTTCAGTGGCATAATCAGATCTGTGAATTAGGGAAATTATTTTAGCAGCATTTAGACAATGAAAACCTAACTAGAGAAATTAGAGTTCAAGGTAAATCAGAGAACAAGAAGCAATGGAAGAGTGACATACTGATCCTGATAGAAAGTATTAGAAAAGTTGAAAAATAATTATAGGCTGCTGTGTTTAGGAAATGGTGCATAGAAGAGCTAGGACTTTAATTGAATCCTTAAATATACATACATACATACATACATATACATATATATATATATACATATATATATGATGTATATGGGGCCTTACAGAGAATTGTTTAGTAAAATTGGGGTACTCAAGGAGATAACAGCTGCTACAATGTCTGCCAATCTAATTATCTGACTAGCCATACCTTCTACTAGAAACTGTTGAAAACGTTGCAAGGTCTTAAATTGATAAGATCAATGTTCTGAGAGTCTTTACCAATAATTACCATACACCACAAGAGTGCAGGCACTGTGCTCTACCTGACCAGGATATATTCAATTTGAATCTCTCAAAATCAGAGGGGGTCCTTAAGTTTTTTTTTTATTTCATGGATTTGGCAATCTGGTGAAAATAATGGTCCCTTTCTCAGAATAATATTTTTAAGCTAAAAAATTACTCATTTACTGTAGAGGGGTGTTAAATGAGAACCAACAAGCATATGGACTATTGAGGCATGTGGGGATACTAGCTCATTACAATTGTGAATATCTATCAAAAATTAATCCATATGGGGAAAGCAAAATACTTAACAATAATCTCCAAATTCATCCCCCTCAATCTGACTCCCACCTAACTTTCCATCTTTATTTCATGACTATGTTTTACATTCAAGTCAAATTAAAGCAACTGTTCCCATGATCTAAATCAAAACTTGTTTTGACTCTATGCATTCATAGAAATCATCAGTGCTCGGAATGGACTTCCTCCTACACTACATCTCTGGGTACTGAAATCTTTCTCTTTCTTCAAGGTCCAGCTCAGACACTCCCTTTTCCCTGAAACTTTTCCATTAAAAATCATCTTTCCATCATTTTCCCTCAAGTTTGTCCAGCTTGACACAAAAGCAAGTGGACTTTGCAATTCCAGAGATAGAGGAGAGAGGATGGTGGCAGAGGGGGACAGAAAGAACATAAAAGAACATAAAAGGGGAGGAAGGGGGGGGAGAAATAAAGAGAAGGAGAGAGAGAGAGAGAGAGAGAGAGAGAGAGAGAGAGAGAGAGAGAGAGAGAGAGAGAGAGAGAGAGAGAGAGAGAGAGAGAGAGAGAGAGAGAGAGAGATCTCTAACTGTTCCACTACTGCTCACAGATGATATGAAGATCTAGGATAGTACCTACTGCTCCATCCTTGAAGAGCAAAAGAATGACAGTCAATGAATTTCTGCTCCTGTTCACCAGATAGAAAAGAGAAAAAGCAGGAGAATTGTTTTTGTTTTAGTTTTTTGTGTTGTTTTTTTTTACTCAGTTGGAAGGAGTGAGGTCTAGAGAAAGAATAGTGTCATGAAGCCCTGCCAATTACTTTCTCTCTATCTCTGTCTCTGTCTCTGTCTCTGTCTCTCTGTCTCTCTATCTCTTTCTCTCTCTCTCTCTCTCTCTCTCTCTCTCTCTCTCTCATCAGTTAACACTCTAGTCATCTTCCTTTCATCTTCCTTCTTACAAGGAACCATGATTGTCTTACTGTGCCCTTAATGATAATTATAATAGCTTATTTCTTTTATTTTTTATTATTATTATATTCTTTACTCTGAATAAATGCACCTCGATAGCTCTATCAGCGATGAATGTCAGTGTTTATATCTCCCTACCTTTTCCCACAGATTCAGTCTTTTTTTTTAATTAAAAATTTACCTTATATATATTCATAAGATAAATCTGGTTCCTAAATCCAGTCAACAGAAAACACTGTGGCTCACTTTTCTGGCTGACTGGAGTCAAATATGGGAAGGGCAAGATATTAAACTCCCCACGACCACTATCATTCTAAATAGCCAGAAGATGCCAGTTGTTAATTATGATGCTTCCAGGGATGACTGAGCAGGCAGACTCTTAACATAGTCCAGTAGAAATTGAAACAGGTCTACAGAAAATAAATAAGAAATAAAGCAATTGATTGAGCAGAGTAGAACATATACATATAAATTCATGAATGCATATGTGTACACTGAAATGAGGTTCATCAGAGAGTAATTGGATGCTATAGATTAAGTCATTGAATCTGGGTTTATTAGAAGAACATTTCTAAGCAAGGCAGAATTTGAGCTGATTTTGAAAGGACCAGAAAAATGTAGGATGGAAAAGAAGGGGTTCACCTTATTTATATTTGAATTGTGGGTTAAGTAATAGTACAGTTAGGTGCAGAGAAGTATGACTGAATGGTTAGATCCAAGGAAGCCATTAATGAGATCAATGTTATTTTTGAATAGTGGTTTCTAGTGATGATATCAATCCTATACTTTGTAGTGTTCAACATTTTTTTCATTGACTCTGGTAAAATCACACATGTCAAATTTATCGAGTTTGCAGATGCCACAAAGTTGAAGGCAATGACTAAACTTTGAACAATAGTGTCATGATCCAAAATGATCTGTTATATATTTAGATTTAAAGAATTAACTGTATAAGACACATAATAAAGGACTATTGCCTAGACAGTGATTGTCAGAAAAAAAAAAGAGTCAGCATCTTGTTGGATTGCAAGCTTATCATAAGCAACAGTCTTAGCCTATATCCTGGACTAGAGAGATGATAGTCTTCTGTATTGCATTCTTTCCTGGTTGTTATATTTAGCATATATATTGATGTTAGGAAATGTTATCAATGTCTCACAATTATAAAAATTTAGTCTGGAGCAATTAAAATAGCTTCTACTAATCAATTAAGTTTTATGCAGAAAAGGATCATTTCCCATAGTGAGAAAGGCCCTGCATTGCAATAATGCCTTATCTTATATGCAATTGGTCTGAATCATCAGGGTTATGATTTAATCAATACATTCACTCTCTAATATGTTTTCTTCACCCCGATCATTATACTGAGCACAGGGGGAGTATATAGTAATATGTATGGATCTCATTAAGTGGGCACATTTGCAGAGGACAGTGATCCTAGATCAAGTCTTGACTAGTTGGAGCTAGTTTTTTTTTTGTTTTGGGGTTTTTTTTTTTAGGTTTTTGCAAGGCAATGGGGTAAGTGGATTGCCCAAGGCCACACAGCTAGGTAATTATTAAGTGTCTGAGGCCAGATTTGAACTCTGGTATTCCTGACTCCAGGGCCAGTGCTCTATCCACTGCACCACCTAGCTGCCCCTGGAGCTAGTTTTTGACCTCCCACTGGTTAAGGAAGCTTATTGGGTAAGGGGACCTCACTCAGCTCAGTGATTGGTTGGGGCCAATTCTTTTGTCTCCGCTACTCACATAACTACACATAGACACACTAGTCACAGGCACACCCCACTCTTTGTCCTGTATATTTTAGCCAGCCTCCTCCCTGTGAGATCAAACATTGCATTCCTCACAAAAACATTTCAGAGAACAGCCTGAATTCCGAAAAATCTCAAGACATCATGTCTGAAATATTTTTGCCATTATCATTCTTTCCTTTAGTCTCAGACCTTGAATCTGGGAAATCTGAATACAGCACACTTCAGTCCCTAGCCTAGCTTGACCTTTTGGTTGATGATGCTCTCTGTTTGCAATCAGAATCATGTGATACAGCATTGTTTCTCTTTGAAGAGAATAATAAGACCCAGACTGGAGAACAAAAACAAAAAGAGTTTATTTGCTCTTCTTGAGAAGAGGGCACAACCTCCATAACATGAGTTACAGCTCTAGAAAAAGTACAAAAGTACTGAGGCATTCAAGCCCTTCTTATCCCAACCCTAACCCCCTGGCCTGCTAACTATTGGCTGGATAGCTGGGTTCACAATATTTCTGGGAATATCTAGCCAATCAAAGCATTTTCAAGCCCAATTTGCATAATCAGATTCAGCTTTATCCTATCAAAGAAAGATAATTTGTTTTACCCTATCAGAGAGGATAATCATGTATCCTTCCATATGTGGGGGTCAATCAGCACAATACTGCAATCTTTGTTACTGCTGGACCTTGGGAAGTAGAAACTTTGCAACTCTTGCTAATGTGACTTTAGGAAAAAGGAAAACTCATTGAAACCATGAGGGAGGCTTCACTCAGTTATAGTCCCACTCATTTTTCTCTTCTTCAGATTCCTTTCTTATAAACTCTCGAGGGGGTGAGGAAATAGGCCTTGCATAATCACTATACATTTGTGACTATTTTGTCATCATCCAAACCCTAGTTAATATGCCTCTTTTTGCCTTCCTCTCTCTTTCTCTTATGGGCTGCCCCTGCCCACCCAATCCCAACAAATAACTACAAATTTAAATACGAAGTATTATGTCTATGTTTGTTGTTAAATGAAATAATTGCATATCTGCAAGATGGTTTCAGAATATCATTCCAAGTGCAATTTTGGAGTCATCCCATGTCCAAGTGGGAAATGGAGAAACTTTTAGTTTTTTCATTATTTGAGCATGTGTGCTACATCAGAGATGGCCCTGGGGGATCTCTGAACATTAAGGTCTGTGCCATCATCATGCAAACAAAAAGATGGCATACATTTTATTTTGTGCCCTGGAGGCATGGTTCTAACAACACTAGAGTTTCCTTAAATGTCTAGTCATCACATAGATTTTTCCTCGAGGCGTCAGTTATCTCTATTTCTCTCTCTCCTCTCCTTCCTCCAACCACCTGAGAACATATTCCTCAGTTTCTTTTTCTTCTCCTCTGACTAGTCAATGACAAGTCACTCACCCAAAATCTCAGATGGCTGGGTAGAGTTCAATGATCAATACAAATATGGTCTTTTAATTCTCATAGACAGCCTAACTCCAACCTGCCTTTCCTACCTTTCATACTATTGCCAGAGAGAGGGAAAGCTGTGTTTCATTTAGTGAGGAAATCTTGGAACTCTGATTCAGGGGTGTGAGAAAGATTGAAAATTTAATATACAGGTTGCACAAACTTTTACAAGCTACTACAACCTCCACAAGTTAGGTCCTTTGGAAACGCAGCTAGGTTATGAATTCCTTAAAGGAGAGGATGATTAACAGAAGTTGAATGAAAGAAAGATTAAAGTGAAGGTAAGAAACCACTGATCTCTAATGAGGGAAAATAGTCAAGGTGGAATAAAGTTTAGGTATTTTAATGAGGTGAAAGAGACTTGAGGTTATAGCAAAAGGGATAGGCAAATAAAAAAAGAGTAAGAATCTAAGAAGGTAATAAAGTTAATCAAAAAGGGACAATTACAAGTTAGGAAAGAGGGTGAGTTTCTTAGGAACTACAGCACATGGATCCAGCTTAGAGAAAGGAAGGAGAGAAGAAACTGGAGCAGCAGGAGAAAGAGACTGAATGAAGAAGTGATGATTTCTCAAGTACACCTTCTGTGGTAGGTAGAACAAGGGTGGTATGGAGGGAGTGACAAAACATCTTGTGCATGTGTGGTGCATACCCTGGGGCAATCCCCAAAGAGTCACTGATGCCTGACATGGTTTATTACAATCACATGATTTGTTGCCTACTAAGCATGCTTGGGGTTCTACTGGCACCACTCATGCTCCTGCCCTAAAGGCATGACCAAGATCAGTTATAAGGCCACATACCATTCCAAATTAGAACTGCACAAGTACATATTATAACAGTATAGAAAAAAGTTACAAGATCTGTTCCCAAACCAATAAGATCATAATATTTCTCTATCACCAGAATTCCCCTGCTATAATATTTTTGTCTTCATTTATATGTTCTAACCAATTAGAATGGTAACTGTTCTCTCTTCCCTTCTCCACATCTGAAAACATTGGCTATGACCTATGTGCATTTTTGATTTAGGACTCCAATGATGTGACCTCTTCACTTTAAAACATCCCTTGATCCCTCCAGATGAAATAATCCTAGGTTTATGCAAATTTTTTTTACCATAGTTTGTCTATATCCCTCATTTACTTTTATCCCATTCTGCCATATCATAACTATGGGTATGTGTTTTAGCTCACTATTAGCATGTTTTTGATGATAGACATAACATAGGTATTAATTTTAATAACTCAAAATTGAACTAAGATTTTTGTAACTCTATCTGTAGCTTTTCATTCTTGTTTCCCAGTCCCAGTGCATGTGCTTAACAAGCATTTATCAAATTTGCTTATTGCAACAAAGAAAGGGTATTTAAAGTATTTTCTGGAGACATCACCTCTAATTTCTTTGTAGAGGTGGGAGGGAAGAGTTATAGACAAGGAACACTGCATATAGTTCAAGACTTTTTCAATATGCTGGTTAGATTTATTGACCATTCCCCAACGCTCTTAAAATTCTTCGTTTTAAGGCATAGGACTTATTACAGAAATATAAAATTCAAAACTCATTTACCTTTGAATTTTTTTTCATCTATTTGTTTTTCCAATTACATGCAATGGTAGTTTTATTTTATCATTTTTACAATATTTTGAGTTTACAATTTGTCTCCCTCCTCCTTTCCCGCCCCCCTCCTCCTGACAGAAAGCAATCTGATATAGGCTCTTTATACTAAACATAGATCAATATTGAATATGTTGTTAGAGAAGAATCAGATCCAAATGGAAGAAAGAAAACATTAGAGAGAAAAAAGAGATAATACATTAGTCAGGTTTTAAAAATTAAAGACATTAAGTTTTGGTTTTCCTTCAAATTCCACAGTTCCTTCTCTGGAAATGGATGGTATTTTTTATCACAAGTCTTTTATAATTGTTTTTGATCATCACCTTAAATTGTCAATATGTATTTTGTTCTTCTGGTTCTGCTCATTTCGCTCCTTATCAATTCATGAGTCTTTTCAGGCTTTTCTAAATTCTATCCTTCATGATTTCATATAAAACAATAGCATTCCTTTACATACATATACTACAATTTGTTCAACCATTCCCCAACTGATGGGCATAGTCTCAATTTCTAATTCTTTGGAACAGAGCTACTATGAAGATTTTGTACATGTGGGACTTTTACCTTTTCTGTTGAGCACTTCAGGATACAGACCCAGTAGTGGTATTGCTGGATAACAGGGTATGCACATATATATTGCCCTTTGGGCATAATTACAAATTGTTCTCCCAAAAGGTTGAAGCAGTTCACAACTGCACCATCAATGCATTAGTGTCCCAGTTTTCCCACATCCCTCCCAATATTGACCATTTTCCTTCCCAGTCATATTGACTAATCTGAGAGATCAAGAATGATTTAGAGGAAATCATTACTTATTGGAGAAATGCAAATTAAACCTTCTCTGAGGTACCACCTCACACCTCTCAGGTTGGTCAATATGACCAGAAAGGATAATGATCAATGTTGGAAGGGTTGTGGGAAATCTGGAACACTATTACATTGTTGATGTAGCTGTGAACTCATCCAACCTTTCTGGAGAGAAATTTGGAACCATGCCCAAAGGGCAACAAAAATGTGCATACCTTTTGATCCAGCAATACCACTACTCGATCCATACCCTGAAGAGATGATGAAAAAGAGTAAAAATATCACTTGTACAAAAATATTCATAGCAGCCCTGTTTGTGGTGGTAAAGAATTGGAAATCAACTAAATTTCCTTCAATTGGGGAAGGGCTTAGCAAACTGTGGTATATGTATGTCATGGAACACTAATGTTCTATTAGAAACCAGGAGGGATGGGAATTCATGGAAGCCTTGGAGGAATTTGCATGAACTGATGCTGAATGCGATCAGAAGAACCAGAAAAACACTGTATACCCTAACAGCAACATGGGGGGAGATGTTCAACCTTGATGGACTTGCTCATTCCATCAATGCAACAATCAGGGACAATTTGGGGCTGTCTGGGATGGAGAATACCATCTGTAGCCAGAGAAAGAACTGTGGAGTTTGAACAAAGATCAAAGACTATTAACTTTAATTTAGAAAAAAAAAAACTGATATCTTATTGTCTGATCTTGCTATCTCTTATACTTTATGTTTCTTCCTTAAGGATATGATTTCTCTCATCACATTCAATTTGGATCAATGCATACCATGGGAACAATGTAAAGATTGGCAAATTGCCTTCTGTGTGTGGGGGGGAAGTAAGATTAGGGGGGAAATTGTAAAACTCAAAATAAATAAAATCTTTAAGAATGATTTAGAGGGCAGCTGAGTGGTGCAGTGGATAGAGCCACTGTCCCTGGAGTCAGGAGGATCTGAGTTCAAATCTGGTCTCAGACACATAATAATTACCTAGTTGTGTGTCCTTGAGCAAGTCACTTATCCCCACTGTTTTGTAAAAACTAAAAAAAAAGAGAATTATTTAGAGCAATTTTGATTTCTTCATCTGAGAATTGCCTTTCCATATCTTTTGACCATTTATCAATTGAGGAATGAATTGATTAAAACTCATTCACCTTTGACCGAATAAAATGGGAATTGTTGGTTTAAAAACAAAAATGAACCACAAGCATTATTTTACAAGACAATATATTCTCTAAGCTTTGTGAAGATAAAAAATTAAAATCTAAAAGATAGTCAGTGTTATTACTAATTATGATGAGATGAGAATTCCATTCTCTCTGTATTTAAGGCCAATTATGCTTACCTGGCCTACATGTAATGCCAACTCTGAGCAGACCTTGACAATATATAAAAAAGGAAAATAGGAACAGAGAATTTTATCAAAGTTATTTTCATCTTTCTCTGTATGTGTTTATATTTGTGCCTACTGCAACCCAGTCGTTTGAAGTTTCTAACTTTCAGAGGAAGGAAAATAGTTTGAAGAAATATTTATCACATAGTCTTTGACGAAGAAATGTGACCACTAATGGACTCTTTGCCATTTACTCTGGTGAGATCTGAACACTCAAATGCGATTGCCAAATTCATTTGGAAAATTTGAACTTTTCCTTTAGATACTTCCTTTTAGGTCAGGAGGTTTTAAACTTGCATGGGAAAAAATTAAATTCTATATGTGTGTGTGTATATATATATATATATATATATATATATATAGATATATATGTGTGTGTGTATGTGTGTGTGTGTGTGTGTGTGTATGTGTATACAAGATTAGTTTTCTTTATAATCCCATATAGTTTATATTATGCATTTTAAAACATTATTGTGAGGAGAGATCCATAATTTATGTTTTACTCAATTTCCAAAAGGGTCCATGACAAAGGGTAGAACCTTTGCCATAAGTGAATATTTCCTAAAGTGAAATCAAAAAGAATCATCTCAACTAGGGTTTGGATGATGGTAAGGTAATTCCCATATTCTCCCTCATGTTATAATTATTTTATTCACTTAATTATTAGGTTGCAAACATCTCAAGGCAAAGACCTTGATTTGTTCATCTTTGCTTCTCCATTAACACCTAATATAGTGCTGTGCACATAGTAGGTGCTCAATGCATATTCGCTTAATGAATAAATGATAAAATAAGTGTTTAGTCTTGCAGTGATCTGAAGGATGGATAAAGGGAGGATTGGGGACAAACTGTATGTGAAGATTCTGAAGCCTATTTCTATTAGACTTCATATAAGTCTGTGATATTTCACCAATCTCTGATTATTTTTCATTCATCAGCAAAAGTCTTGCAAGTATGAAAACTTTCACAAATTGCATGTCACAGGAGATTGATGTTCTCTTCTGACAGTGTTCTCACTGATAAAAATCTGCTTTTTTCGAAATCTACACTCCCCATAGGCCTAGAGGTTGCTTTCCCATTGTCATATGGCCAGGGTTCTGATTTGGGAACTATACTCATTATTTCATGCTAACTTGGAAACATGAATGAGTAGGAAGGTCACAGGAATTTGCATTTATAGATGTGTTTGGTATTTTAGAGATGGAATGTCTTAGTTGCTCTAAGTATTTAGTATATCAGTTGATGCTTTTTGTTTTTACTAGGTGATTTATCCTTTTTCAGGGTAGAAATTCTGCCTGTCTTCTTTCTCTAAAAGCCATTCCAGTTATGTACATTTTTCTGTTTCCTTAACATAATATCATAGCATTTCTAACTGAAAGTGACTTTGCATTAGATAACATTTGCTCCAACCAGGTGATTTTACAGAGGAGGAAACTGAGACCTTAAAAGGTAAAGTGACTTGGTTACAGTCACTGGGGAGTTGGAGGTTTTCTTAGAAGTTATCTAGTCTAATCTGTAACTGATCCACAAATCTCTTTTCCCATGACATTAATCAATACCCATCTAGATTCTTGCACAGACATTTTAATGACATAAAACTTACTAATGAGGAAACACATCTTCATGAGCAAGATTTAAATTGGTAACATCTGACTCTAGATCCCATATTCTCCCTCTTACATTATGCTACCTGCTCCTACTACTCTTACCAGATATCTCTTTCTTCCTTCTCTAGGTGGGCAATTCATAAGCATTTATTAAGTGTCACTGTCCTAATTGTTCAGACTATAAATACAAGCAAAAAGAAAGATAGTCCCTACCCTGAAAGATCTTATATTCCGGGAGAATATAACACATTAAAAAATTCTGAAAGATAGGGTGTTGGTGGGGAGTGAGAAGATATGTGCTTGGGGCGGGCATGGTTGTAACATCTGGGAAAGCAAGAAACATCAACCAGAAAGGAAATGAAGACTGGCCAGCCTTGGCCTATCTCCAAAATGGAAGTCTCAGCAGGAACTATCCAGAAGGATAAGGGAGGGCAGCATGGCAGAGGGATATTGAGGAGTCCATGAGTAATGAGGGAAGTTTCAAAGTAAGAAAGCAGATGAGTCATGGTGGCAAAGTCCAACAGAGTCTGAAGACAAAGCCAAGAGAGAATGATATATGACTGGTCTTGGGCTGTGTTCAAAATGGAGGTCCCAGGAGAAACTCACCAGTGGGAAATAGGACCGGCACAAAGAATGAGTAAAGAACCATCCTAATTTATTTCTCAGCTCTTATGTATCCATCAAATCCCTGCTAACATCCAACTTCTTCCATGAAACTTCCTGATAACTTGAGATGACTCTGACATATACCTTTCTCTGAATTTATTGTGTATGTTATTTAACACAATCTTGCACTGATTAGGAAGGAAGGATATAAGCATGTATTAAATGCCTACACATTGTGCTAAATGCTTTACTAATATTATTTCATTTGCTTTTCACAGCAACCCTGAGAAGTAGTTGTAATCATTATCTCCATTTATTGTTGAGGAAATTGAAGTTAGCAGAGGTTAAGTGGCTTGCTTATGGTCTTTCTGATTCCAGGTTCAGTGCTCTCTCTACTTCCTAAAGCTGACTAACTTGTTTCCTCTAATTGTTTCAGGTGAGTACTGTATATTGGTGGGGGGGGAGTGTTATCAAATATATGAGCTGCTTTTTCCCAGTTTTGCTGTAAACTGGGGGAAACTAGGTGGTATAGTTGTTGGAACATCAACCCTGAGTTCAAGTCTAACCCCAGTCATGTGACATTCACTAGCTGTGTGACCTTGGGCAAGTCAAGTCACTGTCTTCTATGCAGGACCATCTCCAGTCATCCTTCACCAGATCTGATCAATGGACACAGATGATTCCTCAGAAGAAAGTGAGACTGGTGCCTTAGCAAAGCACCCTTTCACTCTAACTCCAATCAATTCACTTGCTTGTCATGACATCACTTCCCTCATGTCATGGTCTTCTTCAAGAATGAAAGACAAACATCATCATGCTATAAGCTCTTAAAGGGTTCCCCAATATGGGATTCATCACAAAGCAAATACTTTTATTTTAATAGATTGACATCTTATAACACTTAAGCATGGAGAGATATAAAGCAAATGTTATAAGATGTCTGTTCTTAAGGCACCTACATTGGGACCATATGTTCTATACAGTGGTCTGATTCATATGGCAAAGTTAAATTAGTATCATATCAGCATCCCTCTCTAATTTTCAGATTTTAATGTTGTTCCTCTCGCCTAAAAGCATTTCTAATCCCACTGGTGGCAACCAATTTGAAGGATTTAACTTGAGTAAAAAAGAAAATATTGTTGATCATACATTTATTTCTGTACCTGAAGCTGGAGAACCATCTCTGAGTAGATTGTTTTCTTTCTTTTGTTTCGAAATGGCAAGATGTTACCTCATTAGGACATTCAGACTTTACCTAAAAAGATTGAGAATTTATCTCTTTGGAATTGGTGATCAGCTTTATGATAAGTCTTACTGGGAATAAGGAACACCTTCACTCTCAAAATTACTTCTCTTTCCTGGAAGTAACAATATCTAAAATTCCATTATTTCAGATTCCTTCATTTGGAGAAAACTTGGGCATCTCTAGAACCCTCTTAAAATAAAAATTACAGGGTTGTTAAGTGGCACAGCAGATAGATCACTGGCCCTGGAATCAGGAGAACTTGAGTTCAAATGTGACCTCAGACAATTGATACCTACCAGCTGTGTGACTTTGGAGCAGTCACCATTGTGCCACAAAAACCAATTAAAAATAAAATAAATAAAAATTGCTCTATGGAGGGAATACATTTAATAGAACTTATATACAATATTAATTCATTTGATCACTTTTGTTTGAGCGGCCCTGATTCTGCCAGAAGAATCAGAGAAGAGATCAAGCCGGGAGCCTAGTGAGAACACTTAACAACCAGTTAATAAGGAGGAGCAAAAGTCACCTGGACATTCCTCAAGGGTTCAATCTTTGCCCCATTGTACCAGTAATCTTAATGCTTGAGAAATAGGACTTTATATATTGTCATCTTAAAAAGCATTGCTAAAGCCAAGTTTGAATGAATTTAATTAATTTTGCTTGCATGTTCTCAAGGATTAACCATACTAGGTAAAATCATTATAGGAAAACTTCAATCCTCTCTATAGTGTGATGTTGCTAAGTTGCTATGGGGAAAAACAATAGGTATATGGTGCAGTGGATAGAGCATTGACCCTGGAGTCAAGAGGAACGGAGAACAAATCTGATTTCAGACTTTTGACATTTAGTAGCTGTGTGATGTTGGCCTAGTCTCTTAATGCTGATTGCCTCACATTCAGGGCCATCTCCAATTGTTCTGATTCATATCTGGCCACTGGACTCAGCTCAGAAGAGAAAATGAAACTGATGACTTGGCACAAGTATCCCCTGACTCAAATCCATAGTCTTTGCGAAAGACATGGGTAATAATAGAAAGAATATAGGATTAGGCATCAGAAAACTTGATTAGAATTCTGTTTTTTATCTTTGTTGATTGTGTGACTGGGTAAATTGCTAGAAAATGGAGGTGGATTGGAATCCTGGCTCTGCAAGTTACTACCTATGCAACAATGGACAAATCACTTAACCTCTCTTGGAGTCATTTCATCTGCAAAATGAGACTGGACTAAATGACTTCTAAGGTCATATCCCACTCCAAATTTATAGGATCCAACTTGTTTTGGTAAAAATAAACTTGGAATTAGTGAGTACAAATTCTGGGTACAAATCCTTAGTCTGTCACTTGTTCCTTGTGTGATCTTGAGTTAATCATTGAAGGTTTCTGGATGTTAATTCCCTAGTCAATATAATTGAATGTGAGTGGTGTTGCAAGATTTCTTCTGACTCTAAATTTATAATTCTATAAAAATGACCTCTCTGAGTCTTGGTTTCCTTCTCTGTAAAATGGGCATAATAATTTTTACAGGGTTCTTTCATTGAAAGAACTTCCTAAGCCTTAAAAAGTATTATAGAAATATGAATTGTGTGGTTTAGGGGCACAAAATCCTTATGATCTAGAAAATCTGCATAAAATTTTTTGTCCTTTAGTTCATACCATAGAAGAAGTATGAATTATTATGTTATTAAAAGATAAAATATTTTGATATACAATGCTATATATTATGTTCATTTCTGAGTTTCTACACTTATCTTGTATCATCTGCTGACCTTTGTTCATCAACTATGACTTCTGCAAAACTGCCCCCAAATTCTCATTTAATTTCCTATGGCAACCAACAATAAATCAGGACAATGATGGAAGAAATTTCTATGTGGAAGGGATAGCTGTGCTGTATAGAATGGAGAAGAAAACAGCAAATCCAGTATCTTTGCCAACAAAACCCCAATTGGGATCACAAAGAGTCAGACGTATCTGAAAAATGACTAGACAACAACAATTCGTATATAAATAGGAATTTCACCAAATAAGTATATAATCACAACAATTAATAGAGAAACATTAGATGAGCAAAAGATAAATATGCTGTTGATTTTCTTAGCATTAAGAACTTAGCATTTCCTAGTTTTGGATTTCCTACCTTAGACTTATTAGCACCTCTCAGGGTTATAGCTTTCAAAAAAAATCACAGAATTAGAGAATACCTGTAGAGTTTAAAGGATTATAGAGGTCATCAAATCTAACCCTTCTCCCTTTATAATTTCAGGGCCAATTTGTAAGTCAATCTGTTAATTGACAAGAATTGATTAAAGCTCCAATTGGGAGTCTGGCAGTCTCCTAGTCCCTGAGACAAAAATTAATGAGCTTATATGAGGGAAACCAAGGCCAGAAGGATAAACCTAAGATCTCAGTGGCAGAACTGGACTTAGGAAACCTGAAGCTACTGTAACCTATTCAAAATATTATCACAGTTGCAAAGCATCTCAGGAATAATTGAATACTGAACCTAAAAAAGTCTTTGCTACAAAGCCCTTGAGAATTAGTAATCCCATTTTTGCTTAAAGACTTAAATGGGACAGCTCATTTTTACTTTCAGATAACTCTGATCATTAAAAAAGTGGTTTTTTTTTGCATCATCCCCTCTATTTGCCTGTTTATAACTACCAGACATAGCTCCTTTTTTCTGCCCTCGAGGGTCAGGCTGAACAAATCAACTCCCATTTCCATATAACAGCTCTTCAAAATACATGAAGACAGCTCTCATGTATCCCCCAAGTTTTTTCTTCTCTGAAAAATTACAGATCACAGTAAAATCAGAGGTAACCTTATAAGCAGAGTGGGCTGGGAGCTTGAAAGGCATTTTCTTAAATTACAGCTGAGATTCAAGAAGAGATGTTTGTGTGGTATGTGAGTGGTGACTACTCCCCCATTTCACTTCAGTGGACACGATGATGTAATTGAATTTGTATACTTCATAAATTTTATTAGGGAGAAGGCAATCTATCTATTCTTCAGTTGCACTGCTGCCTGTTTTACTACATTGTATCTCAAGGTAAACTAGCCCAGGGCACTTGGGCCTCAAGTAAAGGTCAGTGCTGCAGTTTCTCTTTTCCTCTGAGTAACTTTCATTGAATGCTATAAACCAGGCTAGGAAGGGGGGGGGAATCCTTTGATACTTCCTTGAATACATAAATTTCATAGGAGGCAGCAAATAGCTCAGCAGCTCATATATAAAACCCTTAGATTGCTTTCTATACTATAGAGAATGAGAATATCAAGATACCCTAGCTAGTTAAGGTTCATTGCATTAATGTGAAACTTCTGGGGCTGAGCACTCAATTGCTCAAAAAGATGTTTATTGAATACCTCCCTTGTACAGGACTTTGTGCTGGGCAATGTGAGTGCTACAAAGATGGATAAGGTGTAGTCTCCTTAGTTTTTTGTACTTTTGTTGGGGTTCCTGGATATAGATATAATAAGACAGCTAGGTGGCATAATTTTGAATTTGAAGTTGGGAGGAAGAGTTTAAATCTTGCCTCTGATATTTAAGTTCTATCTCATTTGCTACTATTTCCTCTTACCACATTGGAAATCTCACTTAAAACCCTCTGCTTCAGTTGCCTCATCTTTACAATAAGAATGTTAGACTGTAAATGCACCTGTAAAGTTCATTCTATTTCTTAATTTGTAAACCTATGAAAAGAGAATAAAAAAAATATTGTTCCAAAGGAGTGTGATACAACAGTAAGAATCATAACTTTAAGAAGTGTGAAAGGTCCCAGGATCATGAGGCAAAAGTTAGAAGGAATCTTTGTGTGTTTCTAGGCTACACATTTCTCCACTCACATCTTATAGTGGAAGAATTTGAAGCCTAAGGGTATTCAGTGATGTTGCTGTGATTATAAAGATAGAAAAGGCAGAACCAGGCTTTAAAACCAGGTTCTCTGTCTCTCCCAGATCAGCTCTTATTCTTCTATAGCTGGCTTCCTCTCATCATGAACTGAGGCTGGCAGGAAAGACCATGGAAGAGAAAGGAAGTGCTCTGCAGCTGAGTCTTGCAGGAAAGATAGAATTTTTATAGGTGGGAGAAAGATTATGGGGAAGATCAAAATGAGAGAATGCATATAAAACACTTTTCAGTCTACATTGATACTTGTTGAATGCTTTCAGTTGTATTTGACTCGATGACCACATTTGAGATTTTCTTGGCAAAGATAATGGGAGTGCTTTGCCATTCCGTTCTCCTGCTCATTTTTATTGATGAGGAAACAGGGTCGGGTGACTTGCTCAGGGTCATACAGCTAGTAAATGTGAGGAAGAAGAGTCTTATTGATTCCAAGGTCCAACTATTTCAATGTCCTCTATCTACTGAATCACTTAACTATCCCATAAATACATTGTTGTTTATAAAAACAAACTATGCTGCAGAAATTCAATTCAACAATTATTTCTTTAGCACCCACAGTCATGAGTGCAAAGCAATATGCTAGATAATGAGAGTCTTATAGGCAAAGGCAACACATATGGGAAGGTTCAACTAGAAGTAAGATGCAAAGTTCTCTTGGTCCTTAGGGTACAGTGGAAAAGCAGATGGTAATTCAGTTTCCATCTGCATGTTTAAAATGCTTCACTGATGCTCTTTGTGGTGGTGGTGGGGCATCATTATTACTATTCTCTCTCCCCCGCCATAATCTTCTTTTCTCCCAAATGAAATCTCTCTTTTGTAACAAATAACCATAATCAAGCTGCACTAGTTCATGAATTGGTCATATCTGAAAATAATTATCTTATTCTGTACCTCTAATTCATCACCTCTTACTCAAGTGGAATGAGACTTGATTCACCATTGTCTTCTGGGGTCATCTTTGGTCAATATCTTAATCAGAGTTCTTAAATTTTCTTTTTATTATATTTTCCTTTATAATGTTACTCTAGGTAATTAATTTTAAATCTGGAGAAACTGGGGTTCAATGAAATGACTTTGAGGCAGCATGTAAAACCCAGTTTAACAGCTCTCAGTCATGTCTGCTTCATCAAGAAAGAATAAATTACAGCTGGTCCTTCCCCTTACAAATGTGTCTTTAGCTATATGTTTACAACTCATTGACTATGTATAGGAAAAGACTTGGTAGCTCAGAAATTTAAAGCTGAAGTGCCAAGAGCCACTGGATATTGAAAATTTTTACTGGTAACATCATGGAATCTAGTTACCTGTAAATGAGAAAACAGGAACTGGGTACAAATCAAATTTGAGGTAAAGCAACTTATTTGTTTCAAAATGCCTTATTGTGTCTTGGCATGCTTTTTACATTCACTGACTTTCAAACCTGACAGGTCTGCTTTGATATTGGTAAGAGAGGTTTTTTTGTTTTGTTTTGTTTTGTTCAGGATGGATTTTTTTTTCTGTAGATGGGCAGGCAGCTCAATGATGTGTAAACTCCCCCTCCACTCCTATTTTCATCTTTTTCAGAATTTCATTTCATTTCTCTGCATGCTGCTTTATATCTAAGACTTCTGAGATGGATGACCACATCCGTACACCATTTTTCTTATTTCTTTTATCATGTTTGTTTAAACCCTGGCTTAGAAGGACCTTCTTCTCCAACAATGTAAGTCAGGATTTTCACCCTATTCTGAGCCACCATCCCAATGCAAACAAGTTCTGTTGATCTTGGTGATTGCAGCATTTAAACAAGCATTTTTGAGACAAAAAATAAAACCTTATGTATGGCTCTTATTTGCTCCAACCAATGCTTTCTTTCTAGGCTAAACACCAGTTTCGGAATGGTAATTTTAGTTTCACTGGCAATGTGGAGGAGGCAAACCACTTTTCATGTTTTCCCCAATTAAATAAATAATATGAAGAACCCCCTTCTTTAAAAAAGGTATTTTAAATGAATCATCTCATTTGATCCATCCTCCCAACAACCATATAGGACTGATGGATATAAATAATAGGACAGTTATTTTGGTTTCAATCTTAGAAATGGAACCAATTGACAAATATTTATTATGCACTAATGGACCTAAAACCACATTGGTTTATATATGGTACAAGATAGTTATGTCAAATAATAAACGTTAAGTACCTACTGAGTACCAGGTTCTGTGATAAATGCTAGAGATATAAAAGGGGCAAAAATCTTCAACAAACTTACAATCTAATAGTGGAGACAACACCATATACATATATATGTGTGTGTGTGTGTGTGTGTGTGTGTGTGTGTATTTGGAGAGGGAGGTTGCTATATACAGAATAAATAAGAAATAATTAACAAAGTTAGGCATTAAAATTAAGACCTGTTTGGGAAGGCTTCCTATAGAATAGAGAATTTTAGTTGTGCCTAAAGGAAGCTAGGGAGTGTAGAGTGGCGCAGGAAGAGTATTCCAGGTACTGGGAAGAGCCAGAAAGAGTTCCTGGAACCTGGAGACTGAGGGTCATTTTGTGGGACAGCCAGAGGTCCAATGTCATGATATCAAACCATTTGTATCAGGGAGTAAGATGTAAGAAGAATGGAAAGATCAGAAATGGCTAGATATTCTATGTTCCACTTTTTTTTCAGAAAATTTACAATCTAGTTAATGAGACAAATTATACACTCATAAAATCATTATTAACAAAAGCATGATATAATCAAATGCTAACTTGTGTATAATAGTAAGCTCAAGAGGAGCTTTGAAAGAGGTGAGGTCAGTGTGAATTGTTATGGACAGGAAAGTTTCACGGAAAAGATGAGAGCTGATTTGGGTTTAGAAAGATTAGGAGGGGGACAATAATTCACAGATCTGCCTACTAAGTCATAGAAATGCTGTGTTTTTCATGATAGAAGAGATGGAATAATGCTTCTTTTATCCTAGTCTAATATTTTCCATACAGACACCAAATTTGTTAATCTCCAATCACCATAGGTAACCCATGGTTCTGAACTAAAATGAAATAGGTTCTGCCTTTTATTTTAGAAGAAAAGTAGATATTAAATTGTTAGGCATTTTGGCCCTGTGGTTTTGCCTAAGATGAACCATTTTGCCTGTAAAGTTTGACTCCATTTCTTGACAGTCAATGACCATGGTGTAGATGTATAAGTCAGCAGTATTGCCATTAGGAGATAAGAAAAAAATGAGTGCTATTAGAAGGTTTTCTTTTGTGTGAAACCCAATACTGGCCCCAGTAGGTGCCCCATTAATGGGAAAACCATTGGGGATTGCAGCTCCCTATTCCTTATATTTTTGATCCTCCTCTGTGACTTTTTAGTTCAGAGAGGCCTTAAAAACAGGATGGTCTCCATCAACTTCTCAGCAGTTACTTAAACAAACAGTATTCTTAAATGGAGAATGGGAACAGAAGCCCTGGTTTTTAAGCAAAGGAAGGAAATTATTCCTGTAGACTATCAGTGCCCGTGTCTAAGAAACAGAATAGAGAAATTTTTTTTCATACTCTAATTCATAAAGACAAACAAGGGAATGTTAGGATGAGGAAAATGATCTTTATACTTAGCCCACTTTCTTGTTCTTAATACATAGCAAGCTCTACCCTACTCTTGATGGATTCCCTGGCCTTGACAATCTAGATCCAGCACCCAGATATCTTGGGCAAGGAAAAAAGGTAGAGGGAACTGTAATGAATAAGAAGGAGAGAACAGCTTCCTTCCAGCAGAAATTGCTGGAGAAGAGACCCACAAAATAAAAGAAGACAGTAAAACCTAATGTTTAAAAATCACAGAAAGGTCATCTATTGTGCTTGGGAGAAACTGGAATTGTTATGGTACCTAAATAAGCTTATGTAGATTAAGTTATTTCCCTATTAGATATTTTATCTCCCAATTTTTAGATATTTAAGGATAACTCATTTCCCTCGGTCTTCTCTGAGCTAGACACTCCAGTTCCTACAACCAAGTCTAATATGACATGAAGTTCAACTTCTAGAAGCTTTCCAATGCATCAATGTCCTTATTAAAATGAAGTTCCAAAAGACAAACACAATATGATTTGAAATCTTTTTTCATAAAGTTTAGAGCTGGAAAGGAGAGATTATGTGACATTAGGTTTTATAGATTTTATAGCTAAATATTTTAATAAATAAACTAAGGACCAGCTAGGCTAAATTTTTTTTTATCAAGATGACATTAATATTCTCTGGAGAAGAACTTGATTAACAGGGAACCTGAATTAATAAGAATCTGTGAAAAAAATCACAAAATAATGGTTTATGAGGATTTTTTTAATAGGCAAAAAACTTCTGTGACATGCCCTGGGGTCATCCTATAATGTATTCTTCAGAATGATAGTCTTGAGATCAGGTAAAACCCTCAGTTATCTAAGAAAGATTCAATTCTCAAAGAAACAATAAATTATTTACTAAGTACCTACTGTGACATTTCCCTATGTTAGCTTTAATTGAAGATATAATGAAAGATAAGTGTAAGTTATAGAGAGTGAATGAAGTCATATATTGGTTATCTTTTAGTTTGATTCTTCAGAAAATTAGAAGTGGAGGGTAGGAAAAAAAGGAAAGAACCATAAATAAATTCACCATGAAAATGAACATTTTGGGTTAACTATTTATCCTTCTTTAAAGACATCTTGTCATAGATTCTACTGACAGATCCAAGAGTTAAGTTTATTCAGCTCCTCATCTTATATTTTGCTTAAAGAAAAGATGATTTGTTTAAAACAACTGGAATTTGGTCTCTGAGGCAGAGCTCCCATGCAAACAATAAATTTATGGAACAAGGTATATGGAATTGAAAACTAAGGTTTTCTTTCTTCTTTCTTGTTCTTATTCTTCTTTTTGATCTGAGATTGGAACTGGAACAGGAAAATGGAGTTGAGTGCTAAGGTTTTCTTTCTTTCTTTCTTTCTTTCTTTCTTTCTTTCTTTCTTTCTTTCTTTCTTTCTTTCTTTCTTTCTTCCTTCCTTCTTCCTTCCTTCCTTCCTTCTTTCCTTCCTTCTTCTTCTTCTTCTTCTTCTTCTTCTTCTTCTTCTTCTTCTTCTTCTTCTTCTTCTTCCTCCTCCTCCTCCTCCTCCTCCTTCTTCTATTTTGATCCAAGACTTTATGATTTACTTTGCCTCTCTTCTCCCTGAAATGCCTTTCTTTTTTAGATACTTTTTGTTCCCAATGCTACAGAACTAATTTACCTAACATTTCAATGGCATACTTTCTATACAATATTCTTAGAAAAACAAATAGCCATATTAGTCATATTTACCTTACATCTTATTTGCATTTTTGGAAGAGGATGCATTAGTTTTCCTTCTATCTTAATAGTTTGCATTTTCATAAGCTATTATTAATGAACTAAGTCTAGATCAGACCCTATTGAGAATAACTAGTTTTTTGGTTTTATTTCAAAATATGCTTTATCTGAATAATGTAGGGCCTAATTATTGCTTTAGTTTTAAGCTAATTGTCAAATATAAAAGTATAGATTCATAATAATTGGCATATAACTTTTTAAACTTACATGTATCTTCAAAGATATAAAATAAATATGGATTTTAGAAAATAAATAAAGAAATGTGGCAAGAAAAAGGAAACATTTTCAATAAACATTGACGGTGAGAAACAATATTGATGTTAAATGAAACTTGGAGTAAGCTTATATCTGGAATGCCTAACATTTGATACCAACATGATTGAAATGCATCAATACCTCGGGGCAGCTAGGTGGCAATGGGGAAGCTAGGTGGCAATGGGGCAGCTAGGTGGTGCAGTGGCTAGAGCACCGGCCTTGGAGTCAGGAGTACCTGGGTTCAAATCCAATCTCAGACACTTAATAGTTACCTAGCCATGTGGCCTTGGGCAAGCCACTTAACCCCATTGCCTTGCAAAATCTAAAAAATAAAATGCATGAATACCCAGGAGATTACCTTAGCAAAATAGTAATAATTTTTAAAAATTTTATTCCATCCATTAAACAAATACTTATATAGCAACTACTATAGGTATTGTTTTTAAGGACCGTGGGAAGATACAAAAATGTATAAACTCTGATAACAGAGACTGCATCCATTTTTTGTCTTTGCATCCATAGAACCTAGGATCATCCTTCTTTGCAGGGAACCATTTTATAAATGAGTGTTGACTCTGGCTAAATGAACTATGGGTCTTTTTTTTCAATGAACTAACCATGTAGTAAGGGAAAGAAAACACATATACAAAAGATATGGATAATATTTGACCCCCCCAAGTGTTATTTACAAGAGTTATCCCATAAGGAGGTCAAAGGAGAGAACTTAAAAGAAACTAACATCCCGAGTCTCTCTCTCATGAACTTACGCTGGCGTTTCTCTGATCTTATAACTGTTGAGTTGACTTTTTAGCCTAAATTTAGGATTTGATATTTATTCCTATCAAATTTTATTCCATTACTGTCAGCATATAAATTTTGCTGGTTGAGATAATGAGAGAGCTTGTAAAAATACTTAAGACCCTCAATGATGATCTGCCTCCAACCTATCTTTCCAGATATTTTGTATTATTTATTCTTTGTGCATATATTCCAGTTCAAATAGACTCATTAACTCCCCAAACTCTAGATTTAAAAATATAAAGTTCATGTAGTCCAAACCTATTATTTTACAGTTGAGGAAACTAAGACCATGAGACAGAGTGGTACAGGACCTTTAACCACAAATCTAACACTTGCTACTTTATCACCATGGTGAGATATATGGAATATATCACACCTTCATTTCCCTACCTTTCAGAATTTGTATCTTACTAAAAGCCCAGGTTGGGTGTCACCTTCTTTCTGCCTTTCTTTATCTCACAACTTGTAAATGTTCTTTTGTTTCCTAAATATTCCTAGAGTACTTTTTCTGGATCTCTCTCTTGCTCCCATCACATCCTACTTACATTATGTTCATTGTGTATGTACAATATCTTTCCTCCTCATCAAGAGAATCTAAGTTCTTTGAGGGCAGGAACTATTTTGCTTTTGTCCTTGTATGTCCATTGTAGGTACTTAAATGATTAAATTGTGTATGTAACATAGGTAATCACAACAGGGCTGTCCAAAATGCTCTTGGCCACATGCAACCCACAGGGAGATGATGTGTGGCTGCCTGTGAGTTTACTAAAATCTTTAGTAAAGGAAGTGAGCTATCACAGAGCTCTCACTAAAATGGTAAATCAATATATATTTTATATTATTTCAATAAAAAACTTTTAAAAGTGAAGTTTCCCAACCCTGACTTACATGGTATGATGTGAAAAGTACTACAAAATATTACTCATAGGAAGAATTCTTGTACCAACTTCTTTCTCATCTTCAAATCCCACCATTAGATAATTTCCTTTGGTTTAGATAATAGAGGTAGCTGTATCCTCCCTAGATATTTCTGCTAAAATGATGATAACTTTATGTGGAAACAAAGAAGCATATTCGGGGGAAGTTTGCTCTAGGCTTTTCTCACTATCACAACAGCCACAGCATGGGTTTACAGATTAGCTAATTATTATCTTGGAAGATGAAAATAATTAAGACCTGGAAGTGTGAGCTATGGTTGCAGATATGACAAGTATCTACAGATTAGGAATTAGGAGATTTAGATCATAATAGTGACTCCACAACAACAAATGTGACTTTGAATAGATCACTTCTGGTCCTCAGTTTCTTCCTAGATAAAATTAAGTTATATAAAGTGATCTTCAAGGTCCCTTCTAATTTTAATGCTTGAGACAAGCTGAGGTAGTAGTGGGGGAAATTAGGTCCACTTGGGAAAGTTCTCAAATTTGGAGAGAACTGGAAATATTTGGGAATAAAAAAGCATTAAAACAAAATTATCTACATAATTTTAACTAGAGTTAGTTTTAAAACAAAGAGTAAATTCCCATCCTACAAAATAGTTTGAATATGGTTTAGAATAAATTATAACAGACTATAGAATAATGAAATTTTACTGTGTAAAGTTTTTGTCCTTCATTTTTGTTGTTTTTCTTGACTGAGGAGGGCTGTGACAGGGCAGAAACCACTAGAACATTATGTGAAGATCCACAGGATACAGTGAAAAGGTAGGGGGATAGTTTTGAGTTATAGGGGTTTTTTAAAAAGTGTATAGACTTAAAAAGTAAGGAGCTTTGAAAGTAAAATTTTATGCACCAGGAAAAAATTTGCTATAGTTTGGAAAAATTGATACTGATTTCATTAATATGATTAATTCTATATTAATTGATAACAGTAGTAATAATCAAGATAATGTAGATTATCAGTAAGGATAATAATTCTGGATATTTGGCCTTGACCCACATCAATAGCAATGGGATTGGAAATTGGAAGATTGATCTTCATTACTTCAAATCAGACCTCAGACACTTACTAACTGTCTGACCCTGGGCAAGTCACTTAACCCTGTTTGTCTTAGTTTCTCATCTGCAAAATGAACTGGAGAAGGAAATGGCAAGCCATTCCAATATCTTTACCAAGAAAATCCCAAATCAAATCATTGTCAGACACAACTGACTGAATAACACATTGGTGGCATGCCTCTTATGTAACTCTTAGAACCCTAGAATTTTAGGAAGATAGAAAAACATGAAGACAATGAACGTGTGGGGGGGTGGAGAAATGGCTTGCTAAAAGTTAAACCATTAGGCAGAAGAAATTAAAAAAAATTTTGTCACCTTCTGTTTTAGCATTATACACATTTATAAATATGTCCCACTGCTACTCCCCTCTCCACTGAGCTTTCCCTTGTGAAGATTTTTATTAAAAATAGAGGGGGGGGGAAGTGGTTCAGTAAAACTAAAAACATCAATCACAGAACATGAAATAGCCCACACTGGTAGCCCCTCCACCCCTATCCTGCTCTTGCACAACAGGGAGTAAATTCATTTTTTCAACTGTTCTCTGAGTAACAGAATCATGAGGCATTTGGGGAATTTTCCTTAAAAATAAATATAGATTCCTGCATCTGTGTTTCATGCCTGTCCTGTTTCCAGACCAGAGGATTTCCCTAGGCTTTTGAGATGTATCTTAAACCCTTCTCTACTGTGAAATGTGCCTTTCTCCATTGAAACTATAATATTGATGGTTTTTTTCTGAATGAGGTTTTCTGAATGAAGTGGCATTGTGTAGTCAGCTCAGCAAGTAAATCCTTTTAAAGTAGAGAAATTAAAATTCAGCCAGATAAACAAACAGGAAAGAGTACATTTCCTCTCAGGCATTTTTTTTTACACTAAGAATTCAGATTCTCTTTTCTCTTTGTATGACATTAGGCATTTAATAATACATATTCATAAAACTCATTGTTCCTAAAGACATTATAATGTCTGACAGATGAATGGAAGGAGAGACCAAAAGAGAAAGAGAGAGACAGTCAGAGATAGAGATTCAGAGCTAGAGGGAGAGAGAGAGAAAGACAGAGAAACTAATTTGCAATTTTGATTAGGACTGTCTTTTCACAACCTAGCCTATTTGGATATATATATATATATATATGTATATATATACATATATATATATATTTATATATATAATATTATTAGGAATATTCCTTTTATTAATTGTATTTCTCTAGACCATCTAGAGAAAGTGTTGCTGGCATTAACCAACAATATTGTCCTCTGCACCTGTTAGTGTTAGATGTGTTTTTCCAGCGCAGTAGGAGAGAGACTTTATTCAGCATTTTGTTCTAGGCTGAGCTGATCCATATGAACCTTTGATCTCCTCCTCCCTCTTTAGTGGGCAAATGCAGGTCAGTACTTTTCTGTAGCTCTGCTAGTCTCTTCATTGTACATATACCAGTGTCGTTCTCATTTTTACACTGTTGATCCTTTTGTTCCCTTATTCTTATCCTGATCTGCTCCCTATCCTGTCTCCTCTTCATAAATACAAATTGAATGATAATTTCACTGCATTAGAGCTAGGATAGATCTTAGAGATCACCTAACCAATCTTCCACCTCTACCCTTACCACCACTCCAGGTTTATAGAGTTAGAAACTCAAGTCTGACTGGTCTAAATGTCTTCCTTAAAGCCACATGGGTAACATGAAGAATTTCAGAGTTCAAAGCTACTTCAGAATCTATCACGTTTACCCACAAGTGAATAAGAATGTTCTCTATAGTAAGTACAAGAAGTGGCCTTCTAACTTTTGCTTCAATACTTACAATGAGAAGGATCCCACTGCTATCCATAGCAGCCCATTCAACTTTGTGGAGCACTCTCATTGTTAGGAATTAATTCCTTAAATTAAACCAGATTTGTCTCTTTGCAACTTTTACTTACTGCTTCTTGATTAGGCTTCTGGTACTAAGTACAAAACCAATGCTTTTTCATATATTATTCTTCCCTATACTTGAAGACATTCTAAGATTCCCTGTCTCCTCTTCTTCAAATGAAACATCCTCACATGACAAGATCTCAGGGCAAAATTTTATGTAGTATGATATCAAAATTTTGCCATGCTAGTTGCACTCCTTTAGACACTTTATACCTCATCAATGTTCATCCAAAAAGGTGGTTCCTAGAACAGAGAAAATATGTCTTCTTACCTTGGAAGATCCTCCACTGATGATCTCACCCTAGAGTATCTCCATGCCCCTTCAGGTCCCATTCTCCCATTGGTATTTTTCTCTGAGTACCTCCATTTTGAGGAAGGCCCAGAGCATTCATCTTCAAGTTCTACCTTTCTTCCTGGACTTTGTTACCATGCTACTTTTGAATATATTTTCTCCCCTCACCTACCCTAATACATTTTTTGGCCTCCTTAAATTTATTGTCTCCCCTCATTAAACAAGAAGCTTCTTAAAGGCAGGGACTGTCTTTCTTTTTTCCTTGCATTTGCATCCTGAGTATAATGCCTGGTGTTGATTTGATGAATTTGATAAACTCAGAGAGAGTCAGTCACTGTACTCATGGCTTAGCTTTGCCTAGTCTGATAGATCTACTGAATAACTGGGAACTAGAATCGTCCATTTTTGTCATTCTGTAATAGTTCAAAGTTACATTTGTTTTATCATTAATTACAGTCTTTTCAGGTAAATTCAGATATTTTCTTCTGACCATTTTTATGACCCTTTTAAAATTCCATATCCTACCCCTGTGAGATTCCTAGGAATGTATATACAAACCACTTGATTAACAGATGAGAAGGAACAGGGGGTACCAATGGTGGAAAACATGGGAATGATTCTCTTTAGGAACCATGAGGGTACTTCTGTTCTGTTATTTGTATAGGGCTATGTAATTTGCATAGAGTCACAGCAGGAAATGCCAGAATAGCATTATCTACTCCCTCTAACCCCCGCACTGTCCACTCCATCATTCCATGCCAGTGATGATACCACCAAGAGGGAGAGTTTAGCAGAAGAGTAAAGTCAATGATGATTTTGCTGAAAGAGACAAAATTCTTGGCAAGGGGGAAGTAGAAGAGGAGAGACATTAACAATATTCAGGTGGGTGTGGCTAGGTGGTGTAGTGGATAAAGCACCGGCCTTGGAGTCAGGAGTACCTGGGTTCAAATCCGGTCTCAGACACTTAATAATTACCTAGCTATGTGGCCTTGGGCAAGCCACTTGATCCCATTTGCCTTGCAAAAACCTAAAAGAAAAAAAATATTCAGGTGAAGAACTATGAAACAATGAAAAGTGACTCAACTAGAAATAGTCAGCATTGGATTGAAACCCTGCCCTGCTGTCACTCATGTCACTTTAGACAAGTTCACCTAAATTCTCTGAGTCTCAGTTTCCCCATCAGCAAAACTCTAGCCTTGAATCTTTCTCTAAGGCATCTTTCAAGTAAAGTCTGATAATCTAGATTCATTTTTGAAGTCAGGCAAAGATTTCCCTTTTTTTTTTTTTTTAAAGAAAGCCAGTGAAGAATCTCCTTTTTGAGGCACAAGACCTGGGGCCAGCAGTATGGGAAATCCCTTAAAGGAATTTGCTTTCAGCAAGGATGATAATAAGGATTATAAGAAGAGAGAAATGCCATGCTTCTA
The DNA here is from genome assembly GCF_037893015.1 of Macrotis lagotis. NCBI lineage: Eukaryota > Metazoa > Chordata > Mammalia > Peramelemorphia > Peramelidae > Macrotis > Macrotis lagotis. The sequence continues at coordinate 592,789,720 of NC_133658.1, forward strand.
TGGCAAAAGTTTTCTGATTATATATGTAAATTGTCTTCTCTTCTAGCATTTGGGGACAGATCAGCATCACCCAAGTCTTTGGTCTCCTCTGAGTACTACCTTTATATCTTTACTCCTTCACATTAATATTAGGATGTATGGAAGTCTTCTGAAAGCTTTCATGGGAAGATTTCAGAGGATGGGGGTGGGGGTGGAATAACTATATTCCTCTTTCTTTTCCCCAAGATCAAAATTATGATATTTTCATTTATTGTTCAGTGAGTCTTTCCATTTTAAGTCTGATGTTTCTGGCTACAAGGTGTGGGGGGAAAAGCACTGAAGTATAGGAAGCAAGACAGCTAGGTGGTGCAGTAGAAATAAGCCCTGAAATAAGAAGAATCTGAGTTCAAATCTTTCTGCAGACACTTAATAATTGCCTATGTGTGACCTTAGGCAAATCACTTAACCCCATTGCCTTAAATAAATAAAATAAAAAAATAAAAGTATAGGAAGCTTAGGTAAATGTAAAACGAAAACCTTTGCTAAAATTAAAGGGGATAAGCTTTAGTAGAAATATGGGACAGAGGTACAAAAATGATAACCATGTTTTCCTTTCATCCCCAAATATTATTATTCAGTCTCATACCCCAGATTGTTTTTATGTGAGAGGAGGGGGATTTTCTCTTCAATTAAACAATTTTTATTAAGCAAATATTGTGATCACATATTATGAAAAGTGATTTTTTAAAATTAGACTTGTGGTTTCATTTATATAGGAATGGTGAAGGAGAGATAATGATTAAAAAAAGATATCATCCCTGTTCTCAAGGAACTTGTAGTGTGAAGGGGAGGAATGTGACAACCAATTACAAATATATGTATGATACATGGTAGACTGATTAAAACAAAGAGGAATTCAAATAAAGTAATACAATACATTGAAGGAGAGAAAGATCACTTATAATCAAAGGGGTCAGACAAAGTTTGCCCCCAAAATCTAAAAAGCTTCCAAGTACTGTTGATTATACCTTAGCAATAATGTATATCCATTTTTTCCTCTCCATTCACATGGGGCCATCTTAGTTTGACTTCTCAGTTCCCTTACCTGGATTATTATTACTATTATAGGCACCCCTCAGTTCAAATGGTGAGACTAACTAGGTTCAAAGTATTTTACTGGTCCACATTCACTCAAACTTATAGCCTATGATTCTCCACTGATGAGCTTATTTTTCTAGTTAGTCAAAGGACATAATTCATTTAAACCAAGAATGTCTGCCACAACGTGGACTTTTAATAAATGCTGCTTGATTAAGTAATTGATAATAGAATATTAAGGAAAGAGCAATAAAATATTCCCTTATAAACCTCAGGTAATTCTCCAAAAAGTCTATATATTTTCAGAAGTGAACACATAATGTTGAGACGCACATGAAGTGAACACACATGGTCAAGGAACACATGCAGGAGTGACTCATCTTTCTGCTGTGGTTAGGCTGCCCATTTCTCCTGATGATGTCATTTTGGTGCAGTTGATGCCAGGCTTCCTACTAATCTCACAAGGTGTGCATTGGTAGAGTCTCTTCCAGGTTAAGGATATGACTTGTTGCAGCTTCATGTCATTCCCCTCTGCTGTTTTTGAGTAGCTATTGCTCATCATCACTTTGATGGTTCAGGTTGTCACTATTTGCCTCAGTGGTCCACATTTTAGTGCTCTTGTCTGTTTCCAGCTCTGTGTTCCACTACATCTTCAGTTGAAATGCCAGTTCTTCTTCCTAGAAGTATAGGCGTCACCATTATCTTTTACCTTAATTACCCAAGGTGGGTTTTTCTTTTTTTTTTGACTGCAATACTCTTACACACCCAATTCCTAACCTGGTACTAAGGAAGAGAGGAGCTCTCAGTAACTTTCTTTCCTAAGTAGGGAATCTCTCTATTTAAATGATGATTGTCAGGAATGGACATTTTCTCTTCAGAAGATCTCTCACAAGCTCATTGGATCTCAAAAGTGATCCACAGTTGAGAACCATATCTGAATGGCATCTAGAGAGCAAAGGAGTACAATCAGGAATGTTATCTTTTTTAAAAATAAAACATTCTTTCTCTCTCATCTCATCCTACCAGCAATTAATTTCAAATAATGTAATAGTATACTTCATTTCTTGTAGGTGAATAGGATCTAAACCTAGAGCCAAGAGAGATCTTAAAAGCTGTGACTCAATTCCCTTATTGTATTTTTAAGATGAGGAAACTGAACCTCCAGGTAAAATGACTTGTCTGAGTTGAATGAGGTAGTAGATATTTTTCTTCTCAAATCCATAGAGACAAAGAACAAAGAAGATCATCTCATAGCAGTATTTACGCCCTAGGACTGGAGTTAGAAGGAATCCAGCTAAGGACCCCATTTCCTTCTACTCTGAAGATCTAGTGTAGTTTAAAATTAATTTCTTTCAGAAGAAAAAGAAGAAAATAAAATGCAAAGTATGTACCCAGGTAGTATTAAATCAGAATAATCTCAAACTTGTCCCAGACAAACCCAGAGTGATTGTTATAGACAAAAGGGAGGAGTTCTGTCCATGTGAAAATAAAAAAAAATGTAGGACATAACCTTAGGCTATAACTAAATTCATTATTATTTCAAGTTATGGCTATAGACTTTTTTGAGAGCTGCTAAAATTCATTTTGACTGGTGAATTATCTGAGCTGTGACTTAAAGCTATGAATACAGCTTCTTTATCTAGGTTTAACCTTATGCCATCCATAAATGCTGTTTATGTACCCTAGTCTCCTGACCTTCACCCTGAAATCGCTATATTGGAAGAGAAGATGAGGAAGAAAAGGAGGGTTGACAAAGGGGTATCTCATGTTATAGTAGAAAGTATGATAGAATTGGAATCAGAAAACTAAACTGGGTTCAAATTCCCATTTAACAATTAATAATAGGTAGATAAAACAGTGGGTAGAGCACAGATCCTGAAGTTAGGAAGTCTGCATTCAAATCCAGATTCTCTTATTTGCTAACCATGTGACCTTGGATATGTCACATATCCCTGATTGCCTCATATCTTGGTCTATCTATAGCTATCCTGATTCCTATCTGACCACTGGAATCAGATGGCTCTGGAGAAAAAAGTGAGACTGGTGACCTAGCACAGCACCCCCCTGACTCAAATCCAGTTGATGTAAATGTCAGGGTATCACCTCACTGTTGTCTTGATCTTCTTCAAGAATGAAGAACAAACATTATCATCAATGGTTTGACCTCAGGCAAATCATACATGGTATTTAGGGCTGGAAGATAATAGAAATAATTTAGTCCAATGTCCTCATTTGACATATGAGTACCCTAAGGTTAAAAGAAATTGACTTGTCCAAGGTCACATAGGATATTAACCATGGTTCCTTGACTGCCTCAGTTTCCACATCTGCAAAATACAGGATTGGGGGAGGTTGGACTAGATGATACTCAATTTCCTTTCAGGCTCCAATACTCTCCAGTTTCCTTCCCTTCAGGTCCTCTTGTATAAAGTGGTCCTTGTATAGAATTGTTTAACCATGTCCTTATTGAAACAAGGAAGAGTAAAACAAGGAGGTATGATTCTTTCTGATTTCTATTTTTTTTCTTTCTTTGGGTCAACCTTCTGATTAGGGTAGACAATGACATTGAATTTCTACTTTCATTAAGTGGAACATAGAAAATGGTGTTGATTCCTGAAATGGTTAACAAAAAAGCAGCGTCCCAATTAATATAGTATCTTTCCCAGGACACTAGTGGAGATAATTCTGCTGTATATCAGAGTCTAAACTAATGATTGGATTTTTTTTTTCAAATGATTCAGTGACAGTTTGATTTAATTTTTCAGACACAAGGGATTTACAGTTTGGTGACACAATGTAGAGGGTACCAGACTTGGACTCAGGAAGATCTGAGTTTAAAAAAAAATACTTGAACCAGGCTCAGACTAATTGTGTGACCCTGAAAGTCACTTAACCACTAATAGCTCAGTTACCTCTTCTGCAAAATGGGTATTATAGTAATAACACCTGCTGGCTATGGTAGTTGTGAGGACAAAATAAAATAATATTTGTAAAGCATTTGCAAACTTTAAAGTTCTAAATGAGTTATTATTACTATTACTATTATTTCATTTGACATATTGTCCATCAGAATAGGTATCTTCCAATACAGTGTTCATTTACCCAGCAGCTCAATGAACTCCTGATCTCAATATAATTATGGATGCCCATGACTTTAAGGAAATGAGCATTCCAGAGAATCTCTGATCTCATTGTTGTGGGTGCTTCCTCCAAATCTTCCACACTATAAGAATGTAATCCCTTTTGTCTCATCAATATACCATGATACCACTAGACAATTGATTTCTGGCCTGGGCTTTCATTTTACTGTGACTTCATATGGATGCCCGTGGAAGAAATGGACCATTCATTTTTGAATTTCTTACTTTTTTTCCAATATTAAGGTAATACTTCTCCTACTTCCAGAGGAATTCTTTCCTGATTCCCTATAGTATCCTTCCCATCTCCCTTTCCCATATTAATTTTGTATTTGTTTTGTAAATAACATTCCTCTTCCTTCCCTTCATCCCTCTAGACATCTATTCAGAAAGAATAGGAATGGAATAAAAGCACATGTGTCTTAATAAGCAGAGCTGTACTCTTAGTATTCTGGAACAGTATGCAGCAGTTAGGTGAAATCTGCTCCTAATCTCATTATGTTATTTCTCTTCATAGAATGCAAGTTTGAGAATAGGAACAGTTTCATTTTTGTCTTTGTATATAGCACAAAATCTCTTTATAAACTCATGAAATGCTGGTTGATTCATTGATTAATTTCCTTTCTGCTTTTGTGTATTTTAACATAATGCCTACCACTTCTATTGCATAATTCCTCATTTGTATTTTGCTAAAGCCTCTTCCCACCCTCCAACCTCTTCTTTGTCGCCATTATTAAATAAACTTCTTATTTTCTTTTTGGTTTTGTATCTTCAGTTCTTAGCAACTGTGCTTTGTACATAGTAGCCACTTCATAATTTCCTATCAATTGGATGAATGAATCCTCAACTTTATCTTCAGAGATTGGATATTCCCTAATTAGCACTGAGATAACAACAACAACAATAGAATATTGGCAGTAAAATATCCAAGTCTTTCCTTTATTTCAAGGAGAGATTTGGAATCGTTGAAATAATTCTAAAGTTTCTCAAATGTAAATCAATCCAGCTTATTTTTCTTCTTTTTAAGTCTGGGAAAACTTTGTTGTCCATTTGTATGATGTCCTTCTAAGACAAACATCCTAATAGATGACCTCTATGGCTTGTCTGAATGATGTCATACTGTAGTATGACAACAGTTGGTCTTCATCCCCTTGATTGTTCATATTTGCATAAGTAGAAAATCCACTAAGGTAAAATGCAGACTAGCTTAAAAGGAAACCTATTTGGCAGGAAAAAGTATTAGACGTATAATCAGTGACCATGACTTCTCTTCCTGACTTTGTCACTTATTAGCTGTGTGACCTTGGACAAGTAATTTGATCTTTCTGGGTCTTAGAATTTTAGAACTGAAAGTGATTTTATAGATTATATAGTTCATCAGTTTCATTTTATAGATAAGGAAATTGAAATGACCTGTCACCAAAAGTGATTTTCCTCATAACATAGAACTTGGAAGAGAATGCAACTCTTTTGATTCACAGTCCAGTTCTTTTTGTCCCCTACATTGTTTCCTGCTGCATTATATAGAAAATGATGGTGTTAAACTAATTGATCTCTAAAAGCTCTTCCAACTGTGCCACATTCTGAGGTTCAATGACAGCATCCATTAGGGTAAGATTATTATTTTGTAAAGTATTCTTCACTTCACAGCAGAGTTCTTTGCATACCATATAAGCAGAAACTCTCAATAAAATGCTAAAGTAGATATTGTTTCTCCTATGGTACTTCTTTTCTTCTTTTCCACATTTCTTTCAGCAGTCATCTTCTTTCATGTTGTGTCTACTCAATGCTGCACTCAAGCTATTATGGTCTCTAACTTATCTACCCCCTACAGCTTGCTCTTAGAAATGACTTGACAAAATTATTAATCCTTAAATATGATAATGATTGAATATCTCTATGAGATTCTCCCTGAAGTCTTGCTCACCCTCTTCTTAGAGTTACCTTCATTTTGATATAGTCTTCACATTCACAAGGATTATCTAGTCACAATAAAAATAAGCATAGAGTCATAAATATAGAATTGAATGAATCTCAGTATTTAATAAACTCAACAGCTCATTTTTCAGTTGGGGAAACTGAGATCCATCAAGATAAAATGGCTTGGCCAAAGTCTCATGTGTCAATCATGATTCAACCTCTGTCACTAAATCTAGCACAAATTCTACAGTTGCCCAAGTTGTGATTCTTTCATTCCTTTAGTTAAAAAAAATCCCTCTTAGCTCATGGACATGATAGTTTTATTCCACAACTCCCTAAGGTACTGAAATACAAGAATAAAGAACATATATGCATGTTTGTATTTTAGTTGCAAGGACAAATCAACCCCCACCACATTTTCCTGTCATCACTGAAACATCATTTAATCTATTAGGCTGTTCCACATGAGCAGGTTAAAGGAAAACAAATTAGAAATATGTTTAATGGCTACTCTGGTTTTGCTAGGGCTTAGCCAGCTGTGACTTCAGTTTTCAAATGTTTGCTTAGCATTTTACACAATGCATCTTAAGCTCTGTTGAAAAGTTAGTTGTCTCACCAATTCCCACTATCACCTTACATGGATGAGCTGAATTTCTTGATAATTTACTCAATCAGCTCAATCTTTTGTGGTAGATAATGAGCATTTCATATATCTCAAATTCTAATCAGAAGGAAGAAAACATCAACATGGGATAGGGGCTTTTTGTAACCACCTTTGGAGCAACTAGATGGTGCAGTGAACTGTTCTTAGTGAGTTCAGATCTGACCTCAGATACTCACTAACCAGGTGATTCTGGGCAAGTCATTCTACCCTATTTTCCTTACCCAACTACTCCAATATCTTTGCCAAGAAAATCCCAAATGAGATCACAAAGAGTCAAACAATTGAAAAAGCTAAACAAGTTTTCTGGAGGCTTAATCTGATTAGGAATATAGACTTCAGATCTTAAAGGGATTTCAGAGATTAATCAGTGATCTAAGCATCACTCTAAAGCTAGAAGAGATTTTAGAGGTCATGCAGACAAACCCTTTTTATTTTATAAAACAGCATCTTGAACACTAGGCAGCTAGATAGTTCAATGAATAGAGTGCCATGTCTGAAGTCAGAAAGACCTGGATTCAAATCTGGTCTCACATACTTACTAGCTCTGTGGATCTGAACAAGTCATTTACCTCTGTTTGCCTCAGTTTCCTCATCTGTAACTGGAGAAAGAATTGGCAAATTATTCCAATATCTCTTCCCAGACATCCAAAATAGCATCAAAAAGAATTGGTCATGACTAAAATGAACCAATAACCACAGCCCTAAACACTAGATAGGATAAGAAACTTGACTAAGAGCTCACCAATAGGAAAATAAGAAATGAGTTTTGAACCCTGTTCTTGAATACCAAATCCAGTATTATTTTCAGTTTTATGCTGCCACTTCATTAAAAAGTGACTTAAATTCATCTTTTGCAATATTTCCTTATGCTCCTTCCCCTTTTATCTAATTTCTCTGAGTCCCTCCCCACAAAGCAACCTATCCTTAATTTTTATCCTTTTGTATCTCCTTAATTTTTAGACAGTGTGCCATCTAAAGGGGCTGATATCTTTGCTATTCTCAAAACATCTATAGCAAGTTTATCTTATTCATGGCCTTGAATTCCAAAGCTAGTTTGGTATCATCTTGCCCTCATTCAGATCCTGCTGCTATAGTTTTAACCATTTACCATGCAGCATTAGTACCAGGCAGTGCTATGAAGAAAGAAATGGGTGAGTGGATGGAGTTCTAAGTTGAATTCTCCAAGTTGCTAGAAATAATTCCAAAATCCTTTTAAATTTAAGAAGTCCAGGTTATTGTCCTGCCTTTGTCCTTTCTTAGACTTAAACAAAAACCATCCTAGCATCTTTTTCAGCTAAAGAAAGATTTTATAGATTCCCAAAATCTATTAGATTAAGCATGCAACAAGTCTTGGTATTTATTCTCCTTTCCCCAGATCTACTATTAATTCAGAGTAACCTTGGGTGAGGCAGGAAATCTTTCTGAGCTTTGCTTTCCTCATCAATAAAATCGGATAACCAACATCTATCCAGTCTGTCACAAAACTGTCTAGAAGACCAATGAAGTACTATGAATGAAAGCGCTTCCAAAAATATAAAGCATTCTGCAAGCAAAAAGAATTACTTTTCGTTTTGGCATAAGCTCAAGAGAAAGGAACTGATAACTTGTCACAGGATAATGTGTATTTTTCTGCACAACTGTTTTGTTTCTGCCCAATGGGGAGTGATTCAGTAGTCTCTTGAGTGAATCTTTCAGTCCTTTCCATCTGCTAAGCATGTCACCTGGTGAAGAGATGCTGGGAAGAGAAGATGTGAGAATTAAATGCCTCAGACTTTCACTCATTTCCATTATCCCAGCCCTCACTGGCCTTTGCATCCCTCCTCAGACATGAGGAAGAAGCAATCAGAGGTCCAGCAAGTGCTTTTATCTTGCAGACTCAACTCTTGGGGCCCATTCAATTGAACTTTGTACTTTGTCTCTTTGGCATAAAGAAGTGGGCCCAGGGCCCTGCTGAATGCAGACTAGAGGGCTTCAGAAACCATGTGGCAAAGGGTTAGACCATTAGTATCAGTGCAGCCAAACTCACCATTATAGTTGAATAGCTATCCCTTCAACATTAAGTGATACAAAGAGTGATTTTAAATCCATTTTCAGAAATCAATACCATAAATAATTTCAAATGATTTTGAGGCTTTTTGTGGGTGAAATTTTATGTGAACACCTTGGAATTACCACACCCCCCATTCCTCTTGCCTCCCCACACACACATCACAACTTGGTCAGTGAATTTCCCAGGATCATTTACTCCAATTTCATGGTACTTTTTGTGACCAGATCCATTCCAAACCATAGTTCAGAAGCTACTACCAATAGTTAGAATTTTCTATTCAGTCAGAAGATACATTATTTTCTCTATTTTATATACACAAATATATATATATGTATATGTAGAGACAAGCAAAAGAAAAATTTTATATTCACCATGTTCATAGCTCATTCTACAATCTGAGCCTTTCACATCTCTCGATAGGTAGCCAGTTTCATTACTAGACTTTTAGAATCATGGTTACTCCTCATGCTGGTCAGCAATCCTAAGTCTTTCAAAGGTGATTGTCTTTTCAATATTGTTGTCACCGTAGAAATCATTTTCTAGGTTCTTCTCACTTTATTTTGTGGAAGTCCTTACAAATCTTCCCAGGTTTCTCTTATGGTATCTTAGAATTCCATTACCTTCATACACCATACATCCCAGGTTTCTTTATTTTCTAATTCTTTGCCACAACAAAATAAAGGTACTATAAATATTTTTGTACATCCTTAGTTTGTTTTGAACTAATTATTTTCTTAATCTCCTTCATGCCTTCCTCTCCCTTGTCCCCATTCCCTCCTGTGTCCCTTTTTAGTGAAATATTCTTTCTATTTATATTTTTTCCTTCCTTTGCCCAATTCATATCAGAGTGAGACTTAAGTATCTATTTCGCCTATGGCTACCCTCTGTATTGCATTGACATCTATATTTGCATCCCAATTATGAGAAGCAATTTTCCCTTCTCTTTCCATTCTCCTTTTAATATCATTAGGACATAATATAGCCACTCCCATGATTTCTATTCAAATTATACACAGACACACACACACACACACACACACACACACACACACACACACACAAACAGTATCCCTGAGGAAAAGGTTAAGAGTGGATGCATATATTATTTTCACATATTAGAACATAAATAATTTATTCCCCTATTAGTTCCTTATGATTGTTCATTCCTGTTTACTTTTTTATATTTCTCTTGCCTTATGTGTTTATTATATATCTGACTCTTCTTGACATCATTTGAGGTTTTCTTGGAAAAGATGCTAGAATGGTTTGCCACTTCGTTCTTCAACTTTTTTTTATAGATGATATACCTAAGGCAAACTTGTTTAAGTGATTAAGTCTTCCTGACTTTCAGGTCCAGCACTAACCATTGCACCACCTAGTTGCACTAATCACCACACCCCCTGTGTTTTCTTCAAAATTCCCCAGCAACTCTCTGCTCTTTTATATCCTTTGACTTGAAGACAAAATGAAGTGCAAAGGCTTTTAATAGAATAGCAAACTAGGACAAGTACCAACAAAATATTTCCCCCATAAACCTGAGGCATATTCTCCTATAAACTGATACATATCATCAGTGGAAAGAGTGGGAACATCCAAGGAACTTTTTTGGAGAGGCATGCATATATGAAATGTATCTAGTACACACATATGAAGGGAAGTTCATGCCTCTAGTGGAGCAGTCATAGATGTCTTCTGGTGATGACATCATTTCTGCTCCTACTTTCTCTGAAAGTCTCACATGGTCTGCATTCTCTGCTATTTATCAAGTCTCTGTCAGACGTTTGATCTGGTACCTCTCTCAGACACTGATCCCTGTAGGTCTCACATAGATATTGCTCTATTATTCCATTTCTTCCTATTAGTCAGTAACAGTTGTAGCTCAAGCTGGACATGAAACTTTAGAGTTCCTCCAGTCTTCTGACTTTGAGGTTTGAGTGGATCATTTAACTGATCAGAAAATATTGCCTCTTTTGCTTTGTAGTGATGGGTGCTACATTTTTTAAAATTAAAAACCCATAAGCTTTTCATGTAGTAACTGTTTTAGAAGGCAGAAACTTTTGGACTAGAGAAAATTTTGATGATTTTTCTTATAAAAGTTGTATGTGATTACCTGAGCCTTTATTGGCAGGAATGGATGTTTCCTTACTAGAAAGAGATTCCTTGTCCATTGCCAAGATCTTTGGAACATACAACTGCCGTAACTGGCTAGTGTTCTCAGGGTCAAATTTAATTTTTCAATCATAAAATAGTGGATAGACTCAGAAAAAAAGATGAATTCAAATCTGGCCTCAGAAACTTACTGATACTTGGCAAGTTAAGTAACTTAACTTCCAGCATTATTGTTTCAATTAAGATAATAGGTGCCCTTAGCATATAATAAGTCAATTAGTCTAGAACCCTGTTCAGGTGAATTGAAGGAAGAAGAGATTGCAGGAAAGAGATCAAGTTAAAAAGATATTGGAGGCTGTGAATAGTAATGGAGACAATGCTGGGCTTTGAATTAGGAAGACCTAGGTTCAAAATTGTGTCCAAGAAACCATCCCATAGTGTGATATCTTCTTATACCTTACTCCCTATCATGTACTCTTTGATCCAATGGCACCAATTTCCTGACTATTCTAAGAATCAGACCCTCCCATCTCTCTGCTCTGTGCATTTTCTTAGCTGTCCTCTACATCTGAAATACTCTCTCTCCTATTGACCTCACTAGTTTCCTTTCAATTTTAACTAAAACCCCTTCTTTTACTGGAAGCCCTTCCCAAACACATTTCCTTCTATTATTAACCATATTTGACTATATTTGTTTGCATGTTTCCTCTCCCATTAGATTATAAACTTCTTGAGGGCCAAAATTATCTTTCATCTCTTTTGTATCCCCTATGCTTAGCATAGGGACTAGCACATGATAGATGTTTAATAAATATTTGATTATGTCTCTTAACCATCTCTGAGCATCTGCTCCCTCATTTGTAAAATGGTCAGTATAATAATACCTACTTCACAGGACTGTAAGTATCAAATGAGATAATGTAGGAAAGTAATTTCAAATGTTAAAGCACTATTTAAATGTAAATTATTATTTCATTTTCCAGGTGTGAGGGGATGACAATCTGAACCAGGAAAGTGGTAGTAGGGTATGAATTGAAACATGTGTGAAATGACTTTGATGATTAAAATGAATGATTTCTATGGAGTGGAGAGGGAAGAAGGTGTTTGGAACTGAATGAAGAAATGTTCTACAAATTCAGAAAAAAATACATAACCACATTCTGAATACTTTTTAGAAGATAAAAAGGGAGTAAGAGAAAATAACTTGAAGTATCTGATGACAGTTGTGGAAGTATGAAAGTAGTCTGAAGGCATGAAAAACAGTCAGTCACTAGTTATGTCAGGATGATCCCACGGGGAAAATGATGCTTAATAATCTCAAAAGAAGCTTGAGTTCATTTGGGAGCAAATACTAAATTTTGAAACCATTTTTACCATTTTCCACAGTGTTTGGTGTGAAGTGAATTTTTTTTTCTAAATATCCCTTAGTAAATGTTGTCTCCAAACTTGGCAGAACTCTCTATCCTCAGGATTTCCCAGAAAGCTAGGATTGTCTTAAGGGGTATCTAAATCTGTCTGGATTCAAAGTTGATCCGCATTGGTTCCTACAGAGTTATCAGGGCAGGACAAGCAGGGACCAGAGCTGCTGAGGACAGAATAGTTTCTATGAAAATTGAGAGAAGCATATCTTCAAACTGTGGAACATGGAAAAAAAGTTTGACCCTTGAGGTAGGTCACACACAGACAAAGTGGACAGAGAATATAGTCAAGGGATGTCCCAAGATTCAAGTTAGCAAGTTTCATATGGGAACATAGGCACAGCAGAATTGCCAAAGTTCAGAAAACTTTCCTGTGCTCCAAGAACAGAGGTAGGAAAAGAGTACAAGGTTAGAGATAAAGGTCATGTTTAGCAGGTATGACAGAGTGGAGTTCAGATTGTAAATTGCTCCATCAGAAAAAAAAAATAGGTAGAAAGTTTCACCCAATCAAAACCACAACCAGGGTATGACTAGATTTCAGGATAGGAATTAATTGCTGTTTACCCTGGTTTTAGCTACTTCATGCCCACCAAGTGCTTGCTACCTTATGATCAAGGCAGGACCTTCAAAATTGCTCAGTGCATCAGAGGTCCAAGTCCTCTTCAGAGTCCTCCTCACATTTCCAAATACTTAGGGACACTGTGCAGCTGCCTACATGCTGTTTTTTCAGAAGCTCTTCTGCTTCCCACCTCCAACAAGAAGTATCTTGCCTACCATTACATTGACCAAAAATCCTTTAACAAGGGATAAACTTTTCATTCCTTAAGTAGTATTAAAGTTCAAATTGCAGATATTTCCAGAAGAGATCAAAGAGGACTTAAATTCATGCAAAGGATAAAGAACAGATTTGTTGTTTATATTGGTAGATTTTGATTAGGATTTAGAGTAAGGAAAGAGAAGTTGAAGTCAGAGGAGTACTGAAAATAGTCTGCAGTTGAGATATAAAGCAAAGATAAAAAAAAAGGTGTATTTAGATATTGTCAAAGATAAATTTGGCAGTTTTGCTTCCCTGCTAATCTATTTATATCCCTTTGAACAATGATGATTCTTTAGGCACAAAATTTCTCTGCATGGTCACTTTAAAAGGGTTACTATGAGCTCTAGATCCTTTTCTAAAAAAAACAAGTCAGAATAATTAAGTCATAATGACAGTTGGTCAAGTCTCTCAGCAGACATTCTCAGGAATTGAGTTTTCTAGTCAATAAAGAACAGGGCATAAGTTAATTTTCTCTACCCTGGAATAGTAATCAGCAGCATGCCTATCAAACACTACTCCATGTCAATTGGTTTGGCCATTTATCATCCATATGTTTTAATTAGAATGAAGGATGCCTCACTTGTCAATCATCAGTCATTCATTAGTCACAAAGTTTGAAGCCTCTTGACACCAACCATTATACACTACTTCCTACAATCTGTGCTTCTTTGAGATGAATTCTAAATCTTTAAATTCTCTATTAACAGTGATTGGCTATGTTGCTTAAAATTCTTTATAATGCATTTCTTATAATCTAGAGTTCCACTTTCTACTACTTTCCGAAAGGCCTAGTTCATACCCTCTTACATCTCCAGAGCAGTTCCTAATACTTTACTACTAAGTCAGATCTCCAGTTATAACCCTTTCCTGCCTTCACCTCTTAAAGATCTATCATGTGAGATTCATAGTCTTGTTGAGAAATGGACTGCTTTCTTAGCCACAATCTTGTCAACACTGGTTAATTAACAAACTGTATTTAAAATGTCTTTCCTCCATAATCCTGCTGGTCAAGAAGCAGAAAGATCTACCATCACTGGGAATATCATCCCTTGTGATATTTCTTTTATCTCCCCCCCTTCTCCCATAGTCATGGTTTACTAGAACCCATCTGAAGTCTCTTGATTGTTGATGCTTCTTGGATGAAATAGAAGTTAACAACCATATTCCTTGAGGTAAAATGGAGGACTACCAAGTCTAAGGTCCTCCAGTTTATCACATCTGCTCTGTACAACACTACACTGATAGAAGACTCTATCAGTTCAACAGATCATCATTTCCATACATGTTGCAGCTGAACTTTCCTTTATGTGTTGTTCTTTCTAATTGGAATGTGAGCTCCTTAAGAATAGGGGGGCTGATTTTTTTCTATTCACATCTCTAGTATGTAGTAGTGTTTCATATATAGTAAGTGTTTAATAAATACTTTTTAAAATTCATTCATTCCCCAAGCTCTCAATTCCTCAAAAATGGATCTTAACAGCATTTTAAGGTACTGAACAAAGAAATGCACCAAGACTTACTTATAATGTGATTGACATAAAGGATTTGCTCTTCAGGCATAAGTTCCATCTGGTATATTACTGAATGATTGATCACCTATGGCCTGAACAAACTGCATCACACTGCCCAGTATCTGACCACATGCTAGTATTATGCTGTTACATGTTTTAGATGTATTTGTCTTCTCTGTCCATTGGGAGAGGAGTCATATCTCATTTTCTATATTGCCTAGTGCTGTAGTATATGAATACACTATTCAATTAGGCTGATTGCAACCTCTACTTCTTGCTTCAGTAGATGGTAATTCTTATGAATTGCTGGGGTAGAAAAACTTTATCATCTTGTGGCCATCCTGATGATAAGCCTCTTTGTCATTAGCTTGGATGATAGGCATAATGTCCAATGTCTTATCTGTACTCAAAGACTTCCATGTTTGGAAGGACTGGATAAAGCTTCTTCTGTGGAATAGCATTATAGAATTCAGGATCATGGTGGCAGTGAAATCAATCAAAATCCAAATAAAACAAAGAAGTCATTTTTGATATAATTTCATTTGAGCCCTTTCCAGAGTCATGTTTCCTAAGTTTTGTATCCTCCCTTCTGTGATTGTTAGTCAGTTGATGATTGCATCCTGTTTGAGTCTCTTTGTTGACTCTTTTCCTTCTCTAGATGTCTATTTGGAGGGTAAATGAGTGTCATGACATATCTCTAAGTCAAATGTAGAAGAAATTTATTATTAAGAAACTTTGGTATAACCCATTAATTAATCCCCATCATAATATACCTGAAAAGATTAAAGAGAAAAAAAGTTTTGTCTTGGCATCTTCCCACCTCTCCTTTAGTATGCTCTTTTTGCTCACAATTCTCTATTCTCCAATACAGTACCCTATAAATATCCAATGGCATTCCAATGCCCCCCCACATTCTTACCCACTTTCCTTGTATTTTCTACTGATAAGATCTTGGTGTTTTAAAGCTGTTGTTGTTCTTTAAGTAGACCATGATATTAAGAAGGTGATGTCATGACATGGAAGTAAGTTGGATTTAAGTGAGGGGGGTGCTGTTTAAAGTCCCCAGCCTCAGTTTCTCCTCTAAAGCCATCTGGGTCCAGTGGCCATATATGAATCAGGATGCCTGGAGATGACCCTGAAAGCAATGGGAGACCTTGGTTTTTTTAAAGTAGGTCACAGTTTGACTGAGGCAATGCCCATTCAGTGATTAAAGCTAGATAAGAAACAGGTAGGGGCAAAGAGGCCAAGAATGCCACTTTTAGAGCAGTAAAGAGCCTCAAATGTCTAAGCCTTAATCCAGACTCTTGATTTTACTAATTAGGAAACTGAAGCTTTAAATGAGAAAGTCTCAGGATTCTAAAATCCTAATTCTTTTCTATTCCAATCCCATACCATGCCATTTTATTTTAATATCTGTATGTATTCAAATGATATATTTGGAACATGTCTCACATACAATATAAATATTAGCTGTTGCTATTGTTATTTTAATTTTTCAAGGAATTGAAGAAACAGAAGAAGAGAGATAGTTACTTGCCCATGTTCACATAGCTATAGAATGACTGAGTCAAGTCACCTGATTTCTGGTTTAATTTGTTTCCTATCACTTGGTTCAGGTAAAGCGCATTTTCATAAGGAATAAATTTTGTTTCCTTATTCAGTTCTCTTAAATACTGAAAAAAATTCTTATCAAACTGAATATCATATGGCTTTACCTTTGCAGTGAGGATACTACCTTTCAATCTCCAGAGTTTCATTATAAGATGTTTGGCTCACTGTCCCAGAAAGAAAACCCTCTTCCTTTTTAGCCATAGCATCTGGATTTCTGGAGATTCTTCTATTACCACTTTCATTTAGGCATAACTTTTTGTGTAATATGATCATTTAAATTTTCTATCAAGAAAAAAAGTCACAGTGTGATCAGTGTGTGGGGTTTCACAATGCAATGCACAGGGTTTGGGAACTAAAAAGAAAACGTGTTAAAATGACAAGAGAAGTGAGCTATATGTTGCTTGAATTGACATGGAGATTTTAACCCAGCAAACTGAAAGTAATGATCAAATGGAATCATGAAACAAATAGAAAGGAGTGGAATTTCTTTTGGAGGAGAGAGCTGGATATCATGATGTGTGAATGGAGAGTGAAAAAGGATATTGAGTTTTTGCCATGTAGTATTTTTGAATTCCCTTTAAAAAATTAACATGCCACTGCCTAAATTAAGGAAATTTTTTCATATACTCTCATGAAAAGGTGAGAACCAACTAATTGTAGTAAGAGTGGAAAGAGCACTGGGTTTGGAGAGAGAAAATCTGGGCTTTACTATCTATGCAACATTGTCCAAGTTCCTTCATTCTCTGGATTTCAGATTTACTCTTCTGTAAAGAGTGAAGAAGATGAACTTCTTCCACCTCTAAAGTCTTTTAAATGCATAACCACAGGAACAAATGATCAGTCAGTATCTTTTTCTACATGATACCAAACATATAATTATTAATTTGTTACTGAGTAGTCACTGCTCCATTCTGAACATGGAAATATGGTTGGAGGGGGAGGATAGATAGTTAGTAGACATAATGAATCAGCCTCTGGCAAATATGGAGAGTTTGGAGTCATTCGGATTCAAATAATAGTAAAGTATCAGGAAGAACAAGAATTCAGTGAATGACTAGATGAGGGATGCTGGTTATCATGACTGAATGAGACTAAATTCTGGACTTGGGAAACTGCCAGCTCTTTCTACAGAAGGGATTAAGGTGAATGTTTCCTCAGCATTCTTTAATAAATAGGTGCACAGTTGCTTTGAGTTCAAAGCTAGTTTGACTCCTTGTTAAGTAGCAATCTAGCTATAATAATACTACAGAGGATCACACAAAATATAATATATTCAGGTTCTGAATTATGAGGAGTTGACTGAATTAGTGCCTATCCAAGGGCTAGAAATAATCAAATGGAAATCTTCTTTTGTCAAGGCACAATTTCCTGCAAGTGTCAAATGAGATATTTATAATGCTCTTGGCAGAGTACCTAGAACATAGTAGAAACAAATCCTTCCTTCCTGCTCTTCTTCCTTCCTTTCCTTCCTTTCTTCAGTCCTCTCTTTCCTACTCTTCCCTTCTTTTTTTCTGCTTCCTTCCCTTACCCTTCCTCTAGATCATGTTGTGATGTCCTTTCTTAAATCATAGTCTGGGTTACACTAGCTATTACAACCCCTGCAGATATGGATTGTATCCCTTATCCCTATTATCTCATTTTTTTCTCTATTTGCTAAAAACTAACAAAGTGATTACTAAATTCTAGGCATCTTAGAGATCTAGAGTATCTTTTATCTTTACTTACCAGAAGAACTGTAACTTACCAAGAGTCATACAACTAGTAAATATGTGAGGGGGGATTTGAATTCTGGTTTATCTGACTCAAGGCTCAGTATTCTAGCCACTGTGACACTCCTAACTTTAATTAATGAATGGGTATTATTTCAGTCAAACTGAGACTGTGAAAGACATTAGCTTAAAAAAATGCCAAGCTTTCTCATGTAATGGGGGCCATCTTTAGTCATCCTGATCTGCATTTTGCCCCGGACCCAGATGACTCTGGAGAGAGAGTGAGGCTAATGGACTTTTGCAGTTCCACCTTGCTTAAATCCAATTCACTTGTGAGTTATGACATCACCTTAGTGATGTCATGGTCCTCTTTGAGAAAGAAAGACAAACAATTTATGGAATACTTCACATTCCACTGTGTCAGGGATGTGAAAGATATAATTCTGATACATGGTATTTTGTTGCATTATTATTTTTATTGAACTGGCTCCTTCTGCTCATTTGTATCCTAAATTGTGAAAAAAGCAATGGACTGCTCAGGAATTTTGTAATCTTCCAAACAACAGCATGTAAGTTTTATATAATTACAGTACAATTGACAGGATTTGGGGAAGCCATAGAACTGAAAGGGAAAAACATATATAGTTGTTACCACTTGGGTATTAAGATGCCTTCATCTCCATTCTCCATTATATGAGCAGCCAGAAAAGGGAAGTGATTAAAATTCTGGGGGAATATTTTGAAGTAAGAGATAGGAGGGAGAGCACTGTTATCTATGGAATTTGGTCTTGGGATAGTTGAAGTAAATGCTTCAAGTTTAGCAGCACGGAAAAAGAGGCAAGGAAGTGAGTGAATTTTGAGAGAAAAGAGAAAGTGCGAAGTCTGAGAAGCCTCATAATGCACATATGCATATATATTATGCAATATACATACATATACACATGTACACACATTCATAAAACTGGGGTTAAAACCTCAAAGGAATTGTACAAAAGTTTTGTCTGGAAAGCAAACATGTAATCCATTGTATATCTGGGAAAGGCCTGCATATTAAGTCCTATAAGTCAGCTTGTAATATATCAGATAAAGCGACTAATGTAAGGGCTAGAAAAATCCAGGGGAATCAATTCAAAGTAAGATGACATAGATTGATCACACATTCAGAAGACATTTATTGTCTACCAAGGTGCATAAGAAGTTTCAGATTGAAGCACTGCTACCTTGGATAGCTCCCTGGTCAGAAATTTTCCTAAAGACTGTTCAAGATTTGAACCAGCACTTTTATCCTTTTAGTTTCAAGTATATTCATTTACCTAACTTCTCAGGATAGAACAACTTTTTGGTTGTCAAAGGGACTTGATTCAATTGTGGAACCTAGGTCATCTCCCCATTTTTGGTTAATCTCTTAGTTAAGTAGCATTAATTAATGTGAGCTATACATTGTGCTAAGGACTGGGAATATAAAGAAAAGTTAAAACACTCCCTCAAGCCCTCAAGAAGCTCACTTTCAAGGGGAGGCTAGGTGGCACCGTGAATAGAGAACCGACCCTGGGGTCAGGAGTACCTGAGTTCAAATATGACCTCAGACACTTAATAATTACCTAGCTGTGTGGCCTTGGGCAAGCCACGTAACCCCATTGCCTTGCAAAAATAGAAACAAAAAAAGCTCACTTTCTAATGAGGGAGACAACATACAGGCAACAATGTATATTCAACATTTATAAGGAGGGAAAAAGAGGGAAGCCTTAGGGGAAAGAATAGACTTTAGTAAAAAGGTATAATACAATGTGAGATATTGGTGTTTGCCTAGATTCTACCAAACTACTTTCCAGGTTTCCCAGAAATTTTTGTCAAGTTGAAGTCTTATTAGCCACCACCTCCTATCTTTTGCTCCACTGTAAAAACTTTTCCTTTCATGTTTCTTTTGTGTGCAATAATTTACTTCTCTTATCTCTCTCTTTACCCTTATCCCACTGCATTCTTCTTCCTTACTCCTTAATTTTATTTTTTAAATCATCCTATCATAGCCCACTTGTATCTGTGCCTTCTATCTATCTATCTATCTATCTATCTATCTATCTATCTATCTATTGATTTTAAGTGCCAAAACAATTATAAAATTTTTGGAAGTTACAAGTATCATCTTCCCATATAGAATATAAACAATTAAAATTTATTGAATCCCTATGATTTCTCTTTCAGGGTTATTTATTTATGTTTCTCATTTCCTATTTAGCTCTGGTCTTTTAATATGACATTATTTTAATGTTGTTTGAAGAGGAATTTGGGCTTACCTCAGTTGAGTCCCTTCCTTTAGTGCCTGAAAATCTCTGTTTCATTAAATATCCATTTTCCCCCCAAAGAATTATATTCAGTTTTGCTGAGTAGGTGATTTTGATTATAGTTCTAGGTTCTTTGCTTTCCAGAATATGATATTTGAAACCCTCCAGTACTTTAGCACAAAAACTTGTGCTAAATCTTGTGCCATCTTTACTCTAACTCCACAATATTTAAATTGTTTCTTTCTGAATGTTTACAGTATTTTCTCGACCTCAGAACTGTAGAATTTGGCTGTAATATTCCTGGGAGTTTTCATTTTGGGATCTATTTCAGGAGGTGATCAGGAGAATCATTCAATTTCTATTCTACCCTCTGGTTCTGGGATATTTGGGACAGGTTTCCTGGATGATTTCTTGAGTTATGATGTCTAAGCTCTCTTGTTTATTTGTTTTAATTATGGTATTCACTTAGTTCAATGATTCTTAAATGATCTCTTCTTAATCTCTTTTCCAGATCACTGGTTTATTTTCAATGAGATATTTCACATTTTCTTCTATATTTTTCTATTCTTTTGATTTTGTTTTATTATTTCTTGATGTCTCATGGAGTCATTAGCTTTATCTTTCCCAATTATACTTTTCAGCAATTATTTTTTTAAATGAACTTTTTAACCTCATTTTTCAATTAGCAAATTCTATATTTTAAGGACCTTTTATTTAGTGAATTTTTGTAACACTTTTTCCATTTAACCAATTCTGGTTTTCAAGTTCTTCTCCTTTTTGTCTCTTTTATCATTTGACCAATTTAAGGGTGTTTTTTTTAGGTTTTTGCAAGGAAAATGGGGTTAAGTGGCTTGCCCAAGGCCACACAGCTAGGTAATTATTAAGTGTCTGAGGTCAGATTTGAAATCAGGTACTCCTGATTTCATGGTCGGTGCACTATCCACTGCACCACCTAGCCACCCCTAGGGGGGATTTTCTATAGATATTTTGGGCTTTCTTTAACAAGCTGTTGACTCTCCTTTCATTGTTTTCCTTTGCATCACTCATTTTCCCCAGTTTTTCTCTACTTCTTTTATTTAATTCTCAAAATCCTTTTGAGCTCTTTTGGATCCTGTGACACTTTCACATTTTTCTTTGAGCCCTTGTATGTAAAACTGTTTTGACTTCATTTCCTTTCTCTCTGTCTTGATCTTCTATGTCCCCATAACAACTTTCTATGGCTGGGTTCTTTTTGTGTTGTTTACTCATTTTTTAAATCTGATTCTTGACTTTTACCCCTATGTTAATGTTGGCTTCTGCTCCTGAGGTAGAGGGGCACTATCCTAAAGCTTCAGGTTTTTCATGCTGTTGTTTTCAGAGCTAGTTCTGGGAATCTGTAAGCTTTCAGTTTTCCCAACATGGAAGAGGAGAGGTGTGGTCACTGCTCTCCTGGATTGTGTTCTGACCTGTGAGTAACCACAAGTATTCTTCTCCTCCCTGATCTGTGACCAATGTCTCATCTCCCCTGTAGCAACTAGCAAATACACTAGTAGTGCTCCTCCTTGCCTTGGGATTTCACTGTAGAATTTCATATGGGCACTACAACAGTGTCCTATGTCTAGTCCTAGCAAAGGGACCCTTGTAATCTCCTCCTGACCAGTAACGCCTTTACCATCTGTGGGCTAGAACGGTTAAAGCTGCTGCCACCCCAGTGCAGTCATCCTAAGGGCTGCTGCTAACTTCTTAGCAGCACAGGATATACTGTACTACACTCTAGATCCAGCTACGAACCCAGTGAGACAGATCTTTCCTGCCAGTTCCTTAGTTATCATGGGCTGGAAAATCATTTCAATTTGACTTTTTTACCCTGATGTTCCATAATTCAATTTATGACAGTATTTTAATGTTGTCTGAAGAGGAATTTGGGATACCTCAGTTGAGTCTTTGCCTTTACTTTTCCATCTTGGCATTGCCTCTTGAACTGAATCTTGAAAATATCAGAGAAGCAGGAAGTAAGGATGGGAAGAATTTATGTAGTATAAAAAATCATATTTTATTCTGATTTATGGTTTCAGTTTACAGAGGAGCCTATGTCCATTTGAAGTCAGACAAGCTAGCCAGTGACAGCCTTAACCTCCCATTTATATCAATAGTACTTTGTTGTGCCTATCTTGCTTGGAGAAGGAGCAGAGAGTTATCCCTGTATTATAATCTTGATGATTTATTTTACTTTTTTATTTCAATTATACTCATATATCCCTCTTGGTATCATCCTTCCATTCAAATCTTGATCATTCACACAACGCACTGCTCAGAGCTCCAGCACAAAAGTCTCTGCTTTTCCAAAGTCTCCTAACTCTAGCCCCTATAATTTAGGAGCCCACTTTCTTCTTTCTACTAAGGCCCCTAATACAAAAGTAATTCAGTACCCAAAACAACTGGGGTTAACACATAACAGTACTTCTTAAAGAAGGGGAACCTAAGGATTGTTGTCCTTTCAGTTCTTTATCTCCTAACTTATTGAATATAACAGACTGCTTGACATTATTGCATGGACTGAAGTTGACAATGTATGCATCTATTGTAGACTGCCTCCATCTTGCATGTGCTCATTATATCTCTTTTCTATGCATGACTATGTCTGTAGCCACAAACATACCCCCATTTCTCCCTGCTTCCACTTGAAAATCTTCCTTCTCCCATTTTTAAGTTTCTTGTTGCAGATCATGTTAATACTGTTTGTTCTCACACTTTCCCTTGGTCTCCATCTTTGGACATGCTCTAGCATCATTTCAAGGTGTGGTTGTAGAGATGGTGGAATTGAGAAAAGAAACAAAAGGAGGGGGCAGCTAGGTGGTGCAGTAGATAGAGCACCGGCCCTGGAGTCAGGAGTACCTGAGTTCAAATTTGGCTTCAGATACTTAGTAATTACCTAGCTGTGTGGCCTTGGGCAAGCCACTTAACCCCATTGCCTTGGAAAAAATAAAACCTAATAAAGAAACAAAAGGAGACAGAGGTCAATAACTTCTATGCCTGCTTCTCCCTTCTTCCCTATCTAGACTGCTATGTAGATTCAGCATTTCCTAATTCCATTTCTTACTCCAACCTTATCCCCTTATCCCCCTAAGCATTATCCTATTCTCCATGTCAAGAGTATGGGAATAGCTACTAAAAGTAACTCAAAGAAGTAAAATTGAAACAGCTTAATGTAGTTAGAAGCTACAGGAAATGTTACTAATTCATGCCTCTGTTTTGACCATAAACAAGTCACAACCTCCCTGAGCCTCATTTTTCTCATTTGCAAAGTATCATGTTACACTAGATATCTTCTGGGTTTCATTCCACAGCTAAAATTAGGACTGAGTCAATGAGAGTAGATTACACTGAGGAGTGGGTCTTGAGCTCTAGAAGGACAGGAAATATAGAAGAATAAAAGGGAAAAGTTTATTGTGATATATTCCAATTACTTAAGTAAAAGTGACTAAAATGTAGAAAGAATTTTAGGAAGTCCTCATTAGGGACCAATCCTAATTGCACATCATTGTGAATCATGTATTCAGAATTGGCTGGTTACTTTACTCTTGGAGAGATGGAAGTAACAAGATGTTTGTCTATAACTAGATTTTGGCCTAAGAGCATTTGAAATCATTATACTTCATGTTCCTGTGTGCTTCCCCACTGAAAAGTGCAAAAGAGTGTTTGATTTAACTTTAGTTATTTACAGCTGAAATGGCTACAGCTTATAGGAAAGCCAAGGGTTTTATTTCTTGCTCTAATTTTCAGTATCTGTAATTTACAGGCCTTTGGGCTGACAGAATTCACTTGGAAAGATGCAAGCTATAGTAGACTTCTTGCCAGAGCTTCTCCACATCATAGATGGGGATTTGCCAGCAGCTGTATGCATTTAAAAAGATTTACATATTAGTGAGAGGCATTCACCACAAGTAAGTCTTGTTACTCATTAACCCATCAGCAAAAAAAAAAAAAAAAAAAAAAAAAATTCCTCCTCCATTCTGGAAGCTCTTATAATGAACTGCAGCATGTTTACATTATAACCAAGGACAAAGTTACAAATTGACTAGGAATGCCTTGTCCTTTCATATCTACTTCTGCATCTAATTTATAGAAACTCCTTATTTCTTCACCTATTCAAATCTTGCAAGGGTCAACACAAATCCAGCCCTCTGAAGAAGCCTTGCATTGACCATCGTTCCCACTTACCTTTCCTTCTTTGGTTTCTGAAAAGCATTGATAGACATAATATAATAGGAATAAGAGGTGGAAAGGAACTCTCTTTACACACACACACACACACACACACACACACACACACATGCACGTACCTAGGTGGCTTAGTGGATAGAGCTCTGGGTCTGGAATTAGGAGTTACTGAATTCCAGTCTGGTTTCACACTCAGTAGCTGTGTGACCCTGGACAAGTCACTTAATCCATTTTGCCTTGGCTTCCTAATCTGTAAAATGAGCAGGAAAAGGAAATCAAAAACTATTCCTGTGTTCTTTCCAAGAAAACTCCAAATGATATCATGAAAAGTTGGACACAACTGAAAAATGACTGAAGAAATACTCTTCCCCTATCTATCTTCTGTCTATCTATAAACATATATGTAGATGTGTATGTGTGTGTGTGTACATATGTATATTATATAGAAAGAGAAGGGGAAGGTGGAGGAAGAGAGAGACTGGGGCATATGATAGGTATTCAGTAAATATTTGCTGTTTTTTAATATTCCCAGCCTCTAACACAGTGTCTACCATGGAATAGGAGCTGAATACATACTTCATGCTTCACTGATGAGTGATGTATTTGAGTGTGGTTGGCACATGCATTACCTCTTCAGTCACTTGCTCCAGCCATCCAGTAGACATACCTACACTACTTAAGTATATGTGACCTGTCTTCTCCCTTCTTCTAGTCTGCTCCACTTGAATACTGAAGACAATCTGGATTGACTAATAGTTCAATTATGGACATGCCCCAAACTTTGTAGCTACCTAATACCCCTCTCCTTCCCACTCACATAGTGGTAACTCACCTGCAATCCTAGTAGTGAAAATGAGTTATAAAAATGCAGAAATAGCTCAGAAGGAAGGCCCTGTCTTGGAATGTGAATGGCATGTCATTTGTGCTGCAGATGTCAATGCCAACCTCCTACACTCCTCTCAAAATGACATTTCTGGCAGAGAGATGCACCCTTTATGACTTCCATCATAAAACAAGCCTATTCAGGTGGTTCATCCTTAGCAAATATTAAGGAGAAAAATGAGGACTCTGGTCATTATTTGGCACATAGGTTTTCATTATGATGTTCTCCCTTAGCTTGTTTTTCTCTGCCCGCCTGCAGCTAATCACTTTGCTGTCAGATTCCTCAGAGCAGTCAAAGAGAGAATTTTCTCTTGTACATGTCCTTCCTTGAGATCATTGATAAATAATAATTTGTTGTTTTCAGAGTTCTAGATTTTCTAATGAAGTCATATGACCTTAAATAAAATGGGTAGAATGTTGTTCCTGGAAACAGTGAGACTCAGGTTTGAATCTTGCCTCTGGTGTTTCTAGTTGTATGTTCCTAGAGAGAATCATAGAATCACAACTCTCTAGAAATGGATTGGTTATTGAGTTCAGAGGTGGCAAATTCCTACTCCACAAAACTCCAGATTAAAATATAATTGGTAAATTATTAACAAAATAAATAATACAATTTAACATATAGAATGTTAATTTGTGGTTTTCTACATCAATATGAATTTGACACCACACAACTCCTTCTTGTACAGAGGAATGAAAAATGGGAGTAAGGGGACTTGCCCAGAGCCACAAAGATACTTGACATCACAGTCATGATTTGGACTCAGGGCCTGTGATTTCTTAGTAGTCAGTCTTTCCCCTCTTGGATGTCCTCCTTACCTGTCTGACACTCAAGTTCCTAATGTATAAAATAGAGAAAATAAAACCTAGAATAGACTTATTATGACACTCAGGAAATAATATTTGTAAAGTACTCTGCAACCTTGATATGCTATATAAAGACCACATATTGTTATTATAAATATATTTTTCAAGACAAAGTATAGTGTAAAGAGCCAATGTAGAAAGGAAAACTTAGAACAGTAAATCCAAAAGAACACTCAATTTTGTGTCATTATAATTGACAACTTCTTGATGTTTATTCAGCATTTCTGTTTGCCAGTGTACAAAAAGACTTACCTTTCCTCACTTTCTCTGGATGAAGGAGGAAGAGAATATGTGTAAATGTGTGTATTTGTATGATTTGTGTGCTTAGGATAAAGTGACCAAACTTCATATTTACCTCATAAATACCCAAGACATTTGTTAATTCCTGAACTATCTATGATATTATCAATATAGAACTCTTAGTAGGAGAAGGCAGATTGCAACTCATCCATGTATTAAGAAATAAATCTTAGGTAGTTACAGGGTACAGAGATATTAACTATTTTGCCTAGGGTCACACAACTAATACATGTCAGAAGTTGAATTTGAACCTGAGTCTTCATGACTCCTGAGTCCAGGACTTGATGCAAGATACTATGCTTACATAAGAGAAATTGAATACACTGGATTTAGGATAGTAGAGAAGATATAGTTCAATCAAGGACTTCAGTCCCTCCCCCCCCAAGTCTCCCCAGTTGCCTAAGTCCTATTGGTCCTATAAGGGCAAACTCCTAGCACTTCAATGAAACTTTTATAATCTTTTCCTAGTAATTTGATATCATGTAACCTAAAATTTCAAGGTATAAGAGATTAAAGATAATCTGTATTAATACCCTTATCTCAGCAATAAGAAGAAATCAGATTCACAAAATGGATACACAAAGTGACTTGTGTTATTTAACTTCTAAAATATATTCTGTCTACCCTAATTCCTAAACTAACATGTGAAATTACTATTTGGTACAATAGACAGAGGCTTGGTCTTGGAGTCAGAAAACCCTCAATTCATATCCCATTTCAGATAATTTCTAGTTGTGTGACCTTGGGCAACTCACTTAACCTGTTTGCCTTGATTTCCTTATCTGTAAAATGGAAATTAAAAACACCTACCCAAAAGAATTATTGTGAAGTTAATAAAATGAGATATTTGTAACGTATTTTGCAAAGCTTAAAGCACTATAAAATACTAGTTTTTTGTTGTTATTATTCTGCTTGGCTATAAATTTCTTGAGATTAAGGGACTATGCCATGTTCTAGTGAATTTTCCCAGTACATAGCATCAGGTACTTGGTAAATATTCATTATTGTTGATGATGAGGATAATGATTAAAAATTTGGGGATCAAGTTTAAAGAAATTTCATGGATCAGGATGATAGCTAAGTATAAATCAGTGAAAGGATGACAAGTTAGAAAAAGTGGTTGGCTTGAACTATGTAATCTCCTTGGAAAAGGTAAATATAATTATTACAAGGAATTTCAAGGAAAGTGAGAAAGGTAATAAGGAGAGAGACTGACAGTGTGTCACTGAAGATGTCAGATATACCTCCAATTCATAGTAATCTCTCCTAAATTCAGAGCAATAATTTTGGTCAATATCTCCAATCCATTTTCATTAAAACTTCAGTTCCACGGTCTCCTTGTGGCATTGAAGTGAGAATTCCTGAAAGTGGTGAATTTTATGACCACAAGATTCCATAAAGACCACTTACTAAAGCACAGAAGATTCATAATCTGTATTGGTGGAGAGGATATTTACAGCAATGAAACAATGGATCTTTATGTATTTATTGTTCACCTCACACACACACACTCATATATATATGTATATATACATATATATGTTTATATGTGTGTATAGTATCACTTGCCTCATTGATTTGTATTCTTTAACTTTTCCAATAACATCAAAACCTGAAACCAATTCTCCTAATTGGTAGCCTCCTAGTCCAGCCCACCCTTTCATAAGAGGCCACAGTCATACTTGTTTTATTCCTTATTTGACTCTCCAGGAGCCTGGCTTCCATTCAAATATTCCTTTTTCTGTTTCCTATTTTGCATTGTCTTTCATCATTGAAATATTAGCGCCTAGGACATGTGGATTATGCTGATTGCTTGTGTTTGTATCTCCAGCACTTAGAACAGTGTCTACATTCAGTAAGTGTGTAATGAATGTTCTCATCTATCTATCCAACAAGAATTTATTAAATGCAGGACCATGTACTAAAATTGGTAATACAAAAATAAAATGAAAAAGCAATTCCTACCTTCAAAGAACTTGTACTCTACTGGGAATACCAAAACAGAAACAGCTAAAGTTATATGCAATGGCATGAGGAGAAAGAGAAAATATCAACAATAGTAGAATCAGGAAAAACCTTCTGTAGAATGGAAGCTGAAATTTAAAAGATTTCAAAAAGAAAGGCAGTGAGGAAAGAGTCCTTCCAGGCATGAACTCATTCTGTACAAAGGTACAAAGATGGGAGCTGTAATCCTAGATTTAGAGAATAGTAAGCAACCTAGTTTGGCTCTGATAAAAAATGAGTCAACGTGAGTAATATATAATCAATCTAAAAAAAGATCAGCTGGGACAAAGTGTGAATGGTTTCAAATGCCAAACTGAGAAGGTTGTCTCTGCATGAGGATTCTCCTTACCTTTTCAACCATATTGTAAGGTCTTAAAGGGAAGAAGCTATATATTCCCCCATAGTGCCTTATGTTGGTCTGAGTTCTTAGAAAGATCCCAGAAAATATCCTTGATTGTACAATTGATTGAAGAACAGAAATAAAAATCCAGACCCAATATTGCCTGATGCACAATGTCTAGTCACTGTGATTTAAGGCAGAGCAGCAAGGAAGAGCTGAGTCATTATTATTGCTGATGTGTAACTGGATTGGTAATATAATGTACTACTGGGAGAGTTAAAAAATTAGAGGTGACTTTTTAATCAGGAATTGCATTACGATAGTCGCATGTCTCAGTAGCTTCATGTAATGAGTTTATCGTCTCCAACAGGAGACCTTGATGACTGATAGACTTGAAAATTGTACCACAGGCTGTTATTGTTGTGCTGAGAGACAAAGGAATAAGAGTGTGACAGCAGCAATGATCTATTAGTGCTGTCCATTAGGGTTAATGGCTAGCTTTTTGGCTGCTGGTGGTCTATAAAAAAAGAGAAAAGTAAAGGGAAATTGTGTGAGAAAAAAATCAATAGTATTAACAGAGTCTTGGTAATAAATGCATTCATTTCTTCCATGGGATGGTTTTTATTGAACTAGTTATGAAATTGATACTTTTTCTTATTTAGAAGTTAGAGAGATGTAGAATTTAGAGGAAAACCTAATTTGGGATGGTAATTCTGGGTTTGGGATTTGGGGCCATCATTGTGGATGACAGTGAAAGATGCTACAGTAGAATTAGGGAAACTGGATTCAAAGCCCAGCTATCCCCCTCCTCCTATCTAGCATTGGGTTAATAATTTCACATTTCTACCCCTGTTTCTTTTTTTTAGTAATGAATAAAAAGGTTAGTCTAGATAACCTTCAAATTCCATTCCAGCTACAAATGATCCTATGACAATATGCAAATAATGTGCTTCTTTCTACAAATGGGAAATATGTAGTCTTACATGTTAAATTTTTGGACTATATCATTATGTTTTCTTCACTGAGTACACTAGGCCACTAGGTGAGAAAGTATTCTCTGATTTCTGACCTTGAAGTTCTCCTAATTAATGATTATTATATAACAAGTAGTAATGATGCAGTTTGTTATCAAAAGATATGGAAAATGGAAGTAGGCAGGATAAGAAATGTTCAAATAAGAGGAATATTGTTGAAAGGCTTCATTAATGGGGTGGGAGATTGAAAAAGATAATTTCTAAATTCTTACATTGAGAGATGATGATCTATGTTTGGTCAGCCCTAAATTTTAAATATTTTTATTTTTTAAAGATAGTGTGAGAAGCCTGGACAAAATAAGAATCATAGAATACTTGAGACTAAATAAAATATTAGACAATGAGCTCCTTGCAAGCAGGGACTGTATTTGTATTTCTTTGCATTTTCAGTGTTTAGCACAGTACCTGGTAGGTGTTAATAAACTAAAGATGCTTAATAAATAAAAGATGCTTGCTGACTTGCTAGCTTGAATCTTTGCATTGAAAATTTCTTTTAGGATGATTTAGTTAATTCTCCTGCCTGTTAGATGAATCTCATCTATATAATTCTTGACAAATGCCAATGCTCAAGCCTTGAGTGTGATGTCAACACATCTATATTTTTTTAATGTATTACTTTGATTCTCCTTCAAAAGCAAAATTTCTCACCAGTAAAGTTATTTTTGTATTCTGCTAATTATAATTTCTATGTTGTATGAATTGTCTTGAAATTGGCATGAATTATTGTTCAGTGATTTGTATAATCCAAACTAAGTATATATTGTGACATGGGAATGTGACTCAGGGAAATTTATTTGCTTTGAATGAGGAATGGGGGAAAGAAATGCCACTGTGCCCAACAGTTTGCACCATCAGACATTGATAGGGTTAGGTTTCATTACTTCTTATTTCTCTGCTCACTTCTCCTCTGATCTTATTCCATTGCTCAAATGTAAATATGTTCTATATAGAGACTTCTTGGTGCCCTTGAAAGTGATCATTTTTATGTAGGGTTGCAAGATTAGCCATCAATCTAGTTTAGTAAGCTCAGAGGCAATAGTTATCACAGATAGGATGATAAATTCAGAACTAGAAGGAGTTTTAGAGGTCATTTGGTCTAACTCTCTCATCTTACAGATGAGAAAACTGAGCCCATAAAGGTGAATTTATTTGCCCATCATTATGCAGATAAGCAGAAAGTAACAGAAACTAGATTTGGACCCAGTGTCTCCAAACAGCAACCTCATTTTGTTGACCCAGTGAGATAGGCCAAACCAAGATGTATACCTTTAATTTGGGATTCAGACAAGGCAGGCAAACCAGGAAACTACATTTTGAAATCAGACATTTCAAAGTCATGTGCCCTCCCTAAAGTAGACAATCTACTGAGATTAACTTTACCTCCCAAATATTGTTCCCTGTCAATTAATACGACATCCAAATTGTATGACTTGAAATCTAGCTAACATGTTCTTAGTCCGGTTAGTGAAGATACAAAAATAGTGCTATTTGGATCAAATAAAACTTAAATATCTAGAGTTTTTGCAATGGTTTTTCTCCTAGAATTGGTTGGGTTCTTGGCTTGGTAGAATGAACATATAGTGTAGAATGAGAAGTTTCTATCTTCCTGCCCATCTCTATGTGTACCATATTGGGTTTCCCAAGATCATGTATGCTAGATCTGTGTAGTCTCATATACCATTGCAAAGTATGAAGTATCTGAGGGAGAATACAATGTATCTGACCATCATATCTCTAATCATTTATGTTTCCTTTCAGGCTAAAATGCTATTTCTGATCCTTACTTTTGAATTTCCACTTGGGATTTTCTGATATTTTAATTGGGGAGGAGTGATGATAATCTGGCTTCCTTCAATTTTGATTCTCCTTTTAGAGTTTAGCAGGTTTTTGCTTGGTTGGGGTCTTCCCTTTTGTGTGATCTGTTGTCATATAGTCTTGGCCTAAAAGACCTTGGCACAAGTTCGAATCTTATATGGCATGGAATTCTTTTTCAGAAGTAGGTCAAATTTATTGCCAAGTTAGTGGAAGCTTTTTTAGATGCATTTAACCTAATGATATTCATTAGGAATCTCCCCAAAGAAAGGTTGCATGATACCCATAATTTTTATTGTTTAGTCATTTTTCAGTCATGCCTCACTCTTCATGACCCCATATGGGGTTCTTATGGCAAAGATACTGGCGCAGTTTGCCATTTCCTTCTACAGTTCACATTACAGATGAGGAAATTGAGGCAAAGAAGGTGAAATGACTTGTTTGAGATTACACATCTAAGACGTGTCTGAGGTCAAGGATTTGAACTCATAAAGATGAGTCTTCAGACGCAGCAACTCTATCCCCTGTGCTACAAGCTGCCTCTGTAGTTATAGGTATGCTATTTTGACATTCCTTAGTTAGGTATCTTAACTGGATTTAAGTTTCATGTGTGTGTATATACATACATATATGTATGTATATACACATAGTGGCTCCTAAACTATGTATCATAAGTTTTGTGTTAGTCATGTTATCTATTTTTGTGCATTTCCCACAAAAATTTGCACAATTGAGCATGTAGTGGATATCTAGTGTATGTTTAATTGAATTGTTTTATCTTAAAATTCAGTTGAAGACATCCATTTCAATTGGGAGAGCCTAGGGTCCATAGTTATTTAATGAAATGTCCTTATCTTTCAGCTGAGGAAACTGAAGCACAAAGAGCTTATTTGACTTACCATGGTCACATGACTAATTATTAGCAGACCCAGACTTTGAACCTAAGATTCTGGTTTCCACTGTATGAATTTTCCCTCTCTTCCATGCTGCCTCTCATGCTGTCAGATCTTTTTTGTCACTCAACTTCTGAATAATCAGAAACTTCCATATAAATATCCAATTATTTCCTCACATTTTCCCTATCTATAGTGTTTTGTGTTGTGAAGACTCAGTTTTTGTTTTCCAAGTATTATATAGCTTTTCCCATACATTAATCCCTTACTTATCATCTGCCCCTCTACTAGCACAGACAATCATCCTTCTATACATCTGTATTCATTTCCCTTCATAAATACTTTTTAGGGGATGATATGCAACAACAATTTGGGGTCTTATTTTGGGTTTTTGTAATATCTGGAGAATACCACTCCAACTGCCCCTCAATATTTGATTTGAATGTTTCCTTATGTACTATTTCTGTCACATTATACTTGGCATGTTATCATATGTTTATTTTTCTGAAGCAAGCACATGGTGCCAGCAATATGTTCAGCTTTTCAAAGTGTGCTCTGATGTCTGCCACCTTCCAACATAAAAATGGTAGGGTTCTCTTTCTTCTAGTTTTAGGGACACTGGTAGACTTCATTGGTGACTAAGCTGCAAACAATCCTCATGTAGTCTGAGCTTGGATTTCTTCTTCACTTTGTCGTAAATATTAGTCCACTTAAGACTTGCTAATTTTATGCATAAAATCTCCAAAGTAGACCCTTAGTAGATAAGAGATATATTTTTTAATACAGAGCTATATAAGATCCCTGAGAAAAGGCACTTAGTAAATCCCTTTGACTTTCTTATGGCAAACCAAGACAATATTGATCTCTCATTCACCATGTGGAGATACATACTCATAAACACATACCCCCATGTAGCACTGGATGCTCTGAATTGATGCCACAACAGATATCTCTCCATGGAGTCACTGCTGGGAGCTTAAAGGATGCAGTGAGAAGTGATCCAGTTAGGTTAATCACTCAAACTTTTATTTTCCTTTCTCATCAACAGAGTCAAGTAGAAAGAGAATTAGGGTTGATAAGTCATAAGACTTGAGATGTATGGTAAACCCAATCTTGCAACTAATAATCTAGGAATCATTTCATATTTCTGAGTTGTATTATTTCTCATTTATAAAATAAAAACAATAATCTTTGCACTATATAATTCAGAGAGCTATTAAATACATATGAGTTTAATCACATTTTTCTATCTCTTTATTCCCTTCCCCCATGATAAGTAATCTAATATAGGTATATACATGTACAACCATATTTAATATATTTCCCTAATATTTATGATTTCATAAGTCATTCTGTAGACTGTAGAGATACATTTCTTTTTAAATTTGGCACCACTTAGTTAAAGAATGCTTTTAGTCTCTACAAATTCCCACCTTGAAAGGCAGGCAGTTGTGTATCAAACTGAAGAAGAAGGTTCCCAGCTGCCCAGAATAGTGAATTTTCCACTGAACTCTGAGAAAATATCAGGATATTTCCTGCTTTCTTTGAAGTAAGGGCTATATGGCAGTTGGCTGCTGAGTGTTGGTGATGGAGTATATTGTGAGCAGACTTTAATGGTGCAAAAAATAGGGAATAGTGAATTTGAGATTTCAAAGGACCATGTTTTAATAGGGTATGTGTCAGTATGAAAGTATTCATTGAATAGGAGTAATTATGTTATTGGGTATGGATTTGGGTGATTTGAGGATGTGTTTTAAAGCTTCAGTTGTGACTTTGGAGGAGGTTTGGGATCTTAGAGAGAACAGGGTATAGGTAGAGATTATACTGGGTACAGGTAGACATTATCCAACTCAAAGTCAACTTGTCTCAAGCTCTGAAACTTAGGATGAAGTTTAGACTAATTCCCAGTATACATCCCCATGGGAGGAATACTAGTATTTTGAAAGTGTGATCATGAAGATCTGGCCAAGATAGATATCTGATTAGTATAGAACTAATTTCTTAATTTCTACATGGGGGGGAAAGATAATACTCAGAGAGTGAGAGAAAGGTCAAATTATATTTGGAAAACTTGGGGATTGAGTTTGGGGGCTGGTGTGGGTGGGTTTATGTTATGTAGGTTTAATACTAGTTCAGTTTTCCTACTCAGACCAAAATGCTCACAACTGTCAAGTAGGCTCAGAAAATACAAAGGCATTGTCACATTAAGCTAAGAAAAAATATAGAAACTGTGACAAAATGAGCATATCATACACTCTAAAATCAAATTCAAATGACTTTTAGAGTATCAGCTGTCTAGAACTTCCTGCATTATTTCTCTCTCCTGCTCATCCTGAATTTTTTCTTTGATCTAGAAAGTTGGTGCATTTGCATATAAATGTGGGAGAAAGAAAAAAAAGGAGAGGACATAAAGCTTGTGCACACATTGTATATGAGAAGCTTATATGTGTTGTTCATCATGACTGATTTCCAGAGATAATCAGTCACTGAATGTAAAATTAGATGGGACCTTGGTGATTATTTTGTCCTGTCTGCTCTTTTTACTGGGATCTAAGGAGGGAGATTGATGACCAAAGTCAAATACTGAAAATATGTCTTATATTGGCTTGATAGTTTTCCTAAGTATACTGTAAACTAAAACATAAGTTAATACATACTTGAGGCATGAATATAACTCTAGCATGATTAATGTGGGATTAGCATAGAGAAAGAGCACTACTTGTGGAATGAGGAAATTCAGTTTGCAGTTCTGATTCCACCATTATCTAGTCAAGTACCCCGGGTGGGTTACTTGAACTGTGTGTGACTTGTTTTCCTCCTCTATAGAGCAGGAGGAATCATAGCTGCCCTAGTTCTCTCATGGGATTATTCCAAATAGGAATGGAAAATATATAAATATATTTAAGAAAATGTAATACATTAAACCAAAGATACTTTATTATGATAAATCCTTAATTTAATTGGTATGGGTACATGCTACATTGATATTCAATTTGCATATTTTTTTGCCCTATGTGATGCTTGTTCATGTCTTTGGGAATTTTGTACATAGATGATACAGTCAACACAATGAAATTCTTTCTTTGGTGGCTTTATAATCTCAAGGGGACCAATGTAGTTCTGCAGTTACCTATTAAGGGTCACTCATTTTTCCAAGGGACCAATTCACCTCTTTTCTCAATCAAATATTTATTTAATAACTTATTTTACACAATTTCTTACATGTAAGTCATTGTATATCAAATTCCATATTGTGGTTTACTTATATCTTACCATATTGTGTGGCATCTATAATTTTTTTCTGAAATGATAATATACTGTGATTTCTATTCCTGTGGTATTGCTAGAAGGATATTGGTTTTAAAGAGATACATGGCCTCATGCACTGGTATCTTTGAAAGTGCTACTCAGTTTATCAAATGTAATCCACACAATTTGGGGCTCAACTCTTTCATTGTTTGTCTGCA
Organism: Macrotis lagotis; assembly: GCF_037893015.1. Classification (NCBI taxonomy): domain Eukaryota; kingdom Metazoa; phylum Chordata; class Mammalia; order Peramelemorphia; family Peramelidae; genus Macrotis; species Macrotis lagotis. Next base: position 592,825,824 of record NC_133658.1, read on the forward strand.
GCATTCATCCATATCTAAAAATGAAAAGAACTATAAATTAGAGGGCCTTTCAACTTGTTTGTGAATGGAAATTTTCTTCTAATGGATTCTAGTTGGGAGGGGAGGCGGGGTGGCAGAGTAAAAGATCAGGCAAGTCTCTTTATTCCTTTTGATGACTTGAAGTGGTATAGACTTAAATTTTGTTGAACTCCTTGCCACCTAAAATTATTAAAATTTTTCCAATCTGCTACCCCATTAAAAGATCTTTATTGGGGCAAAATAGAGGGAGAGTTCCCTTTAGGAACAGATGTAGTCTAAGGAAGGTCCTTGATGATGTCAAGGATCATTAAAAAAAATCACCTGAATTTCAGTGTCTGGAACAGTGACTCAATTTCTAAATACCCTTACCAGGATAAGATGCCTTCTTTGCCCTCCTCTCTTTTAGATTAATTTTTTGAAGTCTTTCCTCAGTCTATTCTTCACCTCCATTCTCCTAAGATCTCTACTTCTATAGGTGCAAAAAATTTTAAAAACTTAAGGAGCCCTTGACGTCTTCTGAACACCTGCAACCTTAATCATGGCTTGCAGAAGCCTATGTTCTGTCCCCGAAGAATATTTTTAATTCCTACTCAGAAACCTTTCTCATCCTGTAATTGAGAGCCTGGGTTTTGGATCATATATGCTTATGCTTATGTACAACTGGCATGAAGCCCCTCCTATTTGAGAAGCAGCATGATTAGTAATAGATAGAGTGTTATATTTGTAGTCAGGAAGACCTGGAACCAATCTTCATCTCTGGTGATTTTGGCTTTGGTGACCTCCCCTATCATGGTAGAAAGAGCCGGCTAAATTTACAGAGCCCCAGACTTCACATGAATAAGATTTTGTTTTGAATCCTGCTTTACTAGCAGCATGGTTATGGACAATTCCTTTAACTTCTCTATGCTTTAGTTTCTTCACCTGTGGGAAAATGGGAGATAATTACTAACACACAGTTGTGAGGATTAAATGAAATAACTTGTATAAAGAGCTTTTGCAAATGGTAACATTCATATAAGTTAGCTATTATTTTTACTACCCTAGAACTTATATCCAAGTCATTCTCCGTCCTAGCTGATGGAAATAAGTATAGGCATGGAGATAAGTGCTAGATAAAATAAATTTAGGCATCATGTGATCTCTTCCTTCAAAGAACTTAGATTCAGTATTTTCTCCTTGTGAATCTTTTTTATCGTTTTGTGCATAATTTTAATCCTTCAGCTTGGTTATTTGGTTATTTGATTTTGTTCATGGTTATTAAGTGTATAATAACATTTATGGATGACTGATCTTTAGACCTTTATTCCCCTTTCTGTTAAGGTTTTTTAATGCTTACTTTTTTTTATTAAAGATATTATTTGAGTTTTACAATTTTTCCCCCAATCTTACTTCCCTCCCCCCACCACGGAAAGCAATCTGTCAGTCTTTACTTTGTTTCCATGTTGTACATTGATCCAAATTGAGTGTGATGAGAGAGAAATCATATCCTTAAGGAAGAGACAAAAAGTCTAAGAGATAAGATCAGACAATAAGATATCTGGTTTTTTCCCTAAATTAAAGGGAATAGTCCTTGAACTTTGTTCAAACTCCACGGCTCTTTCTCTGGATACAGATGGCACTCACTCTCCATTGCAGACAGCCCCAAATTGTCCCCTATTGTTGCACTGATGGAATGAGCGTCCTTCAAGGTTGAACATCACCTCCATGTTGCTGTTAGGGTGTACAGTGTTTTTCTGGTTCTGCTCATCTCACTCAGCATCAGTTCATACAAATCCCTCCAGGCTTCCCTGAAATCCCATCCCTCCTGGTTTCTAATAGAACAATAGTGTTCCATGACATACATATTCCACAGCTTGCTAAGCCATTCCCCAATTGAATGACATTTACTTGATTTCCAATTTTTTGCCACCACAAACAGGGCTGCTATGAATATTTTTGTACAAGTGACATTTTTCCCCCTTTTTCATCATCTCTTCAGGGTATAGACCTAGTAGTGGTATTGCTGGGTCAAAGGGTATGCTCATTTTTGTTGCCCTTTGGGCATAGTTCCAGATTTCTTTCCAGAAAGGTTGGATGAGTTCATAGCTCCAGCAACAGTGTAATAGTGTCCCAGATATCCCACAACCCTTCCAACAATGATCATTATCCTTTCTGGATCCTTGTGAATCTTAACCAAGATCTTACACAGTCAAGAAAAGTATGGCTAGCTTCCAGCTTAAGCAGGGCAAAGTTCAAGGAAGATTACAAACAGTATTAATATTGTAGGTCTTTAGAACATATGATCACGTGCCCAGAGACTAGTGCTGAAGAAGAGAGTAAGGCATGAAATTCTTTGTGAGAAAGCCAACAGAAGGAGGCATCAGTATATTGGGGGAAGCAATTAGAGAACCAGGGTTCAACTCTCACTTCTTACTTTTACCATGTCACCTTGGGGAGATCACTTAACCTCTCTGAGTCTAGTTACTCCATCTGTAAAACAAAGACTCTATGATCCAAAGATGAAAATATGTCTCTTCTACACTGGTTCCATGAATGACAGGTGGAAATTAAAGGTGGTACTTCAGCACAGCTTACTTCTGTTCTTTGTGACTTCACTAAAAAGTCAACTCCAAATCAAACAGCATATTTCTTTCCCTTTCAATTTCTAAAATTTCTAAGTAGCCATCAGACTTCTTTAAGTTTCTGTGAATATTTTCTCATATTCAGAATTAATTTCAATACACTACAGTTTCTAACACTGGGCACTGGCAGGTTTTCCTTAAAGTCAACAGAAAACCTTTTCAGATATGAAAGGTATATGACGTATGTCTTACACTGTCTATCCATATACTTGTATACGAAGCTAGGTGGTACTGTGGATAGAGCACCAGCCCTGGAATCAGGAGGCCTGGACATCTGGCCTCAGACACTTAACACTACCAGTATGATCTTGAGCAAGTCACTTAACTCTAATTGCCTTGCATTCAAGGCTATCTTTAATAACCTTGATCTATATCTGGCCACAGGACCCAGATGATTCCCCAGGAGAAAGTTAGGCTGTTGACTTAGCACACACACACCCCTCCTTCAGTCAAATCCAATTCACTTGCATTTCATTTCATGGCATCACCTTTTTAATGTCATGGTCTTCTTCCAAAATGGACAACCATAATCCAAATACTGACCTCTCTGACTTCCTTTAAGTCCCAAGTAAGATCTTATCTTTTTTATTGGAACACTTCCCAAATCTCTCTAACTTCTAGTGCCTTCCCTTTGTTGTTTCCTACATGCTGATATACATCTTTCTTGATTTGTTTGCATGTCCTCTCACCCATTAGATTATAAACTCCTTGAGGGTAGAGAGTGTTTGCCTCTTTTAGCATCCTCATCATTTAACACAATGTCTGGCATATTTTTTTTGTTGTTTCAGTGTTTCAGTTTTGTCTGATTCTTGAGTGAACTCATATGGGGTTTATTGACAAAGTTACTATATTGGTTTGCTATTCATTTCCTTCTCTAAGCACATAGTAGGCTCTCAATAAAAGTTTATTCATTGATAGTGCCTTCTATTTTTCACATGTTGATGTGGACTCACTGTCTGAGTTGGCTCATTTGTTTCAACCTGACCTCACACTGACAGATCTAGTTTCCCTGTAAAGTAACCATGGTTACATTCACATTTTTCTTAGAGATCTAGGGTTAACCTTGTGAGGGAATGTACTTCTTTTACTCACCACTCTAATTACTAAGCCTCTGAAATATGTTTCTATTTACATAACTACTCACATTAGAGACTTTAAAATTTTAAACATAAGCACATACCTAACAGTAAAGCAAAAATAAATACTATAATGGTACTCATTTTACAACAAACATATGAATTATAAAATATATCATAATCCATAGATAAACAGGTTATACTATCCAACCAATGTACTCAGTTTATATCAGGGAGAATAGATACATACAGAAAGCCTTTAATGGAAGCACATTAATAAAACAGGATAACTCATAATTCCAGAACAATACATTTTGGTGACCCTTTTCTGTATCAGGAATTTTCTAATATAACTTTTAGATGAATGTAACTTTTGTGTTGAATGGATCTCCCTTTTGGAAAGCTGAGTTGATCCATGTTGTACTTGACTAACAACTTTGAACTTGACATCTTAGCAAAATTAGTTGATCTGTTGAGTGATTTCTGTGTTTCTATACTTCCAAACTACCTCTACTCAGCTAGATTCAATTCATCAGTGGCAACTGGGGTATCCATCACAAGTTCAAGAATCTGTCCTCCCATCCCTCTTTTTTGGTGGGGGCAAGGCAATGGTGTTAAGTGACTTGTCCCAAAGCCACACAGCTAGGTAATTATTATGTGTCTGAGAATGGATTTGAACCCAGGTACTCCTGACTCCAGGGCCGGTGCTCTATCCACTGGGCCACCTAGTAGCCCCACCCCCTCTGTGTATCTCTGTCTCTCTCAATGTTTCTCTTTCTCTGATTCTGTCTCTCTGTCTGTCTCTCTGCCTCTGTCTCTGTCTCCCTCTCCCTCTTCCTCTCTCCCTGTCTCTCTGTCTCTGTCTCTCTCTGTTTCTCTGTCTCTCTGTCTCTCTGTCTCTCTCTCTCTCTCTCCTCTCATTATCTCTCTCCCTCTCTTTTCTTTCTGAGTTAAGATTCTGGATTATCTCACCAAATAATGTCAACTAAATCATGATTATTAACCAAATTCTCATTTGCCTAAAGATATTTGTCCCAAAATTATATGGTAGTTTGGATACCCATATCTCTCCAGTATATAAAACAGCCTGAAACATTCAAAACCCTATAGCAACTCTGAGTCAGACTTAAAATCTCAGAAACATCTCTCAAATAACGCTTTCTTTTGTAACTCTTGAGTACTTGTATAAAACTTTAAAGAAATAGTACCTTAGTGGAAGGTAAGTGGCACAGTGGATAGAGCACTGACCCTGGATCAGGAGGACCTGAGTTCAAACCTGACCTCAGATGCTTAATATTTACTTAGCTGTGTGACCTTGGGCAAGTCATTTAACCCCACTGTTCTGCAAAAATAAATATAAAACAAATTAGATTTAAGAAACAGTACCTTACACAAATGCAACAAAGGTACTGCAAAACTAATTCCACACAGACTTAGGGTTTAGCATTTTTTTTAAATGCTAGACTTAGAAGATGATTTCCTACACAATATAAGAGTTGACTCTACAATGTCTGACATGGTTATCCTACCTCTGCCTATGCATTTTTTGTCGGGAATTCTTTCTTAACCTCACAAAGCAGTTGATTTCTTTGAGGTGCAGCTTTAATTGCTGGACAATACTTCTTTAAATTGAAGTGAAATCACCTTCCATTAAATGACCACTCATTGGTTCTCTTTTCTGGTTACAGCAATTATGGTTACTTCCACTTAACAGTCCTTTTCATATTTGTATTAAATTATCTGGTTCTCTGAAATCTTCTCTTTGCTAGGAAAAAATATTTCTATTTATCTTCTCTCCTGCTCATATCCATTGATTCTCCAGACACTTCACTATTATGGTCACTGTCGTCTGAAAATAAAGTACTTTGTCATTGTCCTTCCTAAAATGAAGTTACCAGAATTGAACACAGTACTCCAGATGTAGTCTGATAAGTGAAGAAAATACTGGAACTTTTACCTTCTTGCTATTGCACTAATACTTGTACAGCTTAAGTTGATGCAAGTTTTTTAGTTATTTTGATCACATACCCAACTTGTATTGAGTTAGCAGTTAAGAAAATCCACCCATCTTTTTTTTCCTGAACTACTATAATGTCAAGTTAGTTTCATTTGCAGTTCTGAAGTTAATTTTTGAACTTGTGTTAGATTTCCATTTTTCTTTTATCTTGTTAGTTTCCAGCATTCTAGCCTGTCAAGAGCCTTTTTAATCTCTTTTTAATCTTCCAGCATATTAGTTAACCCATCCAGTTGTGTGCCAACTGAAAATTTGATAAACAATTCTCTTAATATCTTCATCCATGGCTTTGATATAAAAGTGTCAAAGAGGACAGGGCCAAGGTTGAAGCCCTTATAGCATTTATAGTCTTTCTTCTAGGTTGACATTGATCCATTAATTAATCCAATTCATTTTAGTTTAATTGAACTTTTTCATAAAAAATACTTTGTATCAAAAAACCCATTCTGTACAAAACACTTTGCTAAATGTTGGGGACACAAATACACAACCCTCAAGAGCTTACAGTGTAATAAGGGGATAATGGGAATGGAGAAGATGGATGCATTCCCATTCATAGAACCATAATATGTTTGCTGAACATATTCTCTCCAATGATGTGAATCACAACAGCTTTATAACTTGGTTGGTAGTTTTTCAGACCTGTTATGACTGAAAGATTCATTATCTTGCAACTAGTCTAATTCTGAACCTTGCAGAACTTAGTTCTTCTGGTCCTTGGAATAGCACACATGTGGTCAAATTGGGAATCTTTTTGGGATTGTAGAAATTTGCAGATCTTGGAAGTCTACTGGCATAGTGATGTGTTAAAGTAGGACTTTATTTGAAGCATATACATGATTATAAATACAAAAGATGTCAAAATATGTAAGTGGCATCACATTAGCACAAAAGATTTGGGACTATTAGGAAAGGTCTAATAGAAACTATAGCACATGAGCTGTACCTTAAAGGATGGGAATGATTTTAACAGGTAAAGATGTAGGGTCAAGTCTGTTTCAATTTTAGGAGTCATATGTATAACTCCTATCTATGTACACAGCAGAAGACAAAGTGAGATGCGGAAAGGTGAATAATATAGTTTGCATAAGAGTGTAGGAAGGAAGGCGGCTAGGTAGCTCAGTGGATAGAGCACTGGCCTTGGAGTCAGAAGTAGCTGAGTTCAAATTCCGCCTCAGGCACTTAATAATTACCTAGCTGTGTGGCCTTGGGCAAGCCGCTTAACCCCATGGCCTTGCAAAAACTAAAAAAAAATAAATAAACTAAAAAACTAAAAAAAAGAGTGTAGGAAGGGACAAAGTATGAACTAAGATTAGAACAATACATTGTAGTCATATTGTAAAAGAAACTAAATATCAAAATAGGGAGTTCATAATTTATCCTATAGAAAATAGGAGCCTCAGAGAATTTTTAAATAATATGTTTAGACCAATTCTGTCAAAAGATCTCTTTGACAAATATTTCTTCTTAATGTGAAGGCAAGGAAGAGAATGGAAACAGAAAGTGTCCTGTTACATAGTACAGATGAGACATGGTGAGGATCTGATCCAGATAAGTTGTAGTAGGTATAGAAAAAAAAGGGGACAAATACTATACAATTGAATAACTGCTTGCAAAAATATTGGAAAAATTATGACTTTAATATGCCTTTAATATCTCTGGGTTATCCTACCTCACCAACTATTGCCTATTGGACATTTAAAGCTGAATGCTCCATTGAGTTCAAAAACTGAGGTCCAAAGTCAAGCCTCTAAACTGGTACTTGTTTTTCTTACCCTCTCTCTTCCCAACAGTTACTAAAATGATATTCCTCACATACACATTTGACCATATCATTCCTCTATTCCATTAATCTTTTAGTTCTTTTATATCTTCTAAAATAAAAACTCTTCTGTTTGACTTTTAAGGTTCTTTACAACTTGATCTCAACCTATTTATAATTTCCAACCCCAATTATAGCTAAATATCTTCCTATTCTCTATGGTAGAGTCAAATTAGTTTTCTGTCTATCACACACACACACACACACACACACACACACACACACATGCACACACAAACACACACACACAAATTTCCCTTTATGCCTTTGACCTGGAATACACTCCCTTCTCACCCACACCTCACAGATTTCTTAACTTCCTTTACTAACCAATTAGAATCCTTAGCCAAATCCTATCAATTGCTAGTGCTTTGACCATTTTATATTTAAATACTTTATACATATACCTGTATAAGTGTATGCATATATAATGTGATTATATAGAGATAAATATAGACACACTGCATATGTATGCACACATAGCATTTCGGTGACACTCTTAGGCTAGAGCACTAGGTCTGGAATCAAGGAGACTCATGTTCAAATCCTGCCTCAGACACTTACTAGATATGTGACCTTGGGAAAATCACTCAACCTTTGGAGAAGGAATTGACAAATCATTCTAGCATCTTGCCAAGAAAACCTTGTGGATTGTATATAGTCCATGGGATCAAGAAGAATTGGACACAACTGAACAACAAACAATCTTAGCAAATAGCACAATGCTTAGTTCTTCTTAATTGATTGCTGGATAATTACAATTGAGAAGGCATGGTCAGTAGGAGATGTGCTTGTCATTGCTTGGGTAAAGGTTATTCAAGAAGAAATAAATTCTTCTAATTGTATTTAGTTCACATTTCTCTGTCTTGTTCACATTAATGCACTAGACTCTGACAAATACCTTGACTAAATCAAGATAGACCACTGCTTATCTGTTCAGTGTCTTTGATCCACTAGCCTAATAATGCCATCAAAAAAAGAAAATGTGGTTAGTTTGTCATGGTGCATGTACTGAATCTATACTAGTTTCTAATTTCTGTCTCATTTTCACAAAGGCATTTGTCTAATAGTTCATTCTAGAAGTCTACTGGAAAATAATACTGCTTACTGGTCTATGAATTTTGTTTTTCAGACTTCTTCCTTTTCTTTTTTTGAAAGTGGGGTTATTTTTGCCTATCTTTATTTTCTGACACAATTCCTTATAGATTATCTGTAATAGTTCTTTGAATACTTCTAAACTTTTTCAATACCCCACGATTTCATTTTTCGGGGCTTGGAGACTTGAAATCATTTACTTAGCTAAGCAGATTTAAATAAAATTAAACATAGATCCAACTTTAATATACTTTAATTTTATTTTTTCCAATTTACCCTTTCTGCTTATCTGATTATCTTCCAGGAATACAGGTAATGGAAGCAGAAACATGCAACAAGATCAAGGATCTAAAATTTAGCAACTGAATATTTAATCAGATAGTCTATGTATTGGTGCTGATTATAAACTGTCTACCTCCTTTAACTTACCTGGACTAGTTCTTCTTTCTAAATGAATAGATATCTCCTAATAATTTCTTAACCTCAGGAACAGGGTCCTGATTTGAGTCCTTTTTGACTGACCTAAGGGACAGAGCAAAAGGATGAGAGAAAATATGGCTTTTTCCGTCTTCTGGTCATGAAGAATCCTTAGACCTTGGACAGGGGTCAGGCAGACATAAGAGGCCATGAGTGGAGGCACAGCATTAGAATTAAATCTATATTGTGTCTTTCTTAATACTACTTGAATTTGTTGATAGTTGATGCTTGGAAATGAATGAATTTGTAATGCCAATAAGCTCATTAGTTATTTCTCTGTTACCTCTTTTTCCTCCCAATACTAGTATGGTTATAGCAAGATGACTTCATTAGTCTCAGTAGACATGGGAGTGAGGATGGGGGGATCAAATTTAATTAGTCTTTTATTATTCCACAATGTCTCTTACATTCCAGATACTTTCTGGTCATTATCGCTTCTCCACAAAGAAAACGAGACACAAATACAATCCTTTTGTTAAAATAAGATTGAGAAGAGGTTTTATCACTGAAGATATAGCTCTATCATAAAAGTCTATGTCCCACAGGCAACATTTTCTATTAACAGTGTAAGATTTAACAGATGTCCATTATGAGAGAATGGGATTTGTTCTGATAATAGCTAGACAATGAGTTCCAGACACAGTTTATAATCCACTGTCTCCTTTCTATTTCTGCCTAACAAATAGATCAAGGTTGACTTCTATATGACACCTGGACAAGCTTTAACTTTAGAAGAAGGCATCTTTCACAAAATCCTGTCTTTTTAATCTAGAATCCAGCTGAGCTACCATTTCCCTAACCTCAATTCCTTTTTAGGATATCTGAAAATGTCAGAACTGGCTTGATCCTCAAGGTCACTTTACTTAGGCTGACTCTTCCCTGAAATCCAACTGTAAAAACAAAATATCAGATTCTCAGTGGAAGCTGTTGGTGCAGCCCCTGGCCATCTGGTTTGACCGTTTCCTTGCAACTCTCAACAAAGAACTGATCAGTTCCAGAATTACCAAATAGGCATTGCTATCAGGCATTTTAGGATGAATAAATTAGGATTAATAAGTTTTCAAAGAGGTACATCCATTTTGATGGCCATCACTTTTAGCTTCTTCATTTTAAATTTCCTCTTTTCTCTGTGGCTTTATGGGGGGGGAGCAACTGATGAATGTAGGCATTTATTCACTCAATATTATGTTAGGTGTTCTGAGTGATGCAGGAAGAGAAGGCTGATGTCATCCCTGTTCTCAAGAAGTTTATAATTTCAATAGGACACTGGAATAAGTAGTTGATTGATACATGAAAAAAAGCTAGCAGTCCTGTTTCTGGAAGACTCCTTTAATGGTAGCACCTTGGACAAGCTGTTAAGCATATGTGGCCCTTTCATATCAGGTTCTGATTCAGTGACGCTGTAATTAGAAGTCTCCAAACTGTTATAGTCAGACTCAATTCTTTATTCTATTAACCTTTTTTGTTCTTGGTTTGACTCCTTATTCAACACCATTCAGTGAGAGATGATGTTATTAGGGGAGAATCTTGTATCTCTTCACAATGGACCCTAAATATGACTATGGGATCAGCTGAAACCATCAAGAATGAATATAAAAATTTAGAAAAGTAAAGAAGAGGTAGGAGAAAAATAGTTTGAGCAAAGAAAAACAGATGTATGAACGAGCACGATCTGTTGAAGGGACAGTAAGAAGACCAACAGACTAGAATGTATAGTACAGGCTAAGGAATAGGGGTTACTAAGTTTGAAGTGTTAGGGAATAATTTTTATAGGACACCTTGAGTGCTTACTGAGGAAGCTAAGTTTTATCCTGGAGTCAGGAAATCATAAAAGGTCTCTGAACAATAGGGTAGAATGATAAAAGTAGAATATTAGGAAGAAAGGTATATTGACTGCATACAGACTAAATTGGGGGGGAGGTCGTAAATGTACATAAGGATTTGTAAAAAATTGTCATTTAGGGCACTTAAAATCAAATATGTTGTTGAAGGTTTTTGTTTATTTACTATTTGTTTTTTCTTTTAAGAATACTGCTCTTCAGGCACTTAAAAATTGTTTTTTTTTTAACCATAACTCACTGGGAGTGTGAAATTTAGAAAGAAGTTAATGAAAGGCAACAATGATGCAGTGTAAGGAGCATGGGGTGGCCAGGCTCTCACATTTACTTGTTAGCTATGTGATGTGACCCTGGACACATCACTTACCATTTCTCAAGGACTTAGATTTCTCATCTGTGGCTAAAATGAAGAAGCTGGACTAGATAACGTTAAATCTTTCCTAGAAAAGGGAACAAAGGGAAGCATTTTATTAAAAAAGTATTATTTTTCTTACTTGAACCAATCAGACTTTTACATTAAGCATACTAATGCCAGTCAGAAACTTTGTGCTGGGTGACCTGATAGAAACTCAGCAATGTGGAGGTCTAAAGGGCTTCTCTCCCAAGGTACTTTTACTATACAAATCAGTTTGTTGTTTAAAGAATATTTGGGGAATGTTTTACAAGGAGCTACCACATTTTCTAATATTACAACTCCTAAAATTATCTAGGGAGACATAACACATGGACTTTTTTATATTTCTGCCATGGGAATCTATACAAGTTGATCCTCAGAGTCTCATAGGGATGCCTGAAACCAGTGGGAGGAGAACAGTATATGATAAAAATTGTGTTGACATTATAATAAGTAATGTTACATCCTTAAAAACCTAAAATGGTATTTGTAGAGCTACACAATATGCCCAAAGAAACAAAAATATAGTTGTGAAAACTAATTTGAAAAACTTTGAGATAAATTTTTGTGCTCTTTGATGATGACATAAATGAATCCTGGTTCCTGCTCTGGTATTGATTGAAGTATAATCTTTTCTATAACTTTTGAGTGTGAAAGTTTAATTTCCAACATTTCTACACTGGACTCCACAGGCTTGTGAACCTCTCAGATGTTCACTTTTCTAGTCTTCGTTTGCCAAGCAGGTCCCCATTATCTACACTTTCTGAGTGATGTATTAAGAAAACATTCCTGAAATGACAACAAGTAGTAACATACTTTTAACCATTCTGGTTAAAGGAAAATGGAACTGAGGGAATAAGGAAGGTTAAACAAATTTTATTCTTCATTAGTCTTTGCATTTTTTATTTGTGTGCTTATGTGCATACTTCTGTGTGTGTGTACTCACATTCATGTAGCTCACATGAGGATATAGAACATGTCAAACAACAAGTATTTGAGTGACATGGATTAGACACTTGGAAGGAATGAAAAGAGTAATAGGGAAGATATACGATTCTTCTTCATAGGGTAGTTGAGTGCTGTACCAATATTGATAGAATTTTTAAAATGTTCAAATAATGTCTTTCATGTTGTGATCAAGGGTATTCAATCCCCCCCTTCCTTGTTTCTAAATATAAGATTAGGTATTTGGCCTAATATTTTACTCATTGGCTATTTCATTAAATCTCTCAGGTATTTTAATTAGCACCAAAAATATATATTGAAGGAAATTAATTTCTAGTTCTCTTCTGGCAAATGGAGGAATACATTGTTTAAAGGGAAAAAATAAATGTATAAATTTGAAAGGAAAATGGCATATTTGCAAATTGTATTCATCTCTGAATATTTAAAAATGATCATAATAAACAACTGAATTAAGATAATGGATTAAATAGTGATGTATACAGCTTTTCTCCCATATATTTATATGCATGCATATATATGTATATATAATATCTATATATGTGTGTGCATTGTGTATGTTATGAAGAAGAACCATAGCTATATCTATATCAATGTAATTGGGAAATACCCAAATTATGTTATTGGTACAAATGTTTCTAGTGTTATTTTAATGGGGAAAGAACTCAAGACCTTTTGCTTCAGAACTTTGTAATAGATTAATTTTAAGAGAATATCTTGTCTATGGAACAAGCTGGACAAATGACAAATTCACTTAGATTGATGACTTCCTATTGAAGAGACAATAACATCTAAGTCAGAAATATCCATTCTTTTCTTAATGGATAATGCATTACTTAGTGAGGAATCATTATTATCAGGGACTCCTAGATTAAAAAAAAATACTTTTACCATTTCCAGGTGCCATCTTCTCTAGAAATTACAATCTTAGAAAGTTTTCTGGAGTATTAAGCAGTTAAGTGACTTGCCCAGAGTCATGAGGTCAGGATATATCTAAAATTGAACTTGAAATCCTGTCTTCTTTTTTTTATAAATTTATTTTTTATTATAATTTTGTACAAATGTTTTTTTTTACATTAATAAAATATTCCTGTTTACAAGTAAACAAAATACCCCTCCTCCCCCATGAATATAGATAGACTTGCTTGGACGAAAAAAGTAAAGGGGAGAGAAAAAAAATTAAAATAAAAAAATAATAGTAATAACTGTAGGCATGGCCAGGTAGCACAATGGATGAGGCACCAGCCCTGGAGCCATGAGCACCTGAGTCCACATCCAGCCTCACAAACCCAACAATCACCCAGCTGCGCGACATGCAAGCCACCCGATCCCCACTGCCCTGCAAAAATCAAAAAAAAAAAAAAAAGAAAGGAAAAAAAGACCCAAAATAAAATAAAATAGCAATAATAGTAGGGGTGGCTGGGTGGCAGACAGCACCGGCCCTTGAGCTGGGAGCACCCGGGTCCAAATCCGGCCCCAGACACCCAAAGATCACCCTGCCATGTGGCCCCAGGCAGGCCACCCAGCCCCACTTGCCCTGCACCCTCCCCCAAATAATAACAACAAAAAATGTGCTTGAGTCTTTGTTCCAACACCAACAACTCTGTCATGGGTGGATCCCATTCCTTATGATAAGTCCATCACAAAAGTTATTTCCATATTTTTCCACCATTGCCATTGCTGATCGCAACTCCCTCCTTTCTTATTTCTCCACTACCATGTACTCTATTTTCTCTCTCCTTTCACTCTGACTCTGCTGTAGGGTCGTTGACTGGCTCAGCATACAGATGCCTGGTCCTGGGGCCAAGAGGCCCTGAGCCCCCATACCACCCCTTAGGCCCAGAATCCACCTGGCCCTGTGGTCCTGGGCAGGCCTTCCAATCCCAGCCCATTGCAAGAAGTAAGAAAGAAAATGTGTTATATCTAGCCACTGTCACCCCATGGTCCATCCTCTCCTCCTTTATTCACATCCCCACCCCTTCCCCCTGCTCCCCATTCCTTCTTATTCCAGATGTCTATACCCCATTGAGTACATATGCTGTTTCCTCTCCTAGCCATCTCTGATGAAAGCAAAGGTTCCCTCATTCCCCCTTGCCTACCCCCTTCCATATCATTGCAATAGCTCATTGTAATAAAAAAAATCTTATGTGAAATATCTTGGACTATTCCCCCTCTCCTTTTTCTTTCTCCCATTCCATTTCCCTTTTTTCTATTGACTCCATTTTTACACCATATTTTATCTTCGAATTCAGCTTTCTCCTGTGCTTCAACTATAAAAGCTCTCTCTACCTGCTCTATTAACTGAGAAGGTTCATATGAGTATTATCAGTGTCATTTTTCTATGCAGGAATACATGCAGTTCAGCCTCATTAAGTCCCTCATATTTCCCCCCTCTCCTCCAATCTCCATGCTTCACCTGAGTCCTGTATCTGAAGATCAAACCTTCTGTTCAGCTCTGGCCATTCCAAAAGGAACATTTGAAATTCCCCTGGTTCATTGGAAGTCCATCTTTTTCCCTGGAAGAGGACATTCAGCCTTGCTGGGTAGTTCATTCTTGCCTGCATTCTAAGCTATTTTGCCTTCCGGTATATTGTATTCCAAGCCCTACGAGCTTCCAATGTAGTTGCTGCTAAGTCCTGTGTGATCCTGACTGCAGCTTCACAATATTTGAACTGTGTCCTTCTGGCTGCTTGTAATATTTTCTCTTTGACTTGGGAGTTCTGGAACTTGGCTATAATATTCCTAGGGGTTGGTTTTTTGGGATCTCTTTCTCTGGGGGATTGGTGGATTCTCTCCATTTCTATTTTGCCCTCTGCTTCTAGAATATCAGGGAATATCAGGGCAATTTTCCTGTAGTAATTCTTTGAAAATGATGTCAAGGCTCTTTTCCTGATCATGACTTTCAGGTATTCCAATAATTTTTAAATTATCTTTCCTAAGTCTGTTTTCCATATCAGTTGTTTTTTAAATTAGATCTTTCACATTTTCTTCTAATTTTTCATTTTTGTTTTGAAGTATTGATTCCTGATTTCTGGTAAATTCATCAATCTCCCTGAATTCTATTCTTTGTCTGAAGGCTTTGTTCTCCTCAGAGAGTTTTATCTCTTTTTCCATCTGGCCTATTTTGCTTTTTAAAGCATTCTTCTCCTCAATAACTTTTTGAACTATTTTATCCATTTGTCCTAAGCTGGTTTTTAGCATGCTATTTTCTTCAGCATTTTTTTGGATTCCCTTGACTAAGCTGCTAACTTTATTTTCATGTTTTTCCTCCATCTCTCTCCTTTCTTTTCCCAGTTTTTCTTCCAACTCCCTCATTTGATTTTCAAAGTCTTTTTTGAGCTCTATCATAGCCTGAGCCCAATTTCTGTTTTTCTTGGAGTCTTTAGATGCAGGAGCTTGTGCTTCCTCATTGTCAGACTGAGTATTTTGATCCTTCTTGGGCTCATTTGCAAATATTTCTCAATAGTCTTCCTTTTGTTTCTTTGCTTGCTCATTTTCCCAGCCTGGGCCTGGTTTGGGGTGCTTCCTGAGCTTTTGGGACACTCCCACAAGGGTCTCAGTGTGTGAGGCTCTGTCCTCCCTCCTGGTCTGTGAATGACCATAAGCGCCCCCCTCTGCCATGGGGCTGAGGTGGGGGGGCCCTGCTGTTCTATGGGGTGGCCTAGACTGAGATCAGGATCTGAATGTGGTCAGAGCCCCAGAGTCCTGTTCCAGGGGCAGAGGACAGAGCTCTACAGTCTCTCTTCACTCCCCTCCTTCAGCCCAATGGGCTCATGCCCTGGGGGCTCCTGCTTACCAGCTCCACCTGCTTCTGTTTCCTGGATCAGGGCTGGGGAAAGACCAAGCTGCTTGCTGTTTGCCCTGAGGGCTGGGCTCCATGTGCTCCCTCTGGCAGAGGTCCCCGGCTGTTCCCCCACTTTGTGCCTGGTGCTCCTCGGGGTGTAGCTCAGGAGATTCCCCTGCTGCTGTGAGCCCCGGCTCCCAGCTCCCTGGGGCAGCCTCAGGAGGCTGAAGTTCTTTGGCTCTGGTGGGCCACCCCTCTGGCAGGCCACCTCTCCGATCCCAGGGAGCAGAGCCTTTCTGCTGTTTTTCAGGTTACCTTGAGTAGGAGAACTACCTCACTGAGTCCCTTTGTGGGTTATGTCTCTCGAAAGTTTAGTTAGAGTCCTTAGCAGATGAATTTTATGAGAGAGCTCCTAAGACTTGATCCCTTCTTTTTGCCATCTTGGCTCCACCCAAAATCCTGTCTTCTTGACTAGCTCTCTCTCCACTCTGCATACTACTTCTCTGATCTATCTTTGGTAATAACTGATCCTACTCAAAGATCATAGGATTTCAAGCTGGACTGAACTTTAGAGACCATATAGCTAGTGATTTGCCTGTTGTCACATAAGGAGAAACCAGAATAGCGAAAATTCAAATTCAGATCCTCTTGATTCCAAATCTATCCCTCTTTTCATGTGATGATTTTCTATTTACAGTCTTATAGGAAACAATTTCTGGGAATGAATCCCTAAGAATAGGATTTCCGGTCTCAAGGATAGAATTATTACTGAAGAATTTATAGGTATGGCACTTTCCTGGTGTCCTATTATTTATACTATGTCTAAGCCTGCCCCTTTGATTAGCTTAGGACTTTGTTGTCAGAACTCACACTTTATTTTTATATGTCTCTCTTTTACCTCTCCTATAACATTAAAAAGTCACAGGCTATATTTCAATCAGCACTTGCTTCATTAATGTCACATTACCTTGGTAAGATTCAAGATGTCCATGAGTCATTGTTTAGCTCTTCTCAAGGTTAAGTGATGAAATGGTACCCCGCTGCATGCCAAGTTATTCCTAAAGTTGTGGAGTTGTACTGCCCCCTAGGAGTCATGGCCATCTGGGAGAGAGGGAGCCTGTTCTGCTATCAATATAAACTTATTCTTCTGACCTAATCAGATGCCTTCAAGATTCTCTTTCTAAGATGTTTTTCTAAAACTAAAACTGTCATTTATCAGAATCTCATTAAATTGCTGGCATCAACAGTGTTAGGTCTCCCATTTGTTCTGTTTGTCCTAGTGGATGCATAAACATCTGAGGGCAATTAGATGGCACAGTGGATAGAGTGCTGGTCCTCAAGTCAGAAGATCTAAGTTTAAATCTAGCAGCAAACTTTTACCAGTTGTATGATCCTGGCAAGTTACTTAACTTTATTTGCCTTAGTAAAATGATCTGGAGAAGAAAATGGCAAACTACTCCAGTATCTTTGCAAAAAAACCCCAAAATATAACAAAAACCTGCAATGGAGTTACGGTCAGACTGAAAAACAACAGAACAATAGCAGATGTCCAAACAGGTAGGCTTTCATTATTGGATAAGTAAATCTCTAACAGTAAATTGAAGGAAAAGGAAAGGAAAATCAGAAATATCAGTAAGGGAAGGTAGATCCTGGTGTGGAAAAGGGTTGGGGGAGTGGGGATGGGAACTATTTGCCCTTTAATTCTGACAGACGTACATCAGTGATCATGAAAATATTGCTCAAAATTCCAGATGTGCTGCCCAAGGCAGATTCAAGGCTTGAAAACACAAAGAAGGTATAGTAGAATAGCGCATTAACAATGAGAATATGGAAATGAAGAGAAAATTACATTGATCATTTATTCAATTCATTTTCTAATAGTCTTTACTTTATACTTAGTTTCATATGTTTCAAGGTAGAGAATAAGAGAAAAAGAAGACATAATTCCTGTTTATTGGTTAGTTGACTTTCCTTAGAAGATTATAGGGAGAAGAGGCACTCTATGAGAGTCACTACAGTTTAGCAGAAAGGTACTGTGCTTGAAATCTGGAGACCTGGATTCCAAACATATTTAAGTAGCAGGAACTAGAAAAGACCTTAGAGGGCATCTAGTCCAGCAAGGGTTCACAGCCTGGGGAAAGCATACTGCTAGAGGATTCAGGAAGTTGTCAAGGGACAGGGTAAAAAAAGTTTGACAAATAACCATATAGTCTATTGAAAATAAATTTTTTTTATGAGCATGCATATAGTAAACTCTAGAATTTCTTTCCTATTGAAAGAGTACAGGAAATTCTATTTTTTAAGAGCATGAGAATCAAAGGTTTGTGAAACCCTAATCAAATCCAACCCACTATTTTGACAAGTTAAACAATGTTAGTATGCTCTGAACAATTAACTCAACAAATATTTATCATGCTTGTATTTATTCTAGAACAGATTCTCTACTAGGCATTGAAAACATAATTTTTAAAAGTAAATAACAAATTCAAAAATTCAAAAATAAAAGAGCTCTGATCTCAAGAAGCTTAAGTTTTATTGGTGAAAAATGATCATGTATAGAGGTAAGTAGATATAAAATATAGTCAGAGTATATATAGCACCTTTACACATTTTTGAGAACCACAAAAGACTTTAAATCTTGAACTGAGTCTTGAATAGATCCAGGATTTCCAGAGACGAAGAACTTTCCAGGTTAGGGTGGTCAGGGATGAGTCTGTAGAAAACACAGAGAGAAGAGATAAAATGTGTATAGGGAATCAGAAGTAGTCTACTTTGGCTTGAACATCAATTGAGGGGAATGATGGGAAATAAGTCTGAAAAGAGAAGTTGGAGACAGATTGTTAAGGGCTTTAAATGTCAAACAGAATGGGCTTAAATGGTTCGAAGAAGCTTCATGGAATTAATTCAGCTGGGAGAAGAACAGCATTCCAGGGAAGAACAATTAAAAGTCAATTGGATTCAATGATTCTCCTTAAGATGGAAGAGTCAAAGGAAACAGAAAAACCTAGCTCCACCCAACTACTCCAATAAGGATATTTTAAAAGGGCACTGCACAAAAAAAATAAGAAAATAAAAGAAATTAAGTGCAATTTTTACAGTCTAGTTATCAGTAGAGACATGTAAGACTATGGATGGGTACCAGCAAATGAATTGTGGTTACTATTATCATAATCATCAATATGACCAAATGTTATTATTATTGCATCCAGAAAAATATGGTCAGGAGCATAGACATAAATCTTCTGTCATGGACCAGAGGCAAACCAGGAAAGGTTAGTGCCCAAAATTGTATGAGGGGAAAGGGAAAGCAGGAGCCCTGGCAACCATATGACTAAGGACAGAATTCTGAACTTAAGTTCAGAAGCCTGGAGGGAAACTGAAAAGTGAAAAGTAGACTCACCATGAACTCTCACAACTCCCCTCACTTTGGTGCAAGCTAAACCGGGTGCACTTTCACCTCCTGAGATGGTTGTGGAACACTGTGCTCTTTCTTATGACCTCAGATAATAACAATTTGGTAACAAAAAAGATTTTACTGTTCCTTTAAGAAGTGTACAGAACCTGAGGCTGACATAGACACCCAACTTGGGTAGTAAGGCTAGGAAAAAAAAAAAAAACTTGTCAATAAAGAAATATATGAAGTCAAGGATTCTCAAGACACAAACTCAAAAGAAAAGAGTAATTCCACATCCTCTAACATAAAGTCCACAAAGAAAAACCATATATTTATTTCAAGATCTGCTGTAATTCCCAGAGAAAACCAGAGTTTAAACATGATTTTATATAGGAAATAAAAATGACAGAGAAGAAGGGGAAAAGGAAATGAGAACTCTTAGGGAAGGAATGGGATGAAGAATTTAAAACTTAGAAATGGAGGGGAAAATCTTTATAGATAGCCTGACAATTTGGTTGTCAGACAGCTAATAGTTATAACAGAAGATGATAAAAATAAATAAAATGACCCAAAATATCAGAAAAAGTAAATCATCTATCAGAAACAATTGCTAAAGAGATAATCTAAAAATCATTGTGCCTCTGGGAAACCCTAACCATTAAAAAGTCCTTCATCTTATCCAACCTCCCTGGAGAGCAATTTGGGATTATGCCCAAAGGGCAACAAAAAGGTGCATACCCTTTGATCCAGCAATACCACTAGTGGGTCTATACCCTGAAGAGATTATGAAAAAGGGCAAGACCATCACTTGTACAAAAAATATTTATAGCAGCCCTGTTTGTGGTGGAAAAGAATTGGAAATTAAGTGAATGTCCTTCAATTGGGGAATGGCTTTAACAAACTGTGGTATATGTATGTCGTGGAACATTATTGTTCTATTAGAAACCAGGAGGGATGGGAATTGAGGGAAGCCTGGAGGGATTTGCATGAACTGATGCTGAGCGAGATGAGAGAACTAGAAAAACATTGTATATACTAATAGCAACATGGGGGATAATGATCAATCTTGATGTACTTGCTCATTCCATTAGTGCAACACCCAGGGACAATTTTGGGCTATCTGCAATGGAGAATACCATCTGTATCCAGAGGAAAGAATTATGGGCATTAAACAAAGACCTTCAAATTAGGAAAAAAACCCATTATCTTATTATGTAATTTTACTATCTCATACTTTATTTTTCTTCCTTAAGGATATGATTTCTCTGTCATCACACTCAACTGAGATCAATGTATAACATGGAACCAATGTAAAGACTAGCAGAATGCCTTCTGTGGAGGGTGGGAGGAGGGAAGCAAGAATGGGGTGAAAATTGTAAAACAAAATAAATAAAATCTTTCCCAAAAAAAGTCCTTCATAAAAAACAAAATAAAACATTTTTCTATGGAAAAACTTCCATATCTATTAGAACCAGAGGGCAAAATCAAAATAGAAAGAATCCACCTATCACCCACAAAAAGAAACTCCAACATGAAGATGTGCAGAAGTATTATAGACAAAATCCAGACTTTCCATGTCAAAAAATACTACAAGCAACCAAGCAAAAAAAAAATAATACAAGCAATCTCAAATACCAAGGAGTCAACTTTCACAATCACTGAATCCCTAATAACTGTCACCACAAAGTAAAGGAGAGCTTAGAGGGATATGCCAAGAAAAGCAAAAGATAAATGCTTTGCAACCAAAATAAGTTACCCAATAAAGCTAATTATGATTTTACAGAGCAGTGGGGGGAGAACATAGATCTTAAGTCAAATGGAAGACTTTCAAGTATTTTTGATTAAAATTCCAGAGCTTAGTAGAAAATTTGAAATGCAAACACAGGAGTCTAGAGAAATGTAGAAAGGTAAATACACTAGAGCTATTCAAAGTGAAGAAAGGTACCTGCTTTTCTTTTTAGTCTTTTGTCCATTTTTACTTTTTAGAAGATGAGAAAGGGAGGAGGAGAAGGAAACAATTGTGCTACAAATGTTTATCCTTAGATCTATCTGTGGATTTGCTCCTGAGAAGTTAAAATCTGAGCCAAACAGATCAATTGGCAGAGATAGGAGTTATACAGGGAGCAGCTGTAGCAGCTATGGGACTATCCTTTTTTCAGTGAATGAATGTATGTGATAGTGTGTGTATATATATATATAGATATATATATATATATATATATATATATAAATGAAATCAGTCTACATAATGTAAAATCTATATAAAACAGCAAAAGTGTATATATATATATATTATATACACACATATATACAGACATACACACACACACACACACACACACACACACACACACACTAAAACAAGATATAAAATGTTGTATAAAGAACCCAGAGAAGAAGAGCTGTGTTGAAAGTTAGAAGTGACAGAGATATGAAGTCATATATAGGAAGAAATGGCAATGACTTTAGTCACAGCCAGCTGTGGAAGTACAGGGGGAAAGGGAAGATTGTGGTTCATTTCCTTCTCACCTCCCTGTCTGAATCAAAGAGAGAAAAATTAACTAGAAAAAAAGAGGGTCTTTTCTAAGGACTGAATGACCAAACTGCTGGAAGTCTGGAAGTTAGTGAATAGAAGGATCATGGGGATTGTTAATGTGTCTGAATGGAAAGTGGGGGTGCCTTTCAAAGAAATAGGGAAGTTAAGAAGAAAGAGATTTGTTTTGTTTTGTAAGGAGAATGGTGTGGAGCAAAGGAGTTTTATTTTTGACATAATGAATTTGAAATGCCTTACAGTTATTCAAGTAAAGATATAAAGCAATATGTTTGAAGGTAGCATAATTAAAACTGTATTTTAGGAAAATCACTATGGCAGTAGCTGAAATGTATGTAATAGGCACTTAACGGTTTGACTGGTTTGGCTGACAGGTATATGATGGATAAATTAGAAAGGTGAAAGACTTTAATCAGGCAAGATGATTATCAATCATATGATCATATGATTTCAGAGTGAAAAGAACCTTAGAGATCTTCTGGTCCATTTCTTTCTAGTCAACTTCTTTTGTTTGATGGGTGAGAAAAGTGATGCCACAAGAAGTGACTCCTCATATTATTGCAAGTAATTAATAATAAGAATTGGAACTAGACCCCAGGTATACTAATTCTTGGGCCAGTTAGTAGCCTTTATACTATAGAGAAGTTTATGTTTAAATTTTCAACTAAGCAATCCTGTGATTCTACATGCTATTTATCTCTTCAGAGGCATCAACCTTCTGGAATTATTTTCTTTGCATTTGCCTATGTATATATATACATATATATGTATATACACACACACATATATATATATATATATATATATATATATATATATATATCTTTTCAAAGCAACTGTTTGGGTCAATGGATAAAGTTATGGACCTGGAGTCAGGAAGATCTGAATTTAAAACTGACCTTAGACACTAACTGTGTAATCCTGGGTAAGTCACATAACCTCTGATTGCCTTTATCCCTGGAAAAAGAAATGGCAAATGACTTTAGTATCTTTACCAAGAAAACTTCAAAGGGTAGTGTGGTCCACAAGATCAGTCAGACTGAACGACAGTGCATCTGTTCTGCTCAGTTGCCTGGAATTAGTGAAATTCATCAAATTGCCTCCTAACTATGTGCAAAAATACTGTCATGGGCACTTGGAGAGGAGTGAAAAAAAGACACTGTTCTCAAGGAACAGAGTTATAGCCTGACGTCTGAAGACCTGAGTTTAAATCCAGCCTTAGACAACTACTATGTGTATGGTGACCCTGCATGAATCAAACTCTGCCTCAGTTTTTTCAATTATAACATAATTATAATTATAGCACCACCTGGGGTTGTTATGAGGATCAAATGAAATAGTATTTGTAAAGTGTTTAGTACAGTGCTTAGCACATAAAACTTACAATAAAGACTTCTTTCTTTCCTTCCTCCTTTTTCTTCCCTCCCTTCCTCCCTATCTCCCTTCCTTCCTCCCCCTTTCTTCCTTTCCCTTCTTTTTCTTTTTCCTCATTTCTCTTCCTCCTTTCCTTCTTTCCTCCCTCCCTCCCTCCCTTCCTTCCTTCTTTCCTTCCTTCCTTCCTTCCTTCCTTCCTTCCTTCCTTCCTTACCTTCCTTCCTTCCTTCCTTCCTTCCTTCCTTCTTTCCTTTCTTCTTTCCTTCCTTCCTTCTTTCTCTCCCTCCTTCCTTCCTTGCTTCCTTCCATCCCTCTCTCCTCCTCCATCCTCACATTGGAATCTGACCCTTACCTGCAAATGCTCTGCCCAAAAGGATATAAAATTTTATTGTTGAAACCTCACAAGATATCTTGAGGTTTTTAGGTTATATTTTGTTCTTAGGTACCATACTTTTAACCCAAATCACTTTGGCTCTCATTGAATGATCAATAAGAGGTACCAGCCCAAGTCTCACTTGGTGATAATTTGGGTCCTGGTGACTCAGAGGGGTATAAATAGCAATTGTTGCTCTTTTGAGCAGGAAACTCTGAAGATCTTCCCCTCCCAAATTGCTTTTAATTTTTTTTAGGGGGGGAGGGACTAGGTAAACTTTGCCCCCTTTTTTCACCTAATCACAATCACTGAATAGTCATTGCCTCAGTCAAACTGATACCTAGGAAAGACCTTAACTTAAAAAGGCCAAGGTCTCCCACTATATCTGGGGCCCTTGCCAGTTATCCTGGCCTATATCTAAGTCACTGGACTTAGTTGACTCTTCAGGAGAAAGTGAGGAACAACAACCCCTCACTCAAATCCAATTCACTTGCAAATGATGACAACAACTTCCTGAAATCTTGATCCTCTTTGAGAATGAATGACAAACAACAACAATTACATCATAAGATATGGAACATGGAGGCAATAAGAGGAGGCAAAAGGATATGAACAACAACCTCACCAGTATAAATCCTAAGTTATAAATATGGTGTTTTCCTTATGGAACCACCATAGGGTCCAGTTCTGCCCAAGCTATGAGATGCAGTCCTTAATATCTGGCATTCTTGGCTGAGGGCACATTCCTGGAGCATAATCATCAGCATCTCATAATTTTTATGCACCTATGTCAAGAATAGTGGAGGATGCCAATAGTCCCATGAATTTTGAAGAGTTTCCAAGAGGTCTATAGGCAGAGCCTCGCACCAGCTCACAGATTTCTTATAGCAACTTCTAATCTGACAGCAGGAAAGAGAGAAGACTGTCAATCAAAGCCCTCCACTCCCTCCAAAAAATTATAATAATAGGATATCTTTCCACTGGGACTAGTGAAAATCTGGCTGTGCTCTAGGAAAATGTAACTCAGTCTTTTGTACCATCTGCTATACCTTGTGTTGAGATACGAACATGATGCATGGGCATTGCTCAACTTGTTCAGGATTCTCTCCTGTCTATCTGTGGGGAAGAAAGAAAGGCAAGGAGAATTTCATCTGTTTGGTTTTCATCTTATATGTATATCAGAATACTTAATTTGTTTTGTCCTAAATTCTTATCCTGTAAAATGCAGTCAGCAAATATTTGTAGAATGGCTACTGTAATAATATTAATAATACTGATAATAGCAATCATTGACAGTTGTTCTGAGATAGATCCTGTGGAAGAATCAAGAAAAGGAGGAGAAGGGGCCTTTGTCACATATGCATGGCATATCTAAGTACATGCATACATGCAACAGAATATGATCAGTCAGATTGGAAAGGAGTTAAGCACCTGTGAAGGTCTCAGTCATACAGTCACAAAACTGAAGGTCAGAAGAAGACCAGCTCTGAGAATTTAAGACATTATGTTGGGATAGAGAAGCAAGAATCCTTACATCCAGGAGCATAGTGAAACTCTGAAAGCCAGGAAGTTAAGAAGGTAGGATGGAGCAATTATAACTTCTGAGGTAAAAAATAGACAAGGGTTCAGAATTCCCAAAGTCCTGGTAGATTAAATAGACCACCAGCAATCTCTTGATCCTAGGGAAAAAAGATAATTTGCTTCTGTATAGATGAGGGCACTCAGTGGTATTTTTTGGTATTTTTTTTTATTTTTCTCTTGGTTACATAGAAAAACAAGTTTCAACATTCACTTTTAAAACTTCGAGTTCCAAATTCACTCCCTTCCTCCCACACCACCCTCCCTTCTTTGAGAAAGTAAGTTATTTGATATAGATTAAAAATGTGAATTCATGAAAGTCATGAAGTCATAGTATTCATGTTGCAAAAGTAAACATAATTCTCCCCTCCCCCCAAAAGAGAAATCTCTAGAAAGATGAAGTTTAAAAGAAGTTTTCTTCAATATGTATTCAGACACCATCAGCTCTGTCTTTGGGATGAATAACATTCTTTATCTAAGTCCTACAGAGTTGTCTTAGGTCACAGTATTTCTGAGAAAAGTTAAACCATTCACATCTAATCATCCTAAAAAATTACTGTTACTTAGAATGTAGTATATTTTCTGTTACATCTGCTCATGTAAGCTTTTTTTTTAAACTGAGAGTGTCCTGTTCATCATTTCTTATAACAGAATAGCATTTCATCTTAATTATGTATCACATTTTTTTCAGCCATTCCCCAACTGATGGACATCCCCTCAACCTCCAGTTCCTTGTCCCCAGAAGAGAGTTGCTTTAACTATTCTTATACATAGATATCATATCCTTATCCATATACATTTTCCTTTCTGTTTCACCTTTTTGGGAGATAGCACTGCTAGGTCACAGGGTAGGCATGATTTTACCAACCTTTTGGCATTCCAAATTGCTCTATAGAATTGTTGAATTATTCCACAACTCCAGCAGTGCATTAATGTCTCATTTCTCATATGTTCCTTCTAATATTTATCATTTTCTCTTTCTGTCCTATAGCCAATCAGATATAAGGTAGTACCTCAGAATTATTCCAACCTGCATTTCTCCTATAAATATTGAATTAGGATATTTTTTAAAATAATGATTTAAATAGATAGCATTGATAACCTCATCTAAAAACTGTTCGTATCTTTTGATCATTTATCAGTTGAGCAATGGTTCTTATTTTTTAATAAGCTTGACTCAGTTCTCTGTATCAGAGAACCAAACAAGTTGCTATTTCTATTTCCCTTCATCTTATTCCCTCACCCATATTTATTCTATTCTCTCTCTCCTTTCACCCTATCTCTCCACAAAAGTGTTTCCATCTGAGTACCCCTCCCATAATCTTCCCTCCCTTCTATCACCTACCCTTTATTCCCTTTCTCCCATTCCTTTCCTCTCCTACTTTCCACTAGAATAAACAGATTTCTATATCCAATTGTGTGTGTGTGTGTGTGTGTGTGTGTTATTGCCTTTCTGAGTCACTTCCTTTGAGAGTAAGGTTCACTAACTTCTCTTCCACTCCACTATAAAAGCTTTTTTTCACCTCTTTTATGTGAAATGACTTACCTCTCCTTTCCCTTCCTCCAAGTATATTCCTTTCTCACCCTTTAACTCCATCTTTTTAATATATTATTCCTTCATATTCAACTACCACCTGTATCTTGTCTATATATGCTCCTCCCTGCCCTAATAAATGAGGAGGTTCATCTTCCCATGCAGGAACATAAGCTGTTCAACATCATCAAGTTGTTTATGATTTGCCTTTCCTGTTTACCTTTTTTATGCTTCATTTGAATCTTCTATTTGAAGATCAAATTTTCTGCTATTTCATCAGGAAAAGCTTGAAAGTCCCCTATTTCACTGAATGTTCATCTTTTCCCCTGAAAGAGAATGTTCAGTTTTGCTCGGTATTTGAACCCTGGCTGCAATCTAAGCTTCCCTCCCTGCTGCCCCCCTGCCCCCCTTCCTGGCCAAATATCATTCTCCAAGCCCTTGATCCATCAATATAGGTACTAGAACTTGTGACTGGTTCCGAGACACTTGAAGTACTTCTTTCTGGCTTCCTGCAACATTTTCTCCATTACCTGGGACCTCTGAAACCCATTCCTGATGATCTTCACCTTGTGATCTCTTCTAGGAGGTGATTGGTAGATTCCTTCAATTTCCAATTTACCCTCTACCTCTAGAATATCAAGGCATATCTCCTTGATAATTTCTTGGAAAATGATGCCTATACTTTCTTTTTGGTCATGGCTTTCAGGTAGTCCAATAATTTTTAAACTATCTCTCCTGAATCTATTCTGTAGGACAGTTATTTTTCCAATGAGATATTTCATATTCTTTTGGCTCTGTTTTATTATTTCTTTATTTCTCAGCTTCCCTTTGCTTCATTCTTAATTTCTTCATTCTTGCTTCATTCTTCATTCTATTTTAAAGAACTATTTTCTTCAGTGAGTTTCTGAATTTCCCCTTCCATTTGACCAGCTTTATCTTTCAAGGCATTCCTCTTCTTATTGACTTCCTGGATCTCTTTCTCCACTTGGTTCAATCTGGTTTTCAAGATGACATTTTCTTTTGTATTTTTTTGTATCTTCTCCACCAAGTTGCCAATATTCATGATTTTTCCCACATCACTCTCATTTCTCTTCCTAATTTTTCTTCCACCTCCCCCACTTAATTTTCTTTCTTTTTTTGTTGCAATGCAATGGGGTTAAGTGGCTTGCCCAAGGTTAAACAGTTAAGTAAATATATGTGTCTGAGGGTAGATTTGAACTCAGCGATCTTGCCCTATTTACTGTACCACCTAACTACCCCTCGCCATTTAATTCTTTTCTTTTCTTTTTGCAAGGCAATGGGGTTAAGTGACTTGTCCAAAGTTAATCAGTTAGGTAATTATTAAGTTTCTGAGGCTGGATTTGAACTCAGGTCCTATTGACTCCAGAGCCAGTATTCTATCCACTGTGTTACCTAGTAGCCACCCCCTCCACTTAATTTTCAAAATCCATTTGGAACTCTTTCATGACTTGCGACCAATTCATGTATTTTTTGGAGGCTTTGGATACAGAAGCCTTGATCCTGTCTTCTTCTGGGTGTGTATTTTGATCCTCCATAGGACCATAGTAACTGTCTTTGGTCAGATTTTTTTCTTCTCTTGTTTGCTCATTTCCTCTATCTTTGACGTTGTTTTAACTCTTTATTAATCAGGGGATATGCTTTCAGGGTGGAGGATGCATTGTCCCAAGCTTTTGGGGGGTTTGCAGCTGTTTTCAAAGATATTTCTAAGGACCTGCAAATTTCCATTTTTGTCCCTGGCAATCACTGGACTGAAAGGTCTGAAAACTGGGGCACATACCACTGACCCATTCACTCCACTGTTTGTTCAGGGATGACTGAGGCTGGTTTGTTCCAGCATGGGCCTCTCCCATTCCTCCACTGCTCTATGTTCCTCTCTCATTCAGGGGCAGCAGACCCTTCCCATCAATCTTCCAAATTATCTTGACTTGTAAAACTGCTTCACTCAGTCTCTAGAATTTGGTTAGAGTAATCACTTAAATGTATCTGGAGGGGTTTGGGGGACAGCTCAGTTGAATCCCTGACTTCACATAACCATCTTAACTCCCTCACAAGTATTTAAAGAGGTAATCCTTGACCTGCCATTTCTAAAGATGGTTAGGGTTAGAAATGGTGGAAAGGTGGGAAAAAGACAATACAGGTGTGGAGCAGACACTTAGAGCAGTATCCAAGGAAAAATATGCATGACTACCTATTTGGTGATAGCCGTAAAGTTATTTATTACTTTAAAGTTGGTAGTGTCCTTACAGGTGATCTAGACTAACCCCTTCATTTTATACATGAGAAAATTCAAATCCAGAATTGTGAAATATCTTACCAAAAGTCACAGCTAATAAGCTGGGACTTGAATCCAGGGTCTTTGACTCCAAATCCAGAGTTTACTCTTCACTGCCACATTTAAGTATCTGAACTAAAGTAATTCAGAGATCCCAGGATAAAGTCCAAAGTTAAATTGCTCAGGATAAACTAAGGAAAAGATGAAAACATAAGATCCAACTATAGGTCATGAAGAGGTTCTTAGGGAAAGAAGAGGCCATTAAAAGACATCAAAGAACATATACAAGAGAGAGGTAAATCAGAGTAATTCCAAGGAAGGAGTCAATTAAGTAAGTTGGGATAATAAATGGTGGGTACCCAGGATGCAGTTCAGTCAGTCTTGAAAGCATCTTTTATTTGATTTGGGTTGGGGAGGACTGGGGAGAAAAGAGGATTAAGTGAGACTTTCCCTTCTGCTTGAGGGTTCTTGAACTATAAGGAACTCTCAGAGTAGCCTAGTTTTGAAATCACTTTTAGGATCTTTCAGTCAATTAAAATCCCTAAGTCTTTTTCATGCAAACATCTTTTTTTATGAGGTCTCACCCAACCTGCATTTGAATAGCTAATTTTTTTGAATCTTAATGAAATACTTTACATTTCCCTATATTCAAAATAATCTCATAATTTTCAGGCCAGTCTGTTACATAATTTGGGATGCTAAACTTGTACTTATTCATTGCAGTTCCAAAGCACAGGCCCAATGAATAGAAGTGATTAGGAGGAAGATTTTTAACTCAATTTAAAGAACTTTATTTATATATTTTTAGCAACTGGTGCTTTCCAACAATGAAATGGGTTTGCAAATGAAGTAATGTGTTCTCTAGCACTGATGGTATTTAAATAGAGGCTTTGCTGATTACCTTTTATAATGCCTTAGGGATTGTTGCTGGATGAAGTGTGATTTTTGAATGTATAATCCCTAAGAGCAGTCTTCTAACTCCTGATCCTAAACTGCCAATGCTTGACAGTTGAAAGAACATTGGATTTTGGATTTAGACTATGGGTTTGATGCCCAGATCTATTACTTAATACCATTGAGAACTTTGGTCAAATCATTTAATTTCTCTGGAGTCCAATTTCCTCATCTGTACCATGAACAGGTTAGACAAGATCAGAGATTTTTGCCCTTTTTTAACATAGAGTTTTTTGGCAAACTGGTGAAGCCTATGGACTTCTCTGAATAATATCTTTTAAATGTGTGTAGTAAAATACATCGAATTTACAAAGGAAATCAATTATATTGAATCATTTTACCAAAAATCATTTTACAAAAAAAAAATTAATCCATAGTGCCAGGTTAAGAACTGTAGTAGATGATGTCTGAGGTTCTGTCCAGCTCTATGATCTCAAGCTCTCAACATTTGATTGTTAAATACTTGCTATATTAAGATGATGCACTGATTGCTGTGGTGCAAACAAAAAGGAGAAGGGGTGATATCTGTCCTTGAGGAGATAGGACACACACAGGAAATCCTTATTATGGAAATATAATTATTTAGGACCAAGCATAATCAAGAGTTAGTTGTATGTTTAGATTGTAAGTCCTTAGTCATTCAGCTAAGTGAAGATCACTATGGTTCAGAATAGCCAAATGTCCCCATCTGTCTCACCAGCCTCAGTTCTATTGAAAGTATTTTGCTAAGTGCAGTGATTTATCAAAGACTGCAGAGAGAACCCACTGAATAATTTGTTTATTTGTACCTATCTTTTGCACAGTTGCAGGTGTTTGAGCTTTTTAGAAAGTGATTTAAAAACAAGAGATAAAGAGACCTATTATTTTCCAAAAATGCAAATGGGCAGCTTTGATTGCAGTTGATTCAAGGGCTATTATTTGTTGTTCTCAATCTAAAATACAATGAAACTTTATATCCTGCAATCTCTCTCATACAAATTGAATTCCTAAATGCTTAACTGGATAAGATATTATAAGATACTGGGCAGTATTATCACTGAAAATAGTGGTGGAAAGACATACCAGGCTGAATAAGTTTGTGTATTCCTCTTAGAGGCCATAATGGAGCAAAGGAAGAATTAAGAAGCAGAGAGGAGAAAGAAACATTTTATTTTGTGCAGGTGTGCAAGCCAATTCTGGGATTTCTATAAAGCTACTTAGCAACAACATTAAATACTCTGGCTCCAATGGACACTCTCCACTCTGGCAAACTTCTATTATTTTTACAACTGCAGTAGGCCTTCCATGCTCCAAGTTGGTCTTTTCTACCACCTTCTGTAAAGATGTACCATTTACAAAGTTAGAATAAGCCTTTTCCACTCCATTAAATTTTAACATTTCACATTTCCAAGTATTTGGCTACTAACACAGCATTACTTTTAATGAGAAAACGCAAAGCTGATTTCTCGCCAGCTGTCAAAGTGGGATCATTTGACATTAAATCTATCAGTAAGACAGAGGGAGAGAGAGAGAAAGAGCTTTAAAGTGACATTAATGACTTAATGAAAACATGTTTGTTAGAAAATATATATACATGTTGCATATTTACCATTTGGGAGGCAATAAATTATCCTAGAGACATTAATCCCTTGAATTTGAGTGCAATTTCCAGATATTGGAAACAATACCACCCCCATGAATGCAATTCACTATTTTTTAATACTGACTACATCACAGATTCTCCTCCCATCCTGTTAGAGAACTACTGATTATAGTTTACTCTAATTACTGAGCTCTTGACTCCAACTCAGACTCTTTATTTTTTATGCATGATTTGAATTAATTATGAGTTTGGTCATACTTCTAAAAATGCCAAATGAGTTTGGACTGTTCCAGAAAAAAGGAAGTACTACCTATGATTATAATTATAGCCAAAAGACCCCCTTCTTATTTTATAGATAAAGAAATTGAGGCTCAGAAGTGAAATTGCTTACCAAGGTTTCAGATGTAGATGTGAGAGATATGAACCCAGTTCCCTTGCTTCAAATCCAGAACTTTTTCCAGTCTGTCATTCATTTCCCTTGATGTATAATATATAGCTCTGCTCTTAGCCCTTCAGTGTCTTTGCATTGCCCTTTTGTTGGTTATTCAGTCATTTCAATCATCTCTGATTCTTCCTTACCTTATTTGAATTTTTCCTAGCAAAGATAGTGGAGTGGTTGGCCATTTTCTTCTCCAGCTCATTTTACAGATGAGAAAACTAAGACAAATAGGGTAAACTTGCCTAGGGTCCTAAAACTAGTGTCTGAGGCCAGATTTGAACTCACAAAGAGGAGTCTTTCTACTCCAGGTCAACCTAGCTGCCCATTTTGTGTCTTCCCATTACCCTACCCTAAGGATAAAATATAAACTACTCATCAAAATGCCATACAAGTCTGATGAAACTACTTTCATTGAAGTATTTCATGCCAACCCCTTTTGTATACTCCACATGTCAGTAAATTGGACTTGTAATTGGTCCCTAATATCATTCTCCATTGTATACTTGAACAGGTTGACCCCTCCATACCTTCATTAGATACCCCC